>NC_135802.1:88462989-88780818 GCF_964213995.1 Mustelus asterias
ATGTGCTGGGGCTGCTGTGTTCCATAGAGCTGTTAAATAGGTTAGCCACAAGCTTACTTCAGCACTAGAACTAGTTCGGCTCAACTCAGACAGAGCACCAGTCTTTCCTTTGTCACTCTCTTCTGATTTTGGGTAAAACGTGAGGGTAAAGGTGGAGAAGAAAAACACGGTGGAAAACCTTATAGTGTCAACTCCCCACAAATCCAACACCACATCTGGAATTTTCTCCATAGCGAGGTTCACCATATAGCGCACATTCAGGTGTATTATAATAGGATTCAAATGATGCAGATGACATCATGTGATGTATCCCCCATGAGCTGCACAGTGAAAACACCAGAGAATTAAGTTCCCAGCATCCAGCATTGCTATGCACAGAATGGAAAGGGTTTAACTTTTACCAGGAGTCTTGTGCAAAGAAATGCTAGTAAGGTCAGGGTGTGGGGTACCTGAACGTGTTATGCCACTCACTTTTTCTGTTCCCCTGAGGTTCTGGATCCTCTTGGGACACTGTCTCCAGGTTGGAAGGTCCATATTCCTGCAGTTGACTTCCTCGCTCATTTCCATCCATGTCTGTTTGGTTGGATAGGTTGTCCTTTTTCTCCCCTCCTTGGGAAATATCACCACTACAGTCCCTCAGATCCTGCAGCCGGTAAGAGTCAGATGCCCCAGGGGTTTGGGTGGGGTGTAGAATGGTGTGATCGGGGGAAGGTGATGCAGCTTCCCAAGGTCTCCTTTCCATTTTTGTGTTTGGGCCTCTCTCTATTTGTAGGGGAGTCCTTGTAACCTGTGCTAGAATCCCTTCAATTACTATTAAAGCAACAGATCATGTTTCTATGGAGCGTCTCATGTAAATAAACATCCCAAGGCACTTAAGAACTCTTCCTTGACAGATCCCTCAGCTGAGCATGCCCATTCACTCCAATTTGACAAGGAACCTGGAAGGGGAATGCTAATACTGAGATTCAATTCAAGTGCCATGATAAGGCATGTTCCCAAATTGCAAATGGTTCTGCAGATTGGTCAGGGACTATTGGTTTCAAAGTCTGTCTATTGTCTTTGGACCTTCATCACCACAACTGAAATCTGCTCCTAGCCAATGTCCCATATTTTACCCTCCATAAACTTGATGCCATCCAAAATTCTGTTGCCCATGCCTTAACGCGCATCTGTTTGTTTTTGATATTAACCAGTGCTCTCTGACAATTGACTCCCAGTTAAACAACACCTCAAATATGAAATATGAAAATTCTCATCTTTTTTCAAACCCCTCCATGGGTTTGTTCCTCCCTATCTCTGTAACCTTCTCCAGTCTCACCGAATTATATGCGATCCTCTAATACTGACATCTTCCGCACCCTCACATTTACTCAATCCACTATTGGTGGCTGTGCCCCCAGTAACTTTCTTCTAATTTCTGGAATATCCCCTTTACATCTCTCCCTCTAAAAAAGCACCGTGTTAAAACCAAACTCTGTCCTAATGTCTCTTTATGGGCTAGGTCTCAAATTTTGTTTTCCAATGTCCTTATGCATCCAGCTTCAGTCCCAAAGGGTCATAAGCATCTCTCTCCGTCAGAGACATTTTTGGCTACTTGTAGCTTGAGCAGTGCCACTCTGCAAGTGTAGGCAAGGCCTCCATGAACTACTAGAGTAAAGGGATTGAACCCAAGCTGTAGGCGTTGTTCTGTATCACACTCCAGCCAAATGAACTGACCGATCCCCAATGCTCCTCCAAAAGGGGGTATTATTACGTTTTATCACAATTATTATATAAATAAAGGTTATTGTTGTTTACCATCAACTGCATTTTCTGTGATTCTAGCAAATTTGGCTCAGTCACTTCATTTGAAATTGAATACATAATGTACGTCATTACTTCAGTGTCGGGTTCAAGAAGAACTACAATCTCAAAGCTGTACTCTTCTTCACTTAAAAAGAAGCTGTCAACTTGTTCTGGTATTTCAATTTATAAGGAAGTTCTCTTAGTGTTGTCACAACCATTCTTCCCAATAAAGACATTACCAAGGGGAGATTAAGATCATAGAATAGAATCCCTACAGTGCAGGAGGCCATTCGGCCCATCGAGCCTGCACCAACAACAATCACATCCAGGCCTAATGCCCCTGACACTAAGTGGTAATTTAGCATGGCCAATCAAATCTACCCCGCACATCTTTGGAGTGTGAGAGGAAACCAGAGCACCCGGAGGAAACCCACGCGGACACAGGGACAGTGTGCCAACTCCACATAGACAGTGACCTGAGGCTGGAGTTGAACCCGGGTCCCTGGCGCTGAGAGAGGAAATTGCTGGGGCCTTGAGAGAAATCTTTGTATCCTCACTGGCTGCAGGGGAGGTCACAGTAAGAAGTTTAACAACACCAGGTTAAAGTCCAACAGGTTTATTTGGTAGCAAAAGCCACACAAGCTTTCGGAGCTCTAAGCCCCTTCCTCAGTAGAGCTCCGAAAGCTTGTGTGGCTTTTGCTACCAAATAAACCTGTTGGACTTTAACCTGGTGTTGTTAAACTTCTTACTGTGTTTACCCCAGTCCAACGCCGGCATCTCCACATGCAGGGGAGGTCCCAGAGGATTGGAGAATAGCTAATGTTGTTCCATTGTTTAAGAAGGGTAGCAAGAATAATCCAGGTAATTACAGGCCGGTGAGCCTTACGTCAGGGGTAGGGAAATTATTGGAGAGGTTTCTTTGAGACAGGATTTACTCCCACTTGGAAATAAGTGGACATATTAGCGAGAGGCAACATGGTTTTGTGAAGGGGAGGTCATGTCTCACTATCTTGATCGAGTTTTTTGAGGAAGTGACAAAGATGATTGATGAGGATAGGGCAGTGGATGTTGTCTACATGGACTTCAGTAAGGCCTTCGACAAGGTCCCTCATGGCAGACTGATGCAGAAGGTGAAGTTGCATGGGATCAGAGGTGAGCTGGCAAGATGGATACAGAACTGGCTCGGTCATAGAAGACAGAGGGTAGCAGGGGAAGGGTGTGTCGCTGAATGGAGGGCTGTGACAAGTGGCGTTAGAACATAAGAACATAAGAAATAGGAGCAGGAGTAGGCCATCTAGCCCCTTGAGCCTGCCCCACCATTCAATAAGATCATGGCTGATCTGAAGTGGATCAGTTCCACTTACCCGCCTGATCGCTATAACCCCTAATTCCCTTACCGATCAGGAATCCATCTATCCGTGATTTAAGCATATTCAACGAGGTAGCCTCCACCACTTCAGTGGGCAGAGAATTCCAGAGATTCACCACCCTCTGAGAGAAGACGTTTCTCCTCAGCAGATTCAGCAAGACATCTCTGCTTTTATATTCTATCCCTCTTGCGATATAGGCCAACATCCCATTTGCCTTCTTGACCAGCTGTTGCACCTGCAGACTGGGTTTTTGCGTCTCATGCACAAGGACCCCCAGGTCCCTCTGCGCAGCAGCATGTTGTAATTTCTTTCCATTTAGATAATAATCCAATTTGCTATTATTTCTTCCAAAGTAAATAACCTCGCATTTGTTAACGTAATACTCCATCTGCCAGATCCTCGCCCACTCACTCAGCCTGTCCAAATCTCTCTGCAGACCTTCTACGCCCTCCACACGGTTCACTTTTCCACTTATCTTTGTGTCGTCTGCAAACTTTGTTACCCTACACTCAGTCCCCTCCTCCAGATCGTCTATATAAATGGTAAATAGTTGAGGCCCCAGTATCGATCCCTGCGGCACGCCACTAGTTACCATCCGCCAACCAGAAAAGCACCCAGGGATCAGTGCTGGGACCTTTGCTGTTTGTATTATATATAAATGATTTGGAGGAAAATGTAACTGGTTTGATTAGTAAGACGACACAAAGGTTGGTGGATTTGCGGATAGCGATGAGGACCATCAGAGGATACAGCAGGATATAGTTCGGTTGGAGGCTTGGGTGGAGAGATGGCAGATGGAGTTTAATCCGGACAAATGTGAGGTAATGCATTTTGGAAGGTCTAATACAGATAGGAAATATACAGTAAATGGCAGAACCCTTAAGAGTATTGATAGACAAAGGGATATGGGTGTACAGGTACACAGGTCACTAAAAGTGGCAACGCGGGTGGAGAAGGTAGTCAAGAAGGCATATGGCATGCTTGCCTTCATCAGCCGGGGCATTGAGTTTAAAAATTGGCAAGTCATGTTGCAGCTTTATAGAACCTTAGTTAGGCCACACTTAGAATATAGTGTTCAATTCTGGTCGCCACACTTCCAGAAAGATGTGGAGGCTTTGGAAAGGGTGCAGAAAAGTATTACCAGGATGTTGCCTGGTATGGAGGGCATTAGCTATGAGGAGAGGTCAGAGAAACTTGGTTTGTTCTCACTGGAACGATGGAGGTTGAGGGGCAACCCGATAGAAGTCTACAAGATTATGAGGCGCTTGGACAGAGTGGATAGTCAGAAGCTTTTTCCCAGGGTGGAAGAGTCAATTACTCGGGGGCATAGGTTTAAGGTGCAAGGGGCAAGGTTTAAAGGAGATGTCCGAGGCAAGTATTTTTACACAGAGGGTGGTGGGTGCCTGGAACTCGCTGCTGGGGGAAGATAGTGGAAGCAGATACAATAGTGACTTTTAAAGGGGCATCTTGACAAATACATGTATAGGATGGGAATGGAGGGATATGGTCCCCAGAAGGGTAGGGGGTCCTAGTTCAGTCGGGCAGCATGGTCAGTGCAGATTTGGAGGGCCGAAGGGCCTGTTCCTGTGCTGTAATTTTCTTTGTTCTTTGGCATGTTTTCACCACCGTGCCATTGTGCCAACCCAGTCTGTTATTTCATGGCTTACTTGTGGGATCTGGAATGTAGGAACAACTTTCTTCTTTGCATCTCAAATCAGCCTTTGCTTAGGGACCTTTACAAGGGTTTTACATCTTTCATTAAATATTAATTATAAGGCACCATCAAGGTGATTACCATTGGGATTTTTTTTCTTAGTTTGCTACTCATTGACTCCAAAGCAAGCAACCAAACTAGTAAAATTGTGATTTCAACACACTTGACCAGCAACCAGCTAATCAAAGGAACAAGTTGGTGAGATTTGTCATTGGGAAGGGTTTGGGGGGCTTTGTGGGGGAGTGGTGCAGAGGTCTGTTTGGACAACAGGAACTTACACCTAGCAACATTTTATGGACGAGGATGATTAAGTGGAACAATTGGTTACACTGGAATCTGGGCTCTTTAAACTCCCAAATATTTGAAAGTTAATAAAGGACTGAAGCAGCAAGATTTAATAGGAAAGCAAGATGTGTAAACTGAGCTTACCAGATTGTTTCACCATTTAAAATCCAATCAAAGTTAATTAAAGATATAAATTTAATTTGAAACAGTAACCCTGTTAATCTGGCTCTGAAGAATGTGCAAAAGGGAAATGAAGTTGATTCCAGTGCAGCAGAT
This sequence comes from Mustelus asterias, assembly GCF_964213995.1. NCBI lineage: Eukaryota > Metazoa > Chordata > Chondrichthyes > Carcharhiniformes > Triakidae > Mustelus > Mustelus asterias. The sequence goes on from NC_135802.1 coordinate 88,468,420, forward strand.
TAAACTTTGTTGACTCAAACAAAATACATTTGATGGAGGAAATTGGAAAATTTGTAATCAGCAAAGCAAGCTTAATGGATGCACATTGTTCAGTGAATGTGACTGAAAGAAAGAAAACAACTATTATTTTTATAGCACACTTCACGACCTCGGGGTGTCCCAAAGCAATCATAACCAATTAGGTATCTTAACAATGCAGTCACCGCTGTAATATAAGGAAATGCAGCAAATCATTTGCATGCTGCAAGGTTCCACCAACAGCAATGAGGTAAATAATCATATAATCTGTGCTTGGTAATGTTGATTGAGGAATAAATATTGAGCAGGATTTCAACAACTATTTGCACTTATATTGCTCATTTAACAACAGCAACATACATTTATATAGTGCCTTTCATGGAACAAAAAGTCCCAAGGTGTTTCACTGCAGTATTATAAAACAAAGTACGAGTGAGCCAGATAAGAAGGCATTAGGTCAGGTGACCAAAAGCTTCATCGAAGAGATAGGTTTCAAGTAGGGTATCAAAAGAAGAAAGCAAGGTAGCAAGGCAGAGAGGGGTAGGCAGGGAATTCCATAGATGGGGGTCTAGGCAACTGAGGGCACAGCCCCCAATGATGGAGCAATTAAAATTGGGGATACACAAGAGGCCAGAATTAGAGGTGTGCATAGATCTTGGGGGTCACGGGGGGGGGGGGGGGGGGGGAGCAGAGATAGCAACAAAGACAGGGAGGGGTGAGACCATGAAGGATTTGAAAACAAAGAGGAGAATTTTAAAACAGACAATGTTGCTTGACTGGGAGCCAGTATAGGTCAGTGATATGGATTGGGATTTGGAGGGTCCAATGTGGGAGATCAACCAGAAGTGCATCACATCTGGAGATAACAAAGGCATATATGAGGGTTTCAGCGACAGCTGAGCTGAGCAGAAGGCTGGGTGAAGAGATGTTACGGAGCTGAAAATAGATGATCTTAGTGATGGCACAAAAGTGAGGTCGAAGCTCATCTCGCAATCAAATGTGCCACCAAGGTTGCAAACAAACCAACTTAATCTCAAACTGTTGCCAAGGAGAAGGATGGAGTAGGTAACTAGGGAACAGAGTTTTGAATGGAGAATGAAAACAATGGCTTCAGAATTCCCAATAGTTAATTGAAGGAAGTGTAATGAATTAAAAAATTAAAGTGACCCAAGGCACTTCACAAGAGTGCTGTCAAACAGCATTTGACCAAGCCACATAGAGATTGGATGGGTGACCAAAAACTTGGTGAAAGAGTTAAGTTTGAAGGAGTATTTTAAAGGAGTTGAGAGGTGGATAAGGAGGTAAGAAAGGGAGAATTCTAGCACTTCAGGAGAACCTCCTTTGAATACTGTCATGGAAATTCTCTTACATGCCTCTGAGGGAAGGTAAACTCTTGAGTACCTCATCAAAAAGACAGCACCTCCGACAGCTCAGCACTAGTCAGCACTGCGCTGAAATCAGACCAGTGTGCTCAGGTCTCTGGAGTGTGGCTGGGATCGACAACCATCCAACCTGAAACTGACTGCAACCACTCAACCAAGGCAGGCATTACATTAAAAATATAAAATTAATGAAGGATTAGACAGGGTAGGTGCTGAGAAAATGTTACTCTTCATTGAATAATCTAGACAATGAGGTCAAAGATAGCCAAACTTTGGGAAAATTCCACCCTAAATGTCAATGGTGAAAACCGGTGCGAATCCCACCAGCCCTGGTTGCACTTTTTAGGCACTTTGGAAAAAAACTCCCCATGTGAAAAACACTGTGCCTGTGGCACAAACTGTCTGTTTCACTTGCCATGGGGGTCATCTGAACAGCTCTATCAATGGCACTGCATTTATACAGGTCCACAGCACTTGCTCAAAGTCAAGCCAGGAGGACGGCAGTGAAGAAGCTTGCTCCCACTACACAGAGGGTACCACACCTGTCTGCTGGATGCCGTGGTGGAGAGAAGGGAAACAATCTACACTCAGATGGGCAGGAGATCTTCCAGCAAGTTTATGAACCCTACCTGGCAGGCAGTGGCAGCACTGGTCAGTGCCAGCACCCTCCATGAGAGGATGGGTATGCAATGCTGCAAGATGATGAATGACCTGTTCTGTTCTGCCAAGGTAAATGCTCCCCGTTTCCGTTCAGAATGTAATCTTGACACCACACACTGCCACCTAGCAGGGTGCCAGCACCCGACCTCCCACAAGCTTCCTCACACGCCCTGGCACTCCTCTCCTCACAACCCTTCCCTGCTCACATACCACGTCATCCACATGTGTTCCTGCAGGATAAGCTTGCTCATAATCACTGCAAGTGAGCAAAGAAGGGCAGTGGAGTGCCCAAGCTGAAGATCCTGACTCCTTTTGAAGAGAGCCTTGGAGCTTGCAGGGTTGGACCAGCAGAGGGCCTGTGCTTACAGTGAGGTGGGCCCGTATGGAAAATAGTGGGCCTCCAGGACTGGCAGCACCAGACGACAGTGAGGTTTCTGGAGTTCACTCCAGCTGTCCCTCTATCTCACGGAGTGGCCCAGGGACCCACGAGCACCCAGAGAGAGGATAATCCATTGGTGCACAGCCCGGGGCCTTGCACCTAGCCAATGTGAATCTCCCCCTTCCTGAGACCAGTGCAGCTTAAGCATAACAGTCAGAGCGGGGTGACACAACAACACCAGTGTCACCAGAAAGCAGGCCAGGGCCCTCTGAGTCTCAGCCCTCCTGAGAACGCCTGCCAAGGGCATCTCAGGACAGGGCGTGGAATTCAGCTAGCTACCTCCACCCCTGATGTGCATCCTGGGGACACACCTCAACATAGTAGAAGGGTAGAAGTAGAACGCCAAGGAATTGTGGGGCTTTAGCATGCGTTCAGAAAAGTTTGGCACCAGTAGTTGGCGACATTGTTCAAAACACGTAACTACTTCTGCATACAAAGCAGTGGATCAAGAATTGCTTCACCAGGAAATATCCATGCAGTACAGCCATCGCAATTAGGCTGCAAAATTCAAGAATTTGAAGTTCTGGTCAATACCATTAAGGAAGCTGCAAACAGGAGTTTACAAATAGTATTATTTCATGTAGAACTGAACGACCTTCAGACAGAATAACAATGTGTCGAGTATTGTGTTGTAGTTTTAAATCTGTGTTTAGACCTTTGCATCTGATACAAAATCTGCATCCGGCCAGGAAAAAAAGAGAGTTAAAAAAAATCTGTGTGCTGGTTTCTCTCACTGTTTCGGTCAATATACAAATCCATCAGGTAGATCCCTCCATGGTTTGGTGTTGAGTCCATAATTCTCTAATCAATCGTAAAGCAGTATTTAATGTTTTTAATGTTTCATTTAATGTTTAATTGTATTTAATGTTTCAACAAAGTCCAACTTACTCTTTATCAAAACATGACACACCATTTTACACTTTGGTTATGGTCGGGAAGATTTCCTCTGTGTACTATTTTATATTCAAGAGAACCTGAAAATTCCTTTTTCATCAGAAATTATCTTTTTATTAAATTTTCACAGTTTGTAACATTACCTTCCTTCAAACTCACACAGCAAGAACTACTGAAATGAGGTACTGAACCCAGCATTAATTATTCCACAGTACAAAACGGCAATAAACAACTACTGTCTGATGCGATAAAGAACATAAGAAATATTAAAAAGCTTTCATGCAGTCAAGATCCTAAAGAACTAAAGAATTAAATCAACTCCATACAGTTTTCCCTTCCATTTGGAAATCAGTAGCTCAAGGAGACAGATTAGAGCATCAGTTTGCAGTTTCATATATGCAAATACATGTATAAAAACGGACGGAAACTATGCACATGTGTATAAACGCTGAGAATTTGAAAACTGATTAAAGTTTTTTTTATAGTTACATTACATCAGAAACACTAACTGGGAATTCCAGCCCCGTCTTGGTGCCACGCACTGTGGGTGGTGCAGCAACCCAGCCGAAAGTCCATTGAATCTCAGCAGGACAGGATTATCCCGGTGACCGGTAGTGTAGGAAAGTCCTGCCTGATGGCTATGACCACTGCAAGGAATGACCAGGGATGACACTGATGGTTGCTTGACCAAAGTGCTTCATTCAGTTCAACAAGTTTACTCTCGCTAAGATGACAAGGTTCTTTGAATATTTTTAAGGCACAGCTGGATAGATTCTTGAAAAACAAGGGAGTGAAAGATTATCGGGGGTAGGCAGGAATGTGGGGTTGAATTTATAATCATATCAGCCATGATCTTATTCTATGGTGGAGCAGACTCGAGGGGCTGAGTGGCCAACTCCTGCTCCTAATTGGTATGTTTGTAAGATTATAAGGAATCCTTGTTTAAACAAAGTGTTTATATTTATATGGTGGGGGTTGGAGCTTGATTGTGATATTGCTGCTTACTCACTCTTTATAGGTTAATTCTGACAATTGTTGCCATTCTTTGGTCTTCAAGAGATAGTTCCAACTTTTGTAGATTTCTCCTTCCAGGTTAGTGTTCTCTTTTCAAACACTGTTTTGCATTTGTAACAAAGCTGTAATGTTGCTCACAATATTGGGCAAGATTTTAACTCACTCAAAATCAATTCACTTCCACAGAGATAACATCATGCCCAGTGAATCAGAGGCAGTGTTGCTATAAGGAAAACTGGGCCAGAGTGTGGATTTTAAGTGGAGGAGCACATCTCTTGTGCAAACGATTTGGGCTCAGACTTCTGCCTAGGGATTAGTTCTTGGAAAATAAATCAAATTGGCTGCTAGTTTGCTGATATTTTTCAGGGTACTGATGCCTTGTTTGAGGCTGACACCTTGGAAATCAAAGCATTACCCCATTACACCAGCACTCTGCCCACTTTCCTACTTAATGCAATTGCTGCCAAATTGTGGGTGGGCATTTTTTGTATTTGCCCCCACCCACGTGCATTTCACAGGACAATACAACCTGTCCCAATTCCTGGCAGTTCTACCATATTTATCCCATACGCATCATACAAAACTAAAGCAGGAGTACTTGCTTGCCAGGATTTGAACTTGCTGAGAGAAGCTAGAACTAATTGAACAGGCTAATTCCTTTGCAGTATTTCATTGTGGAATGGTTGGTCCCTATTGCTCATTGAGTATCTTCTTCCCCTCCCCTCCACCACATCTGATAATGAATATTTTGACCATGAAGGAGTACAGTGCAAATTCAACAGAATTATGTGAGGTCTGCCTGGAGGACAGATTGTCTAAATTTGATTGGCATTCACTTGAGTCCAGAAATTTGAGAAGTAATCTAATTGTACTGCTTAAAGTCAAAAGGGAATGATAAGATTGATGTAGAGGAACAGTATATACTGGTGTCAGCAGGGGCTCAGATAGTAGCATTCTTTCCTCTGGACTCAAAAGCACAAATTCCATGTTGGCACTCCAGTGCAGTAGAATGACAGAATCATAGAATCCCTACAGTGCAGAAGGAGGCCATTCGGCCCATCAAGCCTGCACCGACCACAATTCCACCCAGGCTGTATTCCCATAACCCCTCATTTTTACCCTGCTAGTTCCCCTGACACTAGGGTTAATTTAGCATGGCCGATCAACTAACTCGCACATTTTTGGACTGTGGGTGGAAACCGGAGCACCCGGAGGAAACCCACGCAGACACGGGGAGAATGTGCAAACTCCATATGGACAGTGACCCGAGACTGGAATTGAACCCGGGTCCCTGGCACTGTGAGGCAGCAGTGCTAACCACTGTGCCATCGTACCATAGTACCACAGCTGTGCTGCACCATTAGAGGTGCTAAATTTTAGATGAGATATAAAAAAAAGAGACCCTCACCTGCTTTCCCAAGTGGTCATAAAAGAACCTACAACACTATTTCAAAGAGGGAAGCTCTTTCTGATGTCCTGGCCAAAATTTAACTTTCAACCAACACTGCTAAACTTGATTAATAAGCAATTATCACACTTCTGCTTCTGAGACATTTCTTGTGCAAACTGGCTGCCACATTTCCTGTATTACAACAGTGACGACATGTGAAAATACTTTGTTGGCTGTGAAGAAGTATGGGACATCCTGTGGTCCTGAAAGGTGCTATATAAATACTTTTGCATTCTGGTAGGGGAATCCAGGACAAAGGATGCAATCTTAAAACGAATGCAAGGCTATTAAGGAGTGAATTCAGAAGGCAATTTTTCACATAAAGACTTGTGGTAATCTGGAATCTTTCCTCCAAAAGGCTTGGGATGGTGGGAGGCCAATTAAAATTTGCAAGACAGAAATCGATGTGTTTTTCTATGGTAAGGCTATCAAGGGATGTCGGTCTGAGTAAACAGAGCTGTGATACATACCAGCCATCAGTTCCTAGATTAAGTCATCTCCTTTAACAAAGGAAGGTAATTTTCTTTTAAGGTCACCACCATTAATTGCTGTTAAGTAAACACTGGATCAATTCTTTCATAATTTATGTTTAGGCGGTCGCTCAGGATCCTGCCTTTTCCTTTATTTTTTAGTGTAAAACTCAGTTGAAAGGCTATAATAACTGGGATACTTCTATGCATTCAATTGAGTCTATTTGTGGTTTTCATACTATTTAAAGAAGTCAGAAGGAAATGTGAGTTTGACAGAAAGCTGATGTCCATCGACTTAAAATGAAAGCAAAATGGTTCATAAACACGTGGCTGATCTGACTGGCCCAAGTCTCTGGATCATTCGTGATTGGAACCATCACCTAAGATGCATGTCAGGACCTTACAGAAATCTCCTGCATTGACCTCTGTCAGAATTGCCAGGGAAGCTCAAACTCCGGATGAGCAATTCCCCTGCTCCCCATGGATCCCAGAGCAGGTAAGTCCGGGGTCTTGGGCTGGGAGAGTTTGGTTAGGTATAGGAGCAGGGAAGTGCAGGGTGGATTTAGGGGAGGGAGCAGGTAGGAACGAAGTGGGGTTTAACTCAAGTGATGCTGCCCCCCCCGATAGGCAAAGGGCCTACATTGCATAAATAATCAATAGTTACTTTCCATTCCAATACACATTGTTGTTGGACCCTCACATTGTTCTGTTATGACACTTATAACTGGTACAGGTCTGTAGCAGCTGTTTTCCTTCAGGGAGCTGAATAGATGCATCCTTCTGCACCCTCACTTTCCTCGGCACCAGCGCAGCCAACAACAACCCCCCACCTACACAACCCAAGCCCTCTCCCCCCCCCCCCTCCCCCAGCAGACTTTCTCAGCATGATTTTCACACTGGTTGCCCATTAATTGGCCAGCCAGGATGGGGTGGGAATGATCCCGCAGTTGAAAGCACATTTCACACCCGCTTCTGGGCCCACCAATAGTGCGCACCTGATGAGCACAGGATTCAGGTCCGAGATTACTTTACTACATATTTTTTTTTAAAATAGCAACATCTGCCTCTCTTCTGTCCCAAGGCACCTGTCCATTATTTAAGGATTTCTGGAAGACTTGTGTCAAGAGTTCCTGCAATTTCCTCCTTTACTTCCTTAAGAATCCTCAGATGATTTCTTCCAGCCCCCGAGATTTATTCGCCTCAAGTTTGCACAGCTGTACAGCTGCCATATTGGTAGTAAAGTGAATAGTATCAAAATTTAACTCCACAACACCCTTTGGTCATCTTTTTTGATTAAATGTTACTTGTTGTTAAATGCCTAGACAAAAACTTACTTGGGACTTCTGCCATATTTAATTTGAGTTTATTTGCCATTCTGTTGCCTTTTTTTTGTATTCCAGGCATGCAAACATTGACTGTCAAACTCATTGGTCTATAATTTCCTGTGTTGGTTTTGATACAGGACAAAGCTGGTCCCTCAGTGGAACAAGGCGTATTCATCACTTTGGTAGGTTGGCGCCAAATTTCCTGAGTCCACTGGAAGTGCAGTGTAGAGAGACTTGTGGTCGGTCAACCTTGGCCTAGATCCCAGCCTACATGACAGGATCATTTCACAACCAAGGTGGACAGTTAACATCTGTACAGGCAAATTAGATGTATCCTACTGGCACAGTGGCACAATGATAAGCACTGCTGCCTCACAGCACCAGGGACCTGGGTTCAATTTCAGACTCCGGTCACTGTCTGTGTGGAGTTTGCAGACTCTCCCCATGTCTCTGTTTCTTCCAGGTGCTCAGGTTTTCACACACACTCCAAAGATGTGCAGGTTAGTTTGATTGGCCATGCTAAATTGCTTCTTAGGGTCAAGGGGACTGGCAGGGTAAATACATGGGATTATGGGGATAGGGTCTGGATGTGATTGTTGTTGGTGCAGATTCGATGGGCCGAATGGCCTTCTTCTGCACTGTAGAGATTCTATAATTCTATCATTGTGTCATCGGAACCGGCAGTGAATCCAGCCACCTGATAGTGGAAGACTAGTAAGAAATAAAATTGGTAAATTTGTCTACTGCACCTCAGTGATTTTAATCAATCACCTACGAGATCAATTTTCGACTTGTGGCCTGTACTCGGTCCCCAGTGGAATCAAACCAGCTCTCAACAGGCAAAAGTTCCACTGGATCCCAGGAGGGTTTAATTTGTGGAATTCCTGATTTAGCTTGGGCACTCCCAGAGGCACCCACTAAGTAGCATGCAGTTCAGGCAGGGAGAAAACTGACCCCCTTCTCTCCAAACTGGAATTTGGGCTGCTTGTTACTCAGGGTGGGAACCTGCTGGATTTGTTCAAATTGAGACCCCTCACCAACCCCCAATCATAATAGGCAATTGCAATAAACATTGCAATAGTGGTAACATTAGTACGTCAAATGATTACATGTTTGGAAAATATCACAAAAAGGATAATCAGCTGTTTTGAGGGATGATTTAAAAAATTTCTTCACCTTTTCTGGCTTTCAAGAGAGAAATGTATCTCCCAAAATTTTTCAAACACAAAAATTGGTGCAAATATTGCACTGCTTAAACTCCTTAAAAATGAGGTATATTTTCTTCCATTCACTGGCAAAGAAAACTTGCCACGTTTGTAAAATGGATTTGCTGATTTATTTTCCAACAATAGTTAATGGAAAGAAAAAAACAGAGGGTGTGCTCTTTCCGGCCTCCTGTGCCAGTTGATTGGCACAGTGGGCTGGGAAGATAGCACAAGAGGCTTTTGTGCCAGGTGCGAATGGGTCTCGCATCGAAAGCCATTTCCTGGCTGTATTTTGCCAGCGTGATTGGCTTCACACTCAGAGTACTGAATGCCGTAATACAGCGATTCGCGGCTCACCGAAAAAAAACGGTGCCATTCTCTCCCGTTTTCTCACTCGTTCGACACTTCGAATTTTTTCGTAAGATCGCACCCAGCATGTTTGGAAGATCACTCCATTTAATTTGACAGATACCACCACATTATAGTACTATTGCAAGCAGCTACCCTAACTGTTATCCTCGCTTCTCCTAATCCAGAACTGGCTTACTAACTATGGAAACAAATTGTAAAACAGGTCATTTCAGGACTGTATGAGAATTGATGTTACCATTTGCTTGGTCTGGGAATTCTTAAAAAAGAATAACCAGAAATTGGTTTGGTATATTCAATGTAATACCACCCAATACACAAAGGGACAGATAAAATAAAGCCAAACAAGTCTGCAACACTGTTACTTTATGCAGCCGAAATTCAATTAAAGAATGGAAATTTCAGAATGAGCGTTACCCTTTTAATGGACGATGATTGTACAATGATTGCAACCCTACCATGTAGCATAAAGAGCTTCCCTTTCCAACCAGAAAGCCACTCACGTGTAAATCTCATCAGTCTATTAAGTTAAAAGCAGACATTCCTAATTGGTTCCAGAAGTTTTTCTTTCACTGAAGGAGGAGTAGAGGAAGCTGATAATGAGCAACTTTTTACAGGAGGCGGCTGTGAGCAACAGCTAGTTACATTGGTGGAAATAAAAAGCAATTTTACGGTCAATTGGTCTGAGCATCTGGAATTGTATATTGCAGAGTAAGATAATGGAAGGCAGTGGAGCTCACACACAGCGCAAAGAGCTGCGTATTAACAAATCCTAACATAAGCTATTGCAAACTTGGAAGATTCTAAAAAAATAGCTAGCACTATTTTGTGTGGTCTAACAGTCACTTGCAGTACATGTAAACATCTAATACTTGTAAATCCCTTCTATGGGTAGTACACCATACAGCACATTCCCACATTTATATAAATTTACTCTGGATACGCATCCCTCCTGCTGAGGGTGGTATTGCTTGGTATGCTAAATTGCTGCATTAAGTGTACCCCCAAGAGGACAAAGGTGTCTTATAACTTCATGAGCAATGACATTACTATGAATCATTAGCAGTATTTCCATGCACAGTATTAGGCAGAAATGAGTAATTATGCCTCTTTCCCATTATAGAACGATTCATAGTACTGCATACTGTGTGTGTTGCAGAAATTAATATTCTGTCCAGTCTCTGCACAAAATTCCAAGTCAATGCACAGGCACATGGCCCGGCGTAATTTAGGGCCTGTAAAATGGAGTGAAATTTGTTCTGCCAGGATTCCATTGAGGGGAAAGGAGATTACAATATGCCAGTGAGAGACCCAGCAGTAGGGGAGGAGGGAGTTTGTTAAATGTCACTCCACTCCAATGTCAATGGAATGTGCCTGTGGGAAATCGATTCCCAGGCTTCCATAGGAAAATCCATTCAGTATGCCACCTTACAGGCCTCAACAGAGCCATGTCAGTGCAGCAACCCACTCTGACAGTCTTAATGAATCAATTCCCACAATCTGGGACAGGATCCGCATTCCTGGAAGTCAGCAGATTTATGCCCCATTTGTCCTGTTTGGTCCAACAGAGCTGAAATATTGACATTTTGGTTCTAAGGGGAATATTTAATGGAGCCTGTGAGAACAGGGGGCATGGTGTATGAGCTGACTTAATTAGGTAAGATGTGAGATTTGGATTTGCCTACAGCAGGTTGAGATGCAGAAATAAAGTCAATGCTGTGTTTGAAGTGTGTCGAGCATTAGGCGACCTGTAATCAATTTGCATTCTATGAATACTTATTAACATGAAACAGTTTTCAATAACATCCTACCCTCAGGATAAAGCGAGTAGTGCACAGAGATCTCATGGCGCCCGGTTTATGAATCTTTAAAGTTGGCATTTACATTTGTGTGTAAGGCCAGTGATTTTCCTTGTTTAACTCTGCGGCACAAGGGAGGGGAAATGGAGAATGGTACCTTGCCGGGAGGCTTGGGACTGGCAAGAGTGAGTCAGTGGTGAGGGGATTGTGGTGTGGGATCAGGGACATTGTGGAGTGAAGTGGGAAGGACTTGGCATCCTGGGAGTGTGGGGACAGTCAGTCAAGGTAAAAAAATGAGGGGCTCAAAGGGTAGTGTCTGTACTGTCCAAACGTATGTCCATCTCAGGGTGTTGGCTGGCAGAGATTTTACAGGCTTTCGAGTTGACCCTCAACATTTCAATTATCTCCACTGATATTGATGTTGGGCAATGTCCTTTACAATGTCATAGAAGGGAGGGCGAGTTGAGCCTATAAATTCAGTCATGTCCTACAAAGTGGCAGTAATACACTGGACACTAACATGAACTTTCAATAAAGAGTGAACAAAAAACACACAACATTGTTTCTTCCACAATCAAGGGAATGTCCCTTCTAACCATCAACGCATGCCAACCATGAGGTATGCCAGTATATTGTGCTCTCTGACTTGGCTAGTCTCAACAAATAATTATAATGCGCACAAAGTGAAAATAATATAATGTGAAATATTTAAAAGTGAAAGTTAATTGTGAAAAACACCCGTGCCATCTTTGTGCTCTCAAGCCTAATGTTAATAGCAATGAAGTTGGACAGGAAGATTTTGGCTGTGAGGTAGCCCCTCCCAGTTTGTCCAGGAAGCTCTTTTATATCCTCCCATACCTGCTTCCTTGTCAGCTGACAGTGAGTTTCACAACTGAAAAGCTTCCCCGCCCCCCGGCTGAATCACCTGTTTTCCATTGCACACCATGGACATCAGGAATGACATGCTGTTGACTAAATCCCAGCCTCAATCTTTAGAAGTAACAAATGCTTTAACAATGCTGTCATTCGTGGAGATTCTATTTTCTTCATCAGCTGCACGACGAAATAAAAAGGTACAAATCTACCTATCAGCTCCAGTGTAGAAGAAATATGCAAAGTATACAACATGGCAGGAGAAAGATCAGAATTAGTTGCTCAGAAGTTTGCCTAAAACTCTACAATGATCTTTTCAGATTATAATATTGAATACTTGCTGAGGTCCAATTGAAGATACAGCAGTTTCAAACATGCACAAGTTAAATCAAAAGTATCATGTTAATGAAAGCATATTTTATTGACATTTAACTCTAGCCTTAAATAGCAGTCTAATGACAGAAATGATAAGTGAGCTGGCAATATTATAATACCATTGTTCACAGTGCAGCTGGCTTTTAAACCATTGCAGCTTGAGAATCGTCTGGTTCTGTGGCAGTAAAGTGCAGTATGCCCAAATCCAGAAAGGGACTTCCTTTTGTTCAGATATATTCCCCTCACAAATTCATAACTGAATATTAAGAGCTTCTAGAGGCTATTTCTAAACTTTATTTCACAGAGTTTTCCCCTCACTTTTCAGTTTTTCTATTCTTAATGGCTACATTTTCTGACTCTACTCTGCTTCTTTGCTATTTTTGTTTCTTCATTCTTCCATTTTTCTTTTCATTCCTTCTACATATCTGAGATCATTCATGCCTCCAGCTCTGTTTCCTCTATTGTTAAGTCTAACCCTTTCAGACTGTAGGTAGGCTCACTATCTCTTTATTGCCTTAGTTTGTCACTTGGCACTCTTCTTCATTCCATCGCTTTTAATGGCAGATGTTGCTTCAAAAACCTCCCTCTCCTGGCCAACAATCTTCTCGGCAGATCCTCTCAAACTCAGTAAAACTAATTTCAACAGCACCTTTGGAGATCTTGACCCATATCACAATGAAAAGCAGCAAGATCACCAAATTCACATCCTCCTCCAGATCATACAACATCCTGATTTGAACATATGCTGCTGTTCTTTAATAGTTAAAAGTCCCTACCTAACACCATTATGGGAGAACCATCAAAATACAAGGACTGCTGTGCAGCAAAGAGAAGGCCTACGATGAATTCCTCAAGCCAACAGAAATATGACTTTGTTAACATCACAAAAGGGGGAGGCGGAGATAAAACAATGTTTTTTATTTTTACAGGCAAGGAAGGCCAAACTGAACTCTTTTATTTTCACGCCGCCTGTCTGTAAGCAAAGGAGTTCACATTTTTGACATAGGCTGTGGTGTGTTTCCCCAAATCCCCGGTTTGCGAGGTCAATTTTTAAAATGACTCGCAGTGAACTCTCTTTCAGGTTTAATTAGAAGTACAGTTTATTCAGACATTCAAACTGGGGAATTGTTGCAACTCTATTCATGCACACAAGCACACAATAAAAAGATAGGAAAGAGGAGATTTTACAACTACGAGAAACTTAAAGAAAAAGCACCATAGATGTGGATGCCAGTTCATGTGATTGCCACAGTCCAGCAAGTGTTTCTTCATGGAGGAGCTACAGTTCAGCCAGTCGAATCAGAATTTTGCTGCAGTCCTTTAAAGTTGATGGTGATGTGGAGAGATAAAGTTGGCATCCAGAGACTGGGCATATTCAGCAGGCGATGGCAGGAATCTTCCAAAGAACCATGATTCGAGGAGGCTTGTAGTTGATGCAGATTGTTAGTCAGCCTGGCATCCTGCTTTGATGTTTTCAGACTGCTGTTTAAACAGCAGACTGAATTTTTTTTTATTCATTCATGAGACATGGGTGTTGCTGGCTAGCCAGCATTTATTGCCCATCCCTAGTTGTCCAAGGGCAGTTTAAAGTCAACCACATTGCTGTGGCTCTGGAGTCACATGTAGGCCAGACCAGGTAAGGACGACAGATTTCCTTCCCGAAAGGACATTAATGAACCAGATGGGATTTTCCAACAATCGACAATGGTTTCATGGTCATCAGTAGATTCTGAATTCCAGATTTTTTTTTATTGAATTCAAATTCCCCCATCTGCCATGGCGGGATTAGAACCCGGGCCCCCAGAACATTAGCTGAGTTTCTGGATAAATAGGCTAGCAATAATACCACTAGGCCATAACCTCCCGCTTGCAAGCCTGGAAATGTAATATTAAAGATTTCGAAAGGCCAAAAGCTTAGGTCATGTGATGTCCCCCATTAATGAATCCATTGCAAGCTGACAAGCAGTTTCTATGTCTCTGGTCAAAATTGATTGTTCACCTTAGGATATAAATAGCAGCCTTTAGCGGGTCTCCCGGTATAATGAGTTTTGATGGCTTCTCAGGACCAAACTGGGAAGATGGATTGTCTGCTGGTCCTTGGTTTCATTGTTTGTAATGTGTCCTCATAATGAGAGGTGTGAGATTTCACAAGGATAAGGGTTGAGCTTTTGTCCTGGAACTGTTCTTGGAAATTTCCATAGACTGCAGCCAACTTGTGAATTATGTGACTTGCAACAGCCATCTTTTGGTTCAGTGAGGTCCACTTTTTAAATAAGGTAAGGTTTGATCGAATGGTTTATGATCGTTTTATGTTTTAGGGAAATATCACTTAGTTTCTTTCACTTTCTCAACCTGGGAGTAATTTTGACTTTGGGCAGGAGTTGAAAATGGGCAATGTTGAATTGACATCCCTTTGGATGTCTCTCCCAATTGCAAAGTGTAATTCCCAAATTTAAAATGGAGTTCCGATTGGTGATCACAAATTTTAAACTTCTGTTTAGTTGAAGCTAACCTCCATGGGTCAGAAATGTTACAGGATTGTTTTCATTGGAAGGAGGGAGGCTGAGGAGAGACCTGACAGAGCTCTACAAAATTATGAGAAGTATAAGCAGGGTGGATAGTCAGAGGCTTTTTCCAAGGGTGGAAGTGTCAATTACAAGGGGGAACAAGTTCAAGGTTGGAGGGGAAAGTTTAAGAGAGATGCGCGAGGGAAGTTTTTCACGCAGAGAGTGGTGGATGTCTGGCAGAACAGGTGGTGGAAGCAGGCACATTAATAACATTTAAGAGGCATCTGGATGGGTACATGAATAGGGAAGGACTAGACGGATACAGACCGAGTAAGAGCAAAAGGTTTTTCTTTAGTTTAGTTCGGGCATCATAATTGACAGGCTTGGAGGGCCGAAGGGCCTGTTCCTGTGCTGTACTTTTCTTTATTCTCTTTGTTCTTCATTCTAACTATCTTAAATTCTCCAGTGACCCCATGACATGTCACTGCTATATTGCTTATGTTGGCAAGATAGTGGTTTGACAGCATCCAGAATCACTGCCTGATTCTTGGCGTGAGAGCAGGGACCATCAGACATTGCCACAGCCAAATTAAGTGACAGGGAGGCTGGGTTCTAAGGCAGAAATGGGGTCAGAGAAATAGCTCTTGTTAGAGCTGCATGGTTTCCAATTATTGGAGTTGGAATTCTTGTTTCTTCTTCTTCCAGTAATTCCACGTTTTAAATCAAAACCTCAGAAAATGTTGCAATTCTGAAAGTGGAAGTGTCACAAGAAAATGTGCCAGAATTTTAAAAAAAGATACACTGCTTAAAGTAAAAGAAAACGAGTTTTTGAGAAACTTCTCCTTCTTGTTGGCAGCAGTGTAAGCAATGCCTAATAATGGAGCCTCTAGTGTCAAACATTCATTTCACAGAATAAAAGCTCTAAGTACATGAAATTACCAAAAAATCTGATGAACTTTGAAAATAATGGGAATTATCTTGACGAGGAAACCAAGTATGAATCGTGAATGCGTTGCACATTCATTGAAAATTAAGTTCATTGCCCCCAATATATGGGCCTCGTTCTCATTTTCCATGGTATATGAAGAGGATGATGTATAAATTAATCACCATTGATTAAAATGCATGAAGTATCATCCCAGAAGGTTACAATCAAATATTTATTCTGCATAAACGTGATGTGAATACTAAATTACTGCTGAAATACTCGAAAGATTTAAGGATTTGACAGATGATTGTAATAATGGCATTCACAATGTCCATGAATTTCATTGTTCTTCACTGGTGTAATTGTAGTTTTTAAGTTCATTTCCATCTGGCTTATGTATAACTTCTATTTTAAAAAAATGAAGCAGCAGTGGTTTAGTGAGCATAGGTCATGCAAAAATCAAATCATGCTTAGAATAACTTTAGCCTCAAGCCAAAACAGTTCCCAGCATGAAAAATTCTCACTTTTGTCAGTCATTATTGGTTAAATAACAGACTGTCTACTAAAAACAATAAAGCAACCACCTATAAATAACTATGTTTGTTGGGCCAAAGACTCATCTAACATGTGATGGAATAGGCAAAGCACTAAATTGCATAATTTGCAACCTAATTCAGCTTCTAATCTAAATAGTGGCTTATAGTCATCATTCAATATCCTGTTCAGTTTTAGTAATTTGGCAACTGCTCTGAATTACCTCTTCCTAAACTTCGAAAAATAACAGTTCAATTTGCACCAAGACTTCCTTTGCTTTTTCCTTAATGTATGTGTGATACAGCAATAGCTCTCTGCAACTCTGCTGTTTTCTGAATGCCTCAAGGTATCTGGCACTGCGGAGAATTCATTTTCATTTGCGTTTCCATGCTCTAAGATACAAATTACAGAAGTGACACTGAAGATAGGATTTGCTGTAAGGTTCGTTCTGTAGTTGCTTTAAGCAATTAGACGATAGGGCTTTATTAAAGCTATTCCTTTATTCACGTACTGTGTGAGTAATATCGTGACAAGACAGCTCAAAATTCAAAAGCAAAATACTGTGGATTCTGGAAAACCAAATTAAAAATAGAAACACTGGGACTACTGGTTGTGATGAAAGTCCTTCGACTCAAAACACTGGGCTGATTTTTGCCACAGAGCTAGGTGGGAAACAAGAACTGGGTCTGCTTTGGAGTTAGAAGTCCACCCCTTTGGTGTAATCGATTAAGATTTTCATGGGGGCCAACGGTTAACTGATAATGGAGATGGGTTTCTATTCAATTAGAGCTAGTGTGGACAGCAATGGAGATGGGTTGGATGAAGTGTGGGACTCATTTAGACTCCACACACCAGCCACTTCTGAAGCTGCAGAGGAGGAAACCAGCTGATTGTGTGAAAGCCTGCAACCAAGCAACCACCTGTAAATAACTATGTTGTTTGTTGGGCCTGTTCCATCACATGTTATCTAACATGTGATGGAACAGGCAGAGCACTAAACTGCATAATTTGCAACCCAATTCGACAAGACATATTTGAGAGAACACAGGGGAGCTAAGGCAGGGCTGCCCCTCACTTCATCAATGGCAACCCAGGTCTAATGTTGGAGACTGCGAGGAAGAAGTCCTTTACCCAGAGAATGGCAGGAGAAGGCTACTGCATCATTCATCTCTCTGTTCAGCATCATCTTCCTCCTTCTCTCTTACTTCCTACTCCTGTTCATTTTCTGATGAACTGCATCCTCCATGGCCTCACCATCCTCAAGGTCTACTTTCTGGTAGGCCACATATTGGAGAACACAGCGAACCACCATAATGACCCCAAACCTTGAAAAAGGGCCTTGGAGGGCACCACCTGACTGGTCCAGGCACCAAAATTGATCTTCAGATGCTCAACAGCCTGCTCAATGGTTGTTGTAATGAATAGCTGTTCAAGATATCACCACTGCACCTCTGTCTGTGGCCACCCCAAAGGATTCAGTGGCCATATATCCCCATAGGACCCATCCAGAGTGTTGCCTCTGCTCTGCTGTCCCCATGATGGTGCGGCTGGTGACTTGGTTTGATCCTGACGGTGAGTGCCCAATCTCCCAGTCATCTGTGCAGTCCCCTATGTCTCACTCTCATTCTTCTGGACCTGGTGTGATGCCCTGGGGAATCCATGACTCGCTCACCACTCTCTACCTGCCTCCTGCACACACACCCCCAGCCCCCCACATCCCACCCACCCTGACTGCCTCCTTCAACTGATTTGCAACAGAAACAACCCACACCCCCCTTTTAAAAATTCCATCATTTTAACTTTAACTAACACATAATGAGCCTTTAAACTGCTTTCATTGGCCTCAATACAGAGGAGAACAGAATCCCTAATCTCTACTGGTTAACAATATCAGTGCTAAGAACAGCATCCTGTAACAGACACGCCAGCGGCCGCTGATGTTTTCTGGGGACACCTCACTATTGCCTCCACTCCCAGCTTTGAGGTTGTGGGGAGGGGTGATGGTGAAAGCTGGAAATTTAGCCCATTAACTTTGTTTCTCCCCACAGATGCTGTGTGACCTGTTGAACGTTTGCAGTATTTTCTGCCATTCAACTCTGCCAAAGCCATTCCCAAGCCTGGCTTAAAAAGGGAGGGGTTGAGCATGGGTCTCGCACCCTCACCCTGTAAAAGCCATCACCATTACAGAAACAAGTAGCCGCCCTACCTAAAGGATGGCATGGTGGCACAGTGGTTAGCATTGCCTCACAACACCAGGTCTGGCTGCGTGTGACTGTGTGGAGTTGCATGTTCTCCCCATGTCTCTGTAGGTTTCCTCTGGGTGCTCCAGTTCTCTGCACAGTCCAAAGATGTGCAGGTTAGGTGGATTGGCCATGCTAAATTGCCCCTTAATGTCCAAAAATGTGTAGATTAGGGGGATTAGCAGTGGTAAATATATGGGGTTACGGGAATAGGGTGGAGCGTTGTGTTAGAGAGACAACTGGTGCTGGCAGGTCAGGTACACGGTGGCACAGTGGTTAGCACTGCAGCCTCACAGCACCAGGGACCCTGGTTCGATTCGTGGCTTGGGTCACTATCTGTATGGAGTTTGCACATTCTCCCTGTGTCTTTATGGGTTTCCTCCGGGTGCTCCGGTTTCCTCCCACAGTCCAAAAGATGTGTTGATTAGGTGCATTGGCCATGCTAAATTCTCCCTCAGTGTACCTGAACAGATGCCGGAGTGTGACAATTAGGGGATTTTCACACTAACTTCATTGCGGTGTGAATGTAAAGCTTACTTGTGACTAATAAATAAACTTTACTTTTTTACTTCGTCTCCTGGATATACACCAGAGCTCAACAGAGTGGACACCACCAGCGGAAGGAGATCACTGAGCCTGCCAAACAAGACGTGGTGAAGTAGTTTTAAGGAGGGTATTCAGAGGTGGGATACCACCTGTACTTTAGGGAAAGAGATTGCGACGGACCGGGACTGGTGTCTGGGTCTTGCTGCTTAGTGTCCCGTACAGGACAGGAGGAATGATGTCGAAAGTAAGTCTGCTTTTCTTCAAAGTTCCAGCCATTTTCACGGTTGTGGAAGTTGAAAGAGAGTCAGCAGTCAAGGTCACCAACAGTCACTACTGTTTAAGTCATCACACATAACACGTACATTTCCAAAGCAGTGGGAATTTATTTTTAAAAAGGTTCTGCCGTTTTAATACTTTTCAGCAACTTTAATTCTGCTCTTCAATGTAAATTTAGTGATCCAAGAGAATATTCAAAAAATGTAAATGCGCAGAGCAGCCTGGCAATGGTGAGGTATGAATAGTTTGGTTATGTAATAAGACCATAACTTAATCTTGAGGAATTCATTACCGCTAATCACAAAGCATAAATGCTTAAATCATTTATGAATATGCATTAAAATCCTTGAGTCAAATTAATGCCTTGTTAATAACACATCGCTATATATATATTTTTAAATAATGTAGGCTGGAAATCCATTATGGTCAATATTTAGGTGCTGGAGTCAGGGCTCATGTGCTCTGCAGCTGAGGTTGGCAGAACGCAAGTTTGATGCTGCCTCCTGATGGGCTGATCTGAGGGAGGCTTGTGCTGCTGCTGCCTAAGTGCTCAACAGGGGCTGATCTCATGTGGTACAGGCAGTCCATTCCTCATCAAAGCAATCTGCCCTCTTCAAGGGAAGCTGCACTCAATGGAAGGGAGCTGCTGCCTGGAAGTAGGAACTGCACAAATAAGATAATCAGATAAAGGAGCAGAATTAGGCCACTCGGCCCATCGAGTCTGCTCCGCCATTCAATTATAGCCGGTATTTTTTTCATCCCCATTCTCCTGCCTTTTCCCCATAACCCCCGATTCCCTTATTAATCAAGAACCTATCTATCTCTGTCTTAAAGACACTCAATGACCTGGCCTCCACAGTCTTCTGCGGCAGAGTTCCACAGATTCACCACTCTCTGGCTGAAGAAATTCCTCCTCATCTCTGTTCTAAAGGATTGTCCCTTTAGCTTGAGGTTGTGCCCTCTGGTTCTAGTTTTTCCTACTAGTGGAAACATCCTCTTCATGTCCCCTCTATCCAGGCCTCGCAGTATCCTGTAAGTTTCAGTAAGTTCCCCCCTCATCCTTCTAAACTCCAACGAGTACAGACCCAGAGTCCACAACTGTTCCACATACGGCAAGCTCTTCATTCCAGGGATCATTCTTGTGAACCTCCTCTGGACCCTTTCAAAGGCCAGCACATACTTCCTTAGATATGGGGCCCAAAACTGCTCACAATACTCCAAATGGGGTCTGACTAGAGCCTTATACCGCCTCAGAAGTACATCCCTGCTCTTGTACTCTAGCCCTCTCGACATGAATGCTACCATTGCATTTGCCTTCCTAACTGCCGACTGAACCTGCACGTTAACCTAAAGAGAATCTTGAACAATGACTCCCAAGTCCCTTTGTGTCTAAGCATTTTCCCCATTTAGAAAATAGTCTATGCCTCCATTCCTCCTTCTAAAGTGCATAACCTCACACTTTTCCACATTGTATTCCATCCGCCACTTCTTTGCCCACTCTCCTAACCTGTCCAATTCCTTCTGCAGCGCCCCGCTTCCTCAATACTACCTGTCCCTCTACATATCTTTGTATCATCTGCAAACTTAGCAACAGTGCCTTCAGTTCCTTCTTCCAAATCGTTAATGTATATTGTGAAAAGTTGTGGTCCCAGCACTGACCCGAGGCACACCACTAGTCACCGGCTGCCATCTTGAAAAAGACCCCTTTATTCCCACTCTCTGCCTTCTGCCAGTCAGCCAATCCTCTATCCATGCCAGGATCTTACCCTTAACACCATGGGCTCTTAACTTATTTAACAGTCTCCTATGTGGCACCTTGTCAAAGGCCTTCTGGAAATCTAAATAAATCGCGTCTACTGGTTCTCCTTTATCTAACTTCCTTGTTACCTCCTTAAAGAACTCTAACAGATTTGTCAGACATGACATGAAAAAAAAGTTGAAGCTGGGATGCATTGTACCCATTTTTCTGAGCATATAGTATGTGTATTGATAAAATTATCACTGGGGCAATCGGCTTCAATCAGCATGTGTATATGAGCCACTGCCAAATTTGTTAAGCCTGTTTTTTAAGGCATCCGAGGCAACAACCTAAAACAGGCATCAGATCACTCACCAATATTTCACAAGACACTGGTATTGTCTGGCCATTCCTGCCGGCAGGACCTTCTGGTTTCGCTGCCTGCGAACCTCCGCTGGGGGTTTCCCAGCAGTGGGGAGTGCTTTAAACAGGAAACCCTGTTGGCAGTAGTGGCAAGAAGATATTGCCACTAGCCAATGTCAGGCCGTCTCAACCACCGCGTGTTGGGGGTACGGAAATTTTTGCCCTTTGAGTTTTCTTTAAACTCAAGGCTGACTAAGATCTGAACATGCTGCCATCGATAGAGTCAGATCATTTGCTTAATTGATTCTGAGCTCTCCTCTCAGCTACCAAGGCTTCCATTTGAATCATTTTTTCTACATTTCCCTACCTTGTCCTTAATCATTGTGGTCTTTATCAACAGAAACATGTCATTTACAATAAAACTGATAATCTTTCTACTGTTTAAAAGTGTCTTGCCTCCCCATTAGTCTTACAGTGTCCTTGTGGGCTAAGTGCCCTAGAGAAGCACTCACCTCTGTTACTGCATTGCTGACATTATTAGATACATATGTTGACCCTTACAGCTGCAGCAACATTAGATTTTAGATTTTCCTCCTCCTCCCCAGAGGCAATCTGCAAATGTATGGTATTAATAACACCAGGAGTACATCATGAACATGGATTGAGGTTACACTGAGAAAACCTGGGCTTATATCTGGAGGAGATACCAATAACATGCAGAAGTGCAGCTCTGGTGCAATTTCAGTACTGAGCCCATTACCAAGAAAAAAATCCAACCCTTCACCTTTTGCAATTTCTGAGAGAAACCCCATTGCACTTTTTCCAATGCTGTCATATTCTTTCCACAACGAGGTGTCAAAAGTTATAATATTGTATTCAGCATATTTTTCAATAGTAATGCAACTTTAATGACAAACAGTGCTTTATGCATTTTACAAATTTTGCTACAAATACATTTCAACTTTTTTTTTCTATTACTGAGCTAAGTTATATGAAGAAAATCACTTACTTCGGTCACTAGTTTGAAAGGACCAGTCAAAGAACCCAGCTCAAGAGAAAGGAAAACACAGCAGCGGATGGTTTCCAAAACAGCTACGCTCGATCTGTTAATGTTGGACGAAATACAATTACTGATTAGAGAATGTCAACAAACCTAAACTGCCAGAATAAGCCGGAACGTTCAGTTTTACTCACAATGGAGGAAAATAAAGGTGTTGATCTAACATCACAAATAGGAAAAAGAGGCAAAACATATGTGTTAGGACTTTAACAAGGTCCATCAGGTGGACCTGTTAGAGTATGAGCTCCCTGATTGAGGCAGTTAATGCTGTCCAGTCCGGGAGCCCTGCAGAGGTATATAACGTGGAGTGTCTGGGTTATTGGCACTCAGGCTGTGTACTCCGTACTGGGAAGTATCTGTCGGAGTATTACTAACAATTGTAAATCAATCTGGATTTGGTGAAGTGACACCGGTCTCATGGGAGTTATTTCAATGTGAGGACGGAAGTAATGGGACCAATTTCTAGTGACAGATCCAAGTCATTTCCAAGTGGTTAAAGCCTAACACAAATCACAACTGAAAGGCCAAGTGGAAATTGCTCTTCACTGCTCTGGTCTGAGGTGATTTTTGTTATTCACAGCACAAGATGAAAACTCAGACAATCCATGAAGGACTTCAGTTACAGTGTCTGTCCATTTGAAAGGGATGGAAAATTAAAGAAGCACATCACAATAAAACACTATGGCCAGAATTTTACCAGCCTGCCCGCCACAGGAATTGGAGCGAGCGAAGGGCAGAGCATGAGAAGGTCTATTGACCTTGGGTGGGATTTTACAGTTTTGGGACAAGTAAAGCCGTAAAATCCCACCCTACAACTTCAGAAAATTCATGGGGTGTCTCAAATGGGATCTCAACCCATTAGTTATCTTTCAACATTTTGAAAGATAGCTAATGGATTGAGATCCCATTTGAGACATAATGTGAAGGGAATTGAGAACTGACAGAGAGAAAGAGAACCCAAGTGCAGGGATAGGTCTGCAGAAAAGACAGGACAGTGCAGCAATACACTTTATCGTTGCTGAAATCAAAGAGGTGATTGCAAGGAGAACACCCAATGCCATTCCATCGAGTCAGCAGTTTATCAGGAGATCCAGCTGAGTTTCATGTTACAAGTGACCGGGTACTGTCCCTACAACTGCCAGCCCGAGGCTGCATCATAGCCGCAGATGTCCTCACAACCCTTGCAGGCAATGACACATTTTGGCACTTGCCTTTCTTGTTGAAAAAGACCCTGACAGGATAGGTCAATGGTGTCATGTCTTATAGAAATGGCATGGTAGCATCCTGGCAGCGAGAGCACATTATGCAATACGCTCAGTCATCCTGGCATGTTTGCTTTCATGCAGAATTGCATTAAATATGGCACGCTGGAAGTGAGTGCTTCTAAACCAGGTTTGACAATGGTTAGTCAGGAATTCATGTATGTTTTTAGGACGAGGAGCCTTCATTCACAGTGGGGAAATGTGTGCTGATTTCAGATCTGTCTATAGATGAATTATGTAGGTATTAGTTACAGGGCATGGAGCAATTCTTGGATATCCTGTCTTTCTGACAACCCTTCATGATTCATTCTCTTCTTCAGGTATAAGCCTTGGTTCAATGTTACCACTCTTGCCTTTGAGTCAGAAGGTCATGGGTGTGAGGCACACTCCAGATATTTGAACAGATATCAATGAAGATTCCACCTACTTCACACCTATATTAAGGCTGTAACCTCAATCCCAGTTTCAACAAAGAATTTGTGCAGGGTTGAAAATAGATAATAATCAACAAGAACAGATTTCCACCCAATTTTCTGCAAAGTTTTCTGCAACCCCCTCTGCACCTGATGAAACTCAACTCCAACATATTGGAAATGAGGAATGAAGTGATTAACAGAAAGAAAATGATGAATTAAGGAAATAAAGAGAAAGGGAAAAAAGGAGAATCATTTGTTTTGGTAGAGTTTTAAAAATTCTTGCCTGTTCTCCATCATCAATCCAACAGAAGTCAGCGTCAGCATTACATAGCCAATTCCAAACAGGATTGTGATTTCTGATAGAGCCTGTTTAACCAAGCAAAAATGTTACTTTGAACGACTAAGGTTGAGTTTATTGGATTAAAGGATTAAAACAGATTTTGAAACAAAGTTGATCCAAAAGTCTACGGCAATATGGCATCCTGACTTGGAAATATATCGCTGTTCCTTCACTATCACTGGATCAAAATCCTGGAACTCCCTCTGAACAGGAGGTACCTACACCACACTGACTGTAGTGGTTCAAGAAGGCAACTCACCACCATAATTAGGGATGGGTATTAAATGCTGGCCTAGCCAGCTGCACCCACATCTCTTGAATGAATAATAAAAGACGCAGGGTATGTTTCCTGGCTACAACAGCATGGCGTCCTTTTAGAACATTTAAGCTAAATAATAACCTGTTATTTCATTTGACAATCCTTTCCATTGTATATGCAAAAGAATGCTACATTGATTTTACATTGTTTCCTGGAGAAAAGTAGAAATATTTCAATCCATTTTCATTATGCTTCAAGATACTGAATGTTGTATAATGAACTGGGAAGAAGCTAAACTAAATATCTTGATGTGGCAGAGTAGGAACAGGAGCCTGCACATCAAGGGGATAGAAACGGAAAGGACTTATATTAAGTCTGCATTTTATCATAGCCTCAGAAAATTGTACAACCAATCAATTACTCTGATTTTATCGAGACAAATATAACACCAAATCGTGCAGAGTAATGTCCCACAAAAACAAATAAGAAAAAAATGATGAATCTGATTATTGCTGAAGGGTGATATGACGTTGAAGCTTTTCACCTTGCACTTATCAGGTACATGCAAGGATGTCAAATTGGAAAAGGCACATCAATTTATACTACAGGACAAAAAGGTGCTGATTGGTTGGCAAGTTAACTCTGATTGGCTGAGGGGTTGGCATAAAGAATGTGACTGGGAACTATTGGCTCCCCAAGCTCCAGGTAATTACAAAAAGGTGCAAGCTTGAACGTATTCCTCGTTTCGCTGCTGCAATGCCAGGTACATAAGCACACATGCCAACGATTGGCTGATCAAATCAAACAGCTTATTCCTTCAGTTGTTTGCAATAGACAGAGTACAGATTGTATTCAACCAGCTCATACTTGCAAATCCCAAAATAAAACGTCCATTGTTAGATGTAATTCCATGACTGGGCAGCACTTGCTGAACAATCTTAAATGTGTTAATAGCGGCACTAGCAATCAACGTAAAGTCATCAGTTGAGCTTGTAACATGGCTCATTTACGCTTACTGGAAGTGACTTGCTTTCATAGGTAGGGACCTCTTCTCTGGGGGAATGTCTTGGGTGAGGAAGAGTAATGGTTTTACTGAGGTCTAAAGTACTAAAGGTAGAGGTGAGGGTATAGTTTAGCAGATAATTGGCTGCAGAAATATGTTGTCAAAGGGAAAAAGACACACAGAAAATTAAGTTGTAAACAAATGAGGAAAGAATTTCTTTCGGGGAGAGTACAAAGGGAAGCAGAACTGGGTGGTGTGAGATAAAGGGAAATGATCAGAAATTACCTTATCCATGACTGGTACAATGGAGGTAGTGCGGCGACATGTGGTGTCAATAGCCATGAATGTGTGGAGTTTAGATGAAGGACAAGATTAAGGCAGATAAGGAGGGCAGTGATTTTGTGGAAAGATAGCATTATACATTGCGTCAGCCAGACCTGCCTTTAAATAATTGATGGTGCCAATTTTCTTGGACCCACTCTCCTATTTCAGGAATGCAACATGCCAAAAGAGACCTTTTGCCTATCTAAGCCGAGCTACTGGTCCACAAACACGGGGTTTGAGTTTTAAACAAAGCCTAGTTACACCTCCAACTCAGTCTGAGAAATCGAGTCGGTAAGAAAAGTGGACCTCAGCGCTCTGGCTGATGTTTGAAAAAAATAAACTCATATTTGTGTCTGTCTTCTGCTTGTTGTCAGGATTCTCACTCTGAGAAGGATCTGAACAACAATGTCTTGAGTGCCCCTACATACCGACTTTGGGTAACTCATGGACGTTCTAACATGATGCAAAGTTGGGAGGGCTCAGAAATTTCTATTGCTCTATCATTGTTCAGCCAGCACCTATGGGATGCACAGTAGCAAGCACTGCTGCCTCACAGCGCAAGGGACCCAGGTTCGAATCCCGGCTTGGGTCAATGTCTGTGTGGAGTTTGCACATTCTCCCAGTGTCTGCATGGGTTTCCTCCGGGTGCTCCAGTTTCCACCCACAGTCTGAAAGACATGCAGGTTAGGTGCATTGGTCATGCTAAATTCTCCCTCAGTATATCCGAATAGGTGCTAGAGCGTAGCGACTAGTGGATTTTCACAGTAACTTCATTGAGATGTTAATGTAAGCCTACTTATGACACTAATAAATAAACTTTAAACTTTTAAAACACATTTGAAAAGAATTCTGAGACTACATAAAAGAGCTGGTCACCGAGGATTACAGGTCTTCATCAAGGTTCTCCTGATTTTTGCATTCAGAGGATGGGCATTTCCAGAATTTTGAAAGTTAGCTCTGTAGCCATTTTCAGGACTATTTCCAAACACTGGTCATGATAACTATTATTTTGCTTCAAATTGACCCTCATCATGAACTGATATAGAGTTTTGTGTTCCTTAAAGTGAACAAAACACAGTATTACATTGAAGCACAAATACTTACTGATTTATTGGCAAATATGTGTATGTAAACACCCAGAATGAAGACAAAATGCAGCACTGCATAGAATTGAAGCCAAACAGGGATTTGGGGATTATGTGGAATCTCTTTTCCAGTAATCTGAAAAAAATTAAACAATTTGAATTAATAAACTTCTATATATGCTGTAATTATAGATGCCACTCCCTAGCCAATTCACTTCATTCCATGGGACATTCAGAAACGGTTGTTTACGTTGAATACAGCCTAAGGGTGGGATTTTCGGGCAATGGATCTTTGGCTGGCCCACACCATTCCCTGCGGTGGGTTCCACTACTGGGGGAAAGAAAATCCCGGCCTAAGTCACATCAGCTGTGGTGCTGAGTTCCAGAATTAGGTAGCCTTGATGGAAGGTTTTTCTCTCTCCACAGATACTGCCTAACCTGCTGACTATTTCCGTTTTAAAAAATTTCAGTTTTCCAGCGTCCGTGGTATTTTGCTTTTGAACCATAATCAGCCGAACTGTTTCTGTACAGATATGGATCTACCATCAATGCAATAGATTTCCCAAATTGGCTCCATCCACAAAAAGAAAATCAAATCAACCTGAACCAATTACTGTTCCATCAGCCCCTTCCCAATCATCAGCAATGATTAAATGATCAACCAAAAGGCAGTCATTCACCAAAATCACTTTCACCCACACGAGTTCCTCAACACAGTTCTCAGATCAAATGCCTGCTTCATCATTCTTTCCATCATAACGTCAGCAGTGAATACTTTTCACTGAAACTTTCAGAATTCAGCTCCAGAAATGAAGCAACTTATCACAGCTATAGACAACAACCAGGCTTGGGCTGATAGGTGGCAGATTACATTAAGCAAGTTCAAAAAATTATTTTCTAGTTACCTCCAATTGGAAAAGCCCAACCACCTTCTTCAATCTCATGGACACATTCATCACTGAGTCTTCCAGCATCAACATCCTGGAGGAACCTCTAATCAGAGGTTTACCTGGACCCTCTTATATCTACATCATAGCTACAAAACCAGGGGAGAGGATATGTGCACTCTGATATTTAGCTCATCTCTTGGCTCCTCAAAGCCTTTCCATCATTTACAAAGCTCAAATTTGAGTATGATGGAATGCTCACCACTTTCCAGGGCAAGTTCAGATGCAGAAGAAGCTCAACACCCTCCAAGAAGAATAGTCTGCTTAACCAGGTCCCTCTCACTAGATTCAATGTGCAGCATCTCAACAAGGTCATTTCAATAGCACCTCCTCCCATTGTAACCCTCCCCATCAAGAAGAATAAGGCTAAAAAGCTGTCAGAACATCACCACCTCCAATTCACACACAATTTTGACTTGTACTAATACTGTTGATATTTAGAACCATAGAACCATAGAAAATTACAGCTCAGAAACAGGCCTTTTGGCCCTTCTTGTCTGTGCCGAACCATTTTTTGCCCAGTCCCACTGACCTGCACTTGGACCATATCCCTCCACACCCCTCTCATCCATGAACCCGTCCAAGTTTTTCTTAAATGTTATAATGATTTCATTATAGTAATTTCATTAGCGTATATCATTATTGGAACACCTGGACCCCATGAACTGTGTTGGGTTAAGAAAGTCACATCACTTCCTCAAGACAATGAGGGATGCATAATAAAACAGCCTTTCCAGCTTTGCCTGCATTTTAAGATTTTAAGATCCAGCAATAATCAACACTTCCACTCATTTCAATTAAGTGTTTTCTTTACTACTTGAGCCTTGTGTTTCAATATGCTTCTGGTTGGCCAAGCCATAAAGTAACACACACTCCAGAAGTCACCATGGACTACATGAACAGCACTCCTTATTTTGCTCTTCCATCTTTGCATAGTCAAATATGTAGGAATGAGGGAGGAAAAAACATTAAAATAAATTTTACATAAAGGAAGCTTCGGGATATTTTGTACCTACTCTGTACAGTTCTGCCCTGGGTCTTCTTATGCAGGCTGTTCTGCAAAAACACATTAAACCAACAGCCACTGTCTGTACTTTCCAGTAATCATTCACTCCAGTGTTTTCTCCACTTCCTTATGGAAGTCCTGCCTTATGAAATTTGGCAGTTTTCAGTACATTTAAACAATACTGATTGAGGGCAGGGTTTCACCAGACTTGTTATACCAATTTCCTCTGATTGTACTTTTTGTACCTTTATATTGGTTCCTCTGTGGTCAGTTGTGAATGTTTTCATTAAAACGCACGTAACCCTTGCCCTATTAAATATATGGGAGCTGGCATGTGACCATAGCAGGATTAATTACTTGTACAAGCATTTTCAACCATTATAAAATAACCCCAAATTTCTGTTCAGTGCACACTAACTAACAGATTTCTGACTCTCAACAAAAGCATATCTTATGACCAGGTGAGGGGATGGGGGGGTGGGTAGACTGGTTTTCCTCTTTTCTCACTCTTTGTTTGGTTATAGCAGATGTTTTGAATTTTAAAAGAATGCTGAATTGTCAATACAGTAAGTAATTGATTGCGTTCAGTCTTGTAAGTGATAAGCCAGATAGGTATTATTGAGTTTAGCACATAAGGGCTTAGTTTTATTGTGCTAAAACCCACACGGGTAAAATTATTTAAAATGTACAAATGTATCCTACTTCCCAATAACGTGCGCAAACACACACTCAAACCCCAAGCATGAAGAAAAGAGTGCACATTTACAGAGTATCAGGTGTTAATGGAGAATGCTTCAGTTGATGGAGACCGATAGTTAGCTGCTAAACATGGTTTGAAATTTAAACGAGATAGTTTAACCCTGATTGGTCAAGGTATTGCCCTGAGGAATGAGTCAGCTGTCACATATTTTGTTTAGCTGAACCCGACGCTGTGTGCATATGGTACAACTAGAGCATTCTCCATGGCAATGCCTCTACCAATCAGAGTCCACCTGTCAACCAATCTGCACTCTCTTCTCATCCCAGTATAAATTGTTATTTTCCCCTTACACTGGTATTCTTGCAAAGTGTCCTGATGAGTGCAAGAGAAAAAACTTCAACATGTCTTTTTTCTCAGCAATACTCAAATTCTGTGCTACCAAACAACTATTTAAATCACACATTAATACTCTATATAGCAAATCTTTGTAACTGTAATCATCAAACTAAGAGCAGGCACAATTTTTGTGCAAACGTCCTGGAACATAGTATAGAATATGCACTGAATTATTAACAAATGAAGGCTGTAAAAACAAAAACAAAAAAGTGCAGGAAAAACTCAACAGGTAAGGTAACATGAATGAAACAGAGTTAACGACCAGGATTTTACGACCTCGCTCGGCCAACAGAGAATTCCGTTCTGCGAGACTCGCCCGCCCTGATTCTGGGGCGGCGTGTTGGTAAAATTCCTGCCAACGTTTCAGGTTGGATGACCTTTCATCAGAACTAAAGAAATGGATAAAGGCCCTTAAATGGCGCTTAATTTTTTTTTACTTAAGGGTGCCGATTGTCATGTTTTATAATTACATAAGGGCTAAATCACTCATAAGGCACAAAAACAGAAAAATGCTGAAAAATCTCAGCATGTCTGACCGCATCGGTGGAGAGAGAATGGAGCCAATGGTTCGAGTCTGGGTGATCCTTGACGACGGGTCATCCAGACTTGAAACATTGGCTCCATTCTCTCTCTGCAGATGCTGGCAGGCCTGCTGAGATTTTTCAGCATTTTTCTGTTTTCATTTTAGATTCCAGCATCTGTAGTACTTTGCCTTAATCATGCATAAGGGATTGGCTGAACATATAAGGGTTCATTTAGAAACTAGACACATGGGGACATTTATACAGAGGTATAAAGCTTGAAGCCATCAGAGCTGCAGAGCTGTGCGTGGATACTGTGCTAAAAGCAAAAGTGAAACTAAAACTGCATTGCATTATACTCTTCGCTTCTAGGGATTCCATGCTCCTATCCTTTAAAACATACCACAACATTCTTCTTTCTTTTTAAAGCTATTTTCTCTCTTCCAGAAAGATATAACTATTTACAAGACGTGTTTATATCCCATTACATGAGTATATCAACGGAAAATCTATGAGTTCCTAAAGCATAAAGGTAATCTGCTAGTGTGCCCAGACCTTCTAATGCTAACCTTATCTGGAAGCTTCTTTAATTGCTCACATTGATCCGTGGAGTTATCATTCCTTGATGTTGTTCCTAGTTGTATTTGGGATCTAGTCTTTAATGCAATAGCATTGCACAGTGGTTGAGGAGTTGGAATGGATCTGATTTATCCACAGTTACTCCTCGCCATTGCGCCTTTGTGTGTAACTACTTCATAGGACCTTGGTTCCAAAAACATCTTTGTCACTTTAACTGGATGCCATGTACCTCCTGTGGGATCCTAAATGGAAACAAGGCTCAACTGTAAATCTGTCAGTTCTGTACCCACACTTTTATTGTGCACATTGGTCATATTCTCTTACAGTTCTAAAAGTTGCTCTCTCTAGTTTCTGAGAGAGTAGTGGGGAGGAAGGAATAGGTAGATTGGTATACACTGGTCTGGTGAACATGAGCTCTGCCAGTGATGGAATAGCTGCACTTAAATGTGTCTCTCTCAGATGTAACATTTTAATTTATATATATATCTTGCTTGGTCTGTCTACATTTAAGAAATTGAGATTTCACCATGCA
The DNA here is from genome assembly GCF_964213995.1 of Mustelus asterias. Classification (NCBI taxonomy): domain Eukaryota; kingdom Metazoa; phylum Chordata; class Chondrichthyes; order Carcharhiniformes; family Triakidae; genus Mustelus; species Mustelus asterias. The sequence continues at coordinate 88,500,255 of NC_135802.1, forward strand.
AATCATTCATTTAGCTTGGACATTATATCTAGAACAATGAGGAGAATAAATAGCATGATTGATATTCCACTTCTCTCACATATCCTGAAATGGCTTTGTGGACCATTAACTGTTATGACCTTCTAGGTGCAACAAATAAACTGAAAATAGCACTTAATAATGTGCTTGATGTTATGTAAATGTTGAATAATGGGGTAGTTGGTAAAGTAGCCAATGATAATGATGAAGTCAGTGCCATGCACATGAGAGGTTGGAAGCAATTTTGGACCAGGGATGTGTAAAACTTCATGCAAAATCAATGGTTCTTCATCCTAACTTGACATGCCTTGCACTTTACAACGAGTTCAAAGTCCTTGTTCATACCTGGCCAATAGACTGTCTCTCTGGTGAGTCTTCTTATCCAAAATATGTCCGTGTGCGTGTGACAACGTCAATGTTTTCTACAAGATTGACGGTGTGAATCACGTGTTCCTTGCTCATTGTGTGCACATCATCGTCATGTGTTTGGTGTGTCAATCATCTCATGTATTCTTTTCTGACAGGAGGGGCATTCTAATATCCTGAAGGTACCTGTTTTGTAATGTCTAGTCAGTCAGAGTACGGCTCTTGCAGCTGCATCAGTCATTGCTTTTGTGCCGCTGCCAATGGCCCTTTCTGCCACACATCTTGCAGGTTTTCTGAAAAGCTGTGCAGTTGGTGCATGCACCTTCCACATGACTTGCTCAGTTTGGGTGTTTTTGTACATGTGTCAACAATTGGGGTTATATTTAGAACCTGTAAGCTTTGTTGACCTGTGAGGATCACTTTGTCCATCCTTGAATAGTTCTTCAATGTGGGCTTGTCTGGAATATTTCCATGAGAGTGGATGCTACCAACTCAACAATTATGTTTGCAAGTTCTGCGTTAGAAAATCCCAGTATGTGATTTTTTTCTGTATCTGTTAAAGAAGTAGTCTATGGATTCTACAGGCTGCTTTTGAAATAATATGAACTCTAGCCAATGAATACAGAAGTTTAATCTGATTTTGAACCAGTCTTCCAACGTATTCCATATCTTTTGGCGAGATATTTTAGCTTTTCTGCTGTTAATCCTGACATAGTCAGACTTTGTAGACCTTCATTACCAATGGTTAGGTGAATGTTTATGGCTTGCTTGTCTGGTTCAGACAAACCCAAATCATCAAACCATAGCTGTGTGCGCTGTTTAAACATTTCGAATTTGGATGGTAGGTCAGCTGCATCCTAATTCAGACTGGGAAAGTTTGTGGAAACTTTCCCTTTCATCTTCCTTCTCCTATAGTTCCTGGGGTGAGAATCACCGTAGCTGCTTTCATGTGCTTTTCTGAAGTTCCACCTGTTATAATCATAGCCACTTTCCTGACTTTTTTTTTCACTTGACGGGCGGCACAGTGGTTAGCACTGCTGCCTCACAGCACCAGGGACCCAGGTTCAATTCCGGCTTTGGGTCACTGTCTGTATGGAGTTTGCACGTTCTCCCCGTATCTGCATGGGTTTCCTCCGGGTGCTCTGGTTTCCTCCCACAGTCCAAAGATGTGCAGGTTAGGTTGACTGGCCATGCTAAATTGACCCTAGTGTCAGGGGGATTTGCAGGATAAATGTGTGGGGTTACAGGAATAAGGCCTAGGTTGGATTGTGGTCAGTACAGACTTGCTGGGCCAAATGGCCTCCTTCTGTATTGTAGGGATTCTATGATTTTAAAACTCTCCCTCACTCACTATTAATCTTGCCCACGTCCTGGTTGTGCATCTTTCCCAACTGAGCTAACCCAATGCTGGTCCTCCCAACATGCTGTCCCACTCTCTCACCACGAGAGATCTGGTGGTTTGCCAGCTCTTTATCTGAGCACAATCTGGCACTGTGTCTGCAAACTTTCTCTGTCTAGTCACCATGCTGCAATTTCAACAATCTTCAACATTGTGACTCCATTGCGGTCTGACCAGAACATCTAAGGGTCATCTCATGGCCTGTAGCATAATCTAAAGCTGCACTCTAAGTCGCACCTTTACTTAATTTTGCTTGCCAGGCTGAGCACAATATTGTTTAGAAGGTACCACTGCTGCATACCATGATATAAAGGCTACAATCACTCACAAGGGATTGGGTAAACACTCTGTGGGCCCATTTATTGTGACGAAGCACATGGGAACATTTATACAGAGGTATAAAATTCGAATACATCAGAACTGCAGAGCGATGGGTTTGTACTCTGCTGAAAGCAAAAGTGAAACTAAAATTGGATCGCACGATAGACTTCCTTTCGAGTGATATCATGCTTCTATCGTTAAAGGCATATTACAAGAGGTCCTTAAGAAGACATTAAATGCCACTTATGGGTGTCAATTTGCAGCAGGGTGGGAAGCCATGGTCCACAAGCCATCCACCCGAAACTGAATGGAGGCTGAGGCAGGAAGATGGCAATGCCACCACCCTGTCACTCGATTAAATCCTCCCTCTCTGTCCCCCCCACCACCAAACTCTCCTCGGAGAATGACATTCAATTCCCGCCCACAGCAAACAATTTACATCATTTAAGATTTTCCAAATGTAATGAGATGAATGATCTAAACAGCTGAATCTATTTTCAGTCGCACAGGCTGAAGGATGGGTAGGACATGGAAGAATTCCCTGCTCTTTTAAGATCTTTTACACCTCATCAAACAAGTAGCTGGGCATCAATTTAATGCTGAACTGAAAGACAGAATCTCTGATAATGCATAAATTCTGTACAGAACTTAAGTTAGCACAACTAACATGTTCAACAAATTACGCAATAATAACAAATTTATTACGTTTACCCTTAATATTCACACATCATTGCCAGACCTGTGTATATGATAAGTTTTTTAAAGTTGTCATTTGAAAATACATAAGTCGTGAGGGACTATGATATTCATAAGTCATGGTACCTGTTAGTGTGGCTCTGTATGTTTCTGTCATTCATATGACTGAGAGAAGACTCCCAAAGCAACTGCTCTCCAGGGAATTTGATTGCAACAAGAGACTGCCAGGAGGACAGTGGAAATGATTTAGCTATGTCCTCAATGCATCCCTGAAGAGGTTAAATATATTCATCTGCTCATGGGAGAGCCTGCTTTATGACCAACCAAAATGGACAAGACTCATTCGGAGGGCACCAAATTGATCAAAACACCTTATCAAGAATGTGCAGAGGTGAAGTTGAGATCTCGGAGGGAGCACACAAACTTCCAGACAATTTGTCTACCTAAGCCTTCAAGCACCACCTGCTTCATACGAGTCTGCAGTTTGCACACTGGACTCAACAGCCATCTCAAAACTCATCAAACCAGAGTGGAAGCAAGTCATTCTCAATTCAAGGGCCTGCCTGAGAGAGGAAGACTTCTGCAGGTGATGTATTATTACTCTGAATGTATCATTATTTGAAGTGCAAGGTTTTGTAGTTTTATAAACTCTGCTGGTTGTGATTAATAAGCGCCTGTCTTCTTATGGGAGATTTTTGCTTTGAAATTTGAGTTAAATCATAAGGAAATATTTACAATTATGCATGGTTGCTGCTAACATACAGGGTCTCACATTTCTAAGTAATAAAGTGATAATACACTTCCGATTATAATATAAAAGATCTAAACATTTTCAACGGAAGTAGGAATTACTGGGTAGAAATTGAATGTCATTATCCATTATCCCCTGATTGTATTTTGCCAAAGTATGAACTGTCAATGAAGCCCAAATTGGAACAAAAATAATTAATATTTTCAATATTAATTTCAAACCATCCATTTTTAAGTCACCAAAATTTGTTTCAGCATTACATGGTTTATTCCGTTTGTGTAGACCGCTCCGTAATTCTTCCTCAGAAATTGGGATGAATCGAAGATAAATGGGGAATAATTAAAAGGTGTACTGTCAAAATGTATACTTACACAGATTAAAAATAAAAACAGTTCTTTTGTCATTTTTCTTCCTGAAGATGTGCTTTCTGTAGCCTCTACCTACACATAGGTCACTGCAGATTCAACCATAAGTAAAAACCTCCACATCTGCAGCAACCCCACCCCTAATGTTTGTTAAATAAACAGGAACATGTCGCAACATATTCAACATTTTAATACTGTAGATTTTTACATTCTGGACTATTTTTTGTTTAGAGTCATAGAGGTTTACAGCATGGAAACAGGCCCTTTGGCCCAACTTGTCCATGCCACTCCTTTTTTAAAACCCCTAAGCTAATCCCAATTGCTCGCATTTGGCCCATATCCCTCTATACCCATCGTACCTATGTAACTATCTAAATGCTTTTTAAAAGACAAAATTGTACCCGCCTCTACTACTACCTCTGGTATCTTGTTCCAGACACTCACCACCCTCTGTGTGAAAAAATTGCCCCTCTGGACACTTTTGTATCTCTTCCCTCTCACCTTAAACCTATGCCCTCTAGTTTCAGAATCCCCTACCTTTGGGAAAAGATATTGACTATCTAGCTGATCTATGCCCCTCATTATTTTATAGACCTCTACAGCCTCCTACGCTCCAGAGAAAAAAGTCCCAGTCTATCCAGCCTCTCCTTATAACTCAATCCATCAAGTCCCGGTAGCATCCTAGGAAATCTTTTCTGCACTCTTTCTAGTTTAATAATATCCTTTCTATAATAGAGTGACCACAATTGTACACAGTATTCCAAGTGTGGCCTTACCAATGTCTTGTACAACTTCAACAAGTCATTCCAACTCCCGTATTCACTGTTCTGACCGATGAAACCAAGCATGCCGAATACCGCCTTCACCACTCTGTCCACCTGTGACTCCACTTTCAAGGAGCTATGAACATGTATCCTAGATCTCTTTGTTCTGTAACTCTCCCCAATGCCCTACCATTAACTGAGTAAGTCCTGCCCTGGTTCAACCTACTAAAATGCATCACCTCGCATTTGTCTAAATTAAACTCCATCTGCCATTCATCAGCCCACTGGCCCAATTGATCAAGATCCCATTGCAATTGGAGATAACTTTCTTCACTGTCCACTATGCGACCAATCTTAGTGTCATCTGCAAACTTACTAACCATGTCTCCTCTATTTTCATCCAAATTATTAATATAAATGACAAATAACAGTGGACCCAGCACTGATCCTTGAGGCACACCGCTGGTCACAAGCCTCCAGCTCTCTACAACCATCCTCTGGCTTCCGTCAAGAAGCCAATTTTGTATCCATTTAGATACCTCACCCTGGATCTGAAATATTTGAGTTGTGCTAATAAAGGATAACTTTAATGAACAATCTGAAATAGAAATTCCAGCTCCCCCACCCCACTCCTCCATTTAAGTAAATATTATTTTTCATTACATACTGTGGGAATATCTTCAAGGCAGCCAAGTCTGGGTTTGCCTGGCTCCCACCCTGGTCCCTTGAAGATGACGGAAATTTTGTTGCTTATGCCAGGGGTAGCCCAAAATGTCTTCCAAATGTAAAGCAAGTGATGACACTGGAGAAAAAGAAATGAACAAAAATGAATCAAAATAAAATAATGTCAGCTTCTATTCACCTCACTTTTCAAAATGCATTATTCCCAGTCCAGTCTTGAGAAGCCTCATTGGTCAGTATGAGAAGAATTCTAACCCCTAGATGGGTGTGCTGGGGAAGGGCGAGAGGTAGGATGACTTAAATTCACAAACCTGACCCCATTCTACCCACGTCCGAATTTAACAGAAGCAGTTTGGGGGTGGGGTGGCCAAACTACTCTCAGCAGGTGGGTTGATAATTAAAATCTCAAGAAGAAAGAAGGCAGCATTCCTACTTTCTGACTTAATTTTATTTTTAATGGTTGGAAGCAAAAGGAAGAAGAAAGGAGGCAGCATTCTTTCTTCTTGACTCAATTCTATTTTTAACGGTCTGGGGCAAAAGAAACTTAAATGTATTTATTGCACTGCTTGTGGGTCAAGAGGAGCAAGAATATTCCACCCAGGCCTAACAAGCTCACTTTCATGCAATGAAATTACTGCCTCACATAAGTCTGCAGACTGCACATTGGGCTTAAAATGGTCGACACTCAACCCCCACAATATCAGATTCCCCCTCAGCCATGCTATGTCCAAATTATCAATCCTCCTCCGCAACACTTGCTCCCTGGCTTTTTCCAGCCCAATGGGCAGCCAACCTATCAATCAGGCTGGCTGGCGTGCAGGGAATCTGTTGAAAGTATTTAGAAGAGGTCCAGCCGTTAAATTTGGCAGGACGTGTGAAAACCCAAACTTATGGGTTTCCTTTCTGAAAATCATCTCCCACCCCTGCCTCTCAATTTTCAGCCTGGATTAAATATTGGGGCCCAAAGGTTGGTTAATATGTCAGAAAAATCATACTGAAGTCATTGTTCAGACCGACTTGTTTATGATCAATCGGGTTTTTTTTTTATAACTTGCCTGTTTTTTTTCACCAAACAAGTAGAATATGCAACATTCCACCATTAATCTGGAAAAAAAAACCTCATATGCACATTGAATGAGACTCTCCACTTCCCATATGACACTGATATACACAAAGCACTAATGTATTGTACAAGTCATTTTTTATTTTTTAATAGCTATAAAACAAGGGCTTACAAAGTATTTTTATATTAGAAGCAGGGTCATCCATACAGGCCAAATCCTGGATGTGAACATTGCAGTTGCAAGCCATATGTTTGAGAAACTGAGGGAAATAACATAAACATCGCGAAAAGCAGCAAGGTGCCCTTCATGGGATGTCAAGTGCTACAAATATATTGGCCCAGATTTCCCTGGGGACTTGCACCATTGCAGTGGCCCTTGAATGATGCAAAAGAAAGTGCAAATTATGAAGTCAGTGATTAATGACATTAACAGCACGTTTCCCTGGAATTTTGCAACCCTCCATTGTTAACCTCACTGAAAACAGTTAGAAAGTAATTACTGTCACTCCACCTCCGCATTCAAATAAATGGTGATCAAAATTTCACGCATTTAAGCCGATTTTCACATTGCTGCCACATAGACTTAAAAGAAATAACGCATTGGTGGTCTGGCAGTGTGGTCTGTCAGGCATATGACTTATGGCTTTGAAATTGGTAAGAAAATAAGAGAGCCAAAATGAAATTATATTCAGTGGGAAATATTTGTTCCTATAATTTTGTGAAGATGATTAGCCTGTGAACATTTCATCTGTCTCAAATCATAAAGGAAAAAGACCATTTTTAAATCATTTATTTAGTCCTTTATTTAGATAAGCAAATCATTTGTCTTGATCTCCTGAGTGTATTGGTGTACTTCAGCAGTATGGCAGTGATTAATACAAAACTTGATTGTCAGTTAAAGTTTATGGGAGAAGTTGCACTTCCGTTCACTAAAAGGCTCCTGTGGTTCCAGATGGTGAATGTGCTGTCACCTTAACTCACTGATTCACTTCTATATCGCTCATGTCATATTCTAATTAAAAAGCAAAATTTGGAGTAAGTGCGCAATTGCAAAGCTGTCATAATGGGTAGTGGAATTTACATTATTTGTAATCAATTTTGTCACTTTAGGAAAATCTGGGCCAATCTTTCCATTTCTGCGAGCTACTTATGTCATTCTTTCTCCTTTTCTCTGTTCCCTTCTCTGTGATTTTTCTCTCTCACTTTACACTTCCCTGGCTGTGGAATTTAGGATGGTTTGCTTTGCTTGCCATCACTAATGAGTGCAAAGTATCGACAGAAATGCAAAGAAAACCAGCACAATCCATAGAGGTTTGGAGTCGTGCTTCTGAGACCGTAACACCATGTTCTCACAAATTAGACTCTTCATGAATGCGGTAGTGCTAGTACACGTACTTAGAATGTCAGGTCTATACTTTCTATACTATTTGAAAATCGTATGTTATTCACTAAAATGGAAACTTGACAGTTCTTGTAGGAATTTTAGATTCTGTTGTCTGGAAACTTGGCTGAGTAGCATTGCAAACGTGGGTGGACACATGCTGCAATTTTATCTGTTTTCCTCATCTGTATCTGACTGGGAATGTGTGCTTGTCAGTAGCTACTTTCACTGCAGCATATACATCTGTTGTCGAAGGGGTGAAGGCTGCACAACTCAATAACTCAGGAGTGTATAAACAGATGTCAATATTTTTCCAATGCCCTTCTATCTTGATATGTTAGAGTAGAGACAAGTATGGATTCCAATGTAAATTGATCAAACTGTGGACGGCAATTAATGTGAATTTAAGGGGAAAAAAATACAAGAAGAAGATGGGTTTGAGCCAGTCTCTCCAAGTTGATTGGTAAATAGACAACTCTGAAACACGGGGAATATTCCCAGGCAAACATTCCTCATCCGCCATTTGAACAATTAGTAGTCTTGCAGCTACTTAGTGCTCCATGGAGTGCGGTGTCAATGGAGAAGTGGGGTGAAGGGAGAACCCATGGGAAGATAGATCTGAAGGTGTGCCTGACTTGGAAAGCAGGCCTCTGATGGAGATGCCACCCCCATTTACTCCTTTCCTATCCAGCCCCAAGCAGGATGACCTGCTGGGCTACCCCACTGGCCCTGAATTCCTCAAGGTAGCCTCAAAATTGAGGCTGGGCAGGAAGGGGCTCTTGAGGCGTCAATAATTAGACACTTAAGAGCCTCAGTTATGGTTGAGAGTCGATGGGCTGCCCTAGGCCATGCCCGCCCCCCTGTAAAATGGTGAACAGGTCAGGGTGGGCAGGGAGGACACAGGAAGATCACCTGGGGAATCTGAGAAGCAACCCTCTCTGCCGACAAACCCACTGATGGGAAACTGTAAAATTCTGCCCATGAGCCAATAATCAATCATCATCAATTGACTACCTCTAACTTTAAACTCAAAAGAAAATAAAAAGTAAAGTCGCTCCAGTCCCAGATGAACATAGGCTGCTCTCCCTTTGAGGGACAGAGCTGACTGGCGGTGATTTAACCTGAAAGGTCAGCACACTTCATGCGAGGGGCCAGGTTGAGAAGGTGGGGCCTTAATGAATAACCTCAGCTGGTACAGGAATTGCTGGTGTCGCTCTGCATCACAAGCCAACCGTCCAGCCAACTGAGCAATACACCCCTTACAATGAATGAGGTTTCAACCTGATCTGGAACATGGCATAGACGACTGATGGATGAAATACTGAATTGCAAAACTATATTGCAGGAAAGATATCAGAGAGATGATTTTCAAATTGTCAATGGGGTTTAGAATGGGGGCAAGCATGATTTAAAAATCGTGATCCCAGACAGCATCTCTGGATCCTGCGTCTCCAGAACTCGCTCCAATTTTCAAAATGAGAGTGGGGAAGGAAATAGAGAACCTGCTCACCTCCAATAATTGGTCTACTGAGATCCTGGAGGAGCTTGTTAATGGTTGCAGAGGTTGGGACCGTAATTTTTGAAAGTGCATTCGACAAACCTGAACAATACGGTGCATGGTGGTGCTGGGCTGCCGGGTTCAAAGCGGGTCAGAAGGAAAGATTTTTTTAATGAATTGAAAATTATCAGGTCCTGGGGGAATCTCGTGCTGAATCATATCCATTAACTCTCATTTGGCAATACAAACAATTTCCTCAGCTTTTATGCTGCTCCCTGTCCTCTTCAGTGAGACAGCCACAGGCCCCATCATTATTGCTGTCCACCTTGTTCACTCGTGCTCTGCAGGCAGGTCCTGCTTCCTGGACTCACTTGGTGCTACCAATTGAGGTATTTACATTTCAAAATGCTTGTTGATGCATGGGATCAGGACCTGGAATTTATCAGGCTGTCAGGTTCCTGACCCCACTTTGAAAAATCCAGCCCAGAGTGTTTACAGATATTGACAGCTGCAAGATTGATCTATTCCACTTTCCCTAATGCATGGTTAAGGACTTGGATGTCCTTGTGCACCAGTCACTGTAGGTAAAGGCGGCAAATGGTATGTTGGCCTTCACTGCGAGAGGTTGAGTACAGGAGCTGGGATGTGTTGTTGCAATTATACAGGGCCTTGGTGAGGCCACACCCAGAGTACTGAGTGCAGCTTGGTCTCCTTTTCTGAGGAAGGATGTTCTTGCTCTCGAGGGACTGCAGCGAATGTTTATCAGGCTGATTCCAGGGATGATGGGACTGATGCATGAGGAGAGATTGACTAGGTTAGGATTGTTTTCACTGAAGTTCAGACAAATGAGGGGGGATCTCAAAGAGACTTATAAAATTCTAACAGGACTGGACAGTATAGATGCAGGGAGGATGTTCCCGATGGTGGGGAAGTCCAGAACCTGGGGTCACAGTCTGAGGATTTAGAGTAGACCATTGAAGATGGAGATGAAGAGAAATTTCTTTACCCAAAGAGTGGTAAGCCTGTGGAATTCATTATCACAGGAAGTAATTGTTGCCAAAATATTGAATGTATTCAAGAGGCGGCTAGATATCGCACTGGGGGTGAATGGGATCAAATGGAGAGAAAGCAGGATTAGGCTATTGAGTTGGATGATCAGCCATGATTGTGATGAATGGTGGAGCAGGCTCGAAGGACCATATGACCTCCTCCTGCTCCGATCTTCTATGTTTCCATTTGACTTAAATTGGATTGCCACCATCCCTGTAGGGGAGCATTTACTATTGTCTGTGTGCTCACTTTTGGAAAAGTATCTAAAATCAGTCATATCTTTTGGGGCTCTTTTGCTTGTTTAACTGACAGGAGATTCAAATATTTAGAAGTGAGTGAAACTTAAAACTTATACATCTTGAAAATAATTTACTTTGGTTTCCTTTCAGTTGATGAAATACCTAGATGGGATGGTGCAGGGCCTACAGAAATTCATTCTTGTGTATTCTTTAGTGTGTACCTCACCAACAATAATGAGGAAAGTCACCTTTGCAAAGCCATCACAAAGGCCTGAGATAAAGCATCAAATGTTAACTGATCCTTTCATGATGCAAGAATGGGCGGGATTTTATCTTAAACTCTAAGACATCAGGGAGCCTGGCAGCTGATCAGAAATCCATTTTTAATTGACTTTGTAATTAAAAGCCCGCTTGTAACTGATGCAGACTTTGCTGTGGCTCGTTAACTCAGCCAAGGTGTTAACATCTCTCTTCCAGGACTTGTACCCAGAGAGGGTCAGCGGGATGATGTTCTCAGTCTGTCAAAGAAAGGCATCCGAACTTAGAGGCCCCAGCAGGGGTCAGAATGAATGGCTGAAATTGTGCTTTGATTCCTGAGGCTACAGCAATCATAGAATGGATTGCCCACCCAGGAAGCCTGCTCCCCCTATTCAAGTGAGGTGATATTTGCCAAGGACAAGAGGAAGAGTCCAGCCTCTCAAATCAAGCAGAGGGGAATGTAAATGAGCGTGATCCCTCCAACCTACAGGCAGTGGTCAAGAAAATCCAAGACTTCAGAAGGGTTGTAAAGCTGAGTGTCATACACTTCCAGATGCCAATCCGTGCACTCTCACTTTTCCAGCATTCTCCTGCACAGTATTCCTCAGGACAACACACCTTGTATATCCACCGATTCCTCTCTCTTCGGGCATCCCCTCACATCCCCACCTGAGCAGCCAACACTCACCCTCAACATATTGACTTCTTGCATCCATGCTTCACAGTCACTCTCCACAATTATCATCTTTCCCTCCGCTCCACTTAATTCATTTCGTAAAGTCACATTTCTGTGCTTTCTCTCCTTGCAGACGAGTACACAACCTGGATGGTGGTGGGAGGGAGCCTCTGACGATAGCCTCCTTGGTGACCACTGGCAATGCATGGCCACTGCTGGCATGTTCCAGGAGGCTGCAAGTGCTTGTAATGACTGGCTGGGAAAGCCTGAGCCAGTGCTCAGGTGTGTCAAAAGAGCGGACTCTCTGCCTAATGACCTGGTGCTAAGGAGTTGGATCACTCTGTCCATTCCCTCTGTCCTTTGGGGGAGAAATATGGCTGAGAAGACAGCTGGTGATGCTACTGGTGCTGAAGATGTTACAGTTCCTCTTGCTCCTCAACAGCTGCACAAGTTGCCCCCATGACTCAGTGAAGGCCGATCGCAGGGAAGTGCAACTTAATGCGTGAAGTCACCAAGGTAGATGGACTGACTTCCAAGAAATTGGTAATCACCATCCAAGAGGGTGTGCTCACTGCTTGACTGAAGTGCTGTAAGTACCAGCCTCTCACCTCGGCAGGGTAGGAGCTGCAGGGTTTCACTACTTGAGGGCTGCCTAGCCTTTCCGTTTCACTGAACAAACACCCCCTGCTCTGCACACACCTGGGTGATCCTGGTGAGCTGCTGATACCCAGGAAACACATGCGCTGTTTGTTAAAGGCAGAATGCTGGGTTAAGTCTTCAGTTAAATCCCCCCTGAATATTTTAGTTGCTTATCCGACAGTGCTGCGGGTGGGATGGTGGCCTGGGCCTCAGCACCTCCCTCTGTGACTGGACCCTGAACTCTGAACTTCCTAACTCAAAGACCACAATCCGTAAGGATAGGCAACACCACCACCTCCACAATAATCCTCAACACCGGTGCCCCACAAGGCTGTGTTCTCAGCCCCCTACTATACTCCTTATACACCTATGATTGTATGGCCAAATTCCCCTCCAATTCGATATTCAAGTTTGCTGATGACAATTGTGGGTCGGATCTCAAACAATCACGAGACAGAGTACAGGAATGAGATAGAGAATCTGGTGAACTGGTATGGTGACAATAATCTCTCCCTCAATGTCAACAAAACAAAGGATATTGTCATCGACTTCAGGAAGCATAAAGGAGAACACGCCCCTGTCTACATCAACGGGGACGAAGTAGAAAGGGTCAAGAGCTTCAAGTTTTTAGGTGTCCAGATCACCAACAACCTGTCCTGGTCCCCCCATGCCGACACTATAGTTAAGAAAGCCCACCAACGCCTCTACTTTCTCAGAAGACTATGGAAATTTGGCATGTCAGCTACAACTCTCACCAATCTTTACATATGCACCATAGAAAGCATTCTTTCTGGTTGTATCACAGCTTGGTATGGCTCCTGCTCTGCCCAAGACCGCAAAGAACTATAGAAGGTCCTGAATGTAGCCCAATCCATCACTCAAACCAGCCTCCCATCCATTGATTCTGTCTACATTTTCTGCTGTCTCGGCAAAGCAACCAGCATAATTAAGGACCCCATGCACCCCGGGCATTCTCTCTTCCACCTTCTTCCGTCAGGAAAAAGATACAAAAGTCTAAGGTCACGTCCCAATCGACTCAAGAACAGCTTCTTCCCTGCTGCTGTCAGACTTTTGAATGGACCTACCTTGCATTAAGTTGATCTTTCTCTACACCCTAGCTATGACTGTCACACTACATTCTGCACTCTCTCGTTTCCTTCTCTATGAACGGTATACTTTGTCTGTATAGTGCGCAAGAAACAATACTTTTCACTGTATGTTAATACATGTGACAACAATAAATCAAATCAAATCAAATTTAGCATCCAACCCAATGGTTGATACCGAGTCTGCCTCCCCTTGGCAATTAAATCTCTGCCCAATATCTATCAACTAAAGGATACAAGTGTGATGATAAATTGCAGGGAGAAAATACATTGAAAAATAAAAATATTTAGATTTAAAATATGTGTCAGCTATTTATACACAAAGTAATGAAAATTTACTTAGTAATAGGTGCAGCCATGAATAGGGTGTCATTGTATATGATAGAATTCAACTTCAGAAAACACAGGAAACTTTCAGATTGTCAATAAAATTGCCCACTGGATGAAATGTATAATACTGCTTTCTTTTTCAAAATACATGCTGCAACTATTATGTGTCTTTATGTGAAAACTGGTTTGCATTGACTAATTTTTAATCCTAACTCTCACATTAAAACATGCATTTTGTTAAAACCTAGTTGCTTCAAGGAAATAGTTCTTGCCTCACAACATGAAAAGCAATTCATGGTTCAACACCGTAACAGAAGAGAATGATCCTGAAACAAACTTTACAGATAAATTTAACAACACAGTAAATATTTATCCCAAATTCAGAATATAGGTACCTGCACCCAGAATGGTTCAAATGCATTGAGTGGGTGAGTCAAGCCATAGATCACTTTCTCATTCTCTGGTTCAAAGGTCCCTGTTTTATCAAATGAAAAAGTACTGGTAAGAGAAGAGTTCCTGGTCTACATACATGCAACATTCTGCCTGATTCCCCATATATTAATAGAAAGCAAATTTCATTACATTAAAGAATCATTGTTTCTTCATGTTTTTGCTCTAAGTTCATAAGCTGCTGGAGATGTATGTTGCTTTCTAAGTTTGACAAGTGAGAAACTGAGAGAAACTCATTGACACACATTCTGGACATAGAAGGGTTCCATGTCTTATTTAAAATAGGTTTGGATCCATGATTCCACAGTTCTGCCCCTGAACCTGGCACCCACTATTTTCACTGGGGGGTTGTATTGTGTGCACATCTGTGGTTCATGGAGGCGGTTGTACATGTAAAAGTGCAGCTGCCTTCAAACAGATCCAATTTTCTTTATTGGGATTTCTAAAACATAACCTGTGGTCTTTGGACGTTTGACACAAAAGTCTAATGCCACCACACTTATTTAGAGAGGAGAGGTATGTTTTCGGTGACATTAGGTAATTGCTTTGGAGGGGTTAGTTGTTCTTTGGGAGAAATCAGGTTTGCTTTTTGGGGTGGTGAAGTGCACTTTAAGAGAGGTCAGATGCCCTTTAGAAGAGGTCAGGTACCCCTTTGCAATTGTTAAGAGTAGTCATGAATGTAAAAAGTATATAAGCTCTATGGAACTGTCAAGCTCAAGTCCTTTCAGGTTTTTGCAACAAATAGATGCTTGCAGTTGGAGAAAAAGAGTGCTTGCTATTTCTTTGCTGGTTGACATAAGGATGAGTGTTGTTTGACTGCTTCCACAACGTATCATAATCACAGTTGGGAGTCTGTTAATTCAGTTTGATTGACAGCGACAGGTGGTTATTAAGTGACTTTGCTGTGGGACTATGAATACAAATGTATTTTTTCATATTGGATGAAGTACTTGAAGGAATGCTTGTTTCATAGAGGATGAAGTACTTGAAGGGATTTAAGTGTCATCAATGTGAGTGTTTATTTTAATATAGTGAAGTCCGCAATGGAACCATATTATTTTATTATGACTCTCGAGGTCTGCCATGGGGAATACTGGGTGAGTGAGCATGAAGGGTGCAAGGGCAAGGAAGGGTGGGTAGGGCCACACATTGGCATGAGTTTGAACTAATTTGGCAGAGGGGCTGTAAAGGACCATGGGGATCAGTAGGAGGTCATGTGTTGGAATGGAGGGTTTAAAAGGCCATGGGGGGGGGGGGGGGGGGGTGCTGTGCTGGAGAGTACAAATTGACATGAGTAGCAAGGATAGGACATGGGATGTGTGGGGGGATGTGGTGAGTGAGGGCTGGAGAACTGTTTTTTTGTTTTTCTTCCAATTAGGAAAATGTTATGAGCCTTTTAAAACAACCTGCCTTGGCAGCCAGTAAGCCTCTGTGGTGCTTCCAAACACCTTCCAGAGCTGTGGGCTCAAATCCAGTCAGTATCTGCACCCCTGGAATAAAAATCCAAAAGATTGGGGTACTTTTTTCTCCTAAATCAGTTTTGCTCCCAGGTTATATTTACGGAGTTGGGAATTTTCCCAAATCTGTGCTCTTGACTTGGGAGTGAAAATTCAATTCTCTATCACTGAATTATATTGATTAAGAAGTTACCAGTGCAAAATAGAAACTTATACGGTTCCTTAGCAACATCTCATGGAAAATTCCCAAGATGCTAAACTGCTTGAAGTATAATGATTATGACATTTCAGCTAGTTTGCACACAGCAAGGTTCCCAAATCATTAATGAGTGGAGGATAAAGGTTTGGTGAATATTAGTATTGATATGTTATTAATATTATTCTGTTTACCTTCATGAAGCACGATTATATAAACATGAATGAAGTTATTTGCTTACATTTTGAACAGACTTTTCTATCACTGCTAATGAAGCTCTGTTGGGGATGCAAGGAGAAAAAACTGCCTTGCATGGGGAATCTGTGCAACTGTCCCATTCTCTATTGGCAACAAAAACATAATGCTGTGTTTGTTTCACTTCAGAAACCAGGCTATTTTGTGTTTCCCTAAATTTATTTTCACTTAATTGGTCTCGAGGAAAATTGGACTAGGGGCATCAAGGCCAATGCACCCTTCAGGTCAAGAAAAGTGGTCAGCCAAGGAAGATAACTCGATCCCTCCAGGGTATGTGGAAGGAAGCAAATGAGGAGTGGGCAAGAGGCTGAGACAAGAGGGAGAGGGGGATGAGGGGCTGATTACACAGATCATCAAAAAAAAGTGGTGGGTCCCGGATGCAGAACTCCAACCCGCAATTCTGACAATTTCTGCTGGAAGGGTGTGGGCTATGATTCACAAAGGTGGGAAACCCAAACTCTGCTGTGCCACTTGAACTCTGTTCTGAGTTCAAACAGACCCCATTTTGATTACTGCAACTACTTAAGCCACACTGTGGGAGTCACAAGTTGATGGAGTGGACATAAATGCTTTCGAAGGACAGATAAGGCCTGTTTAAGTGTCATAACCTGGGGTTTCTTTAACTATGCCACTCTTTAAGCACATAAAAGAGACTTTGGGGTTGATTCTCTGGCCCCATGTGCAAAAGACATTATGGCCGGAGAATATTGCGAGGGGGTGAAACATGATTTGCGGTGGGAAGAACTCCTTTTGGGATTAGCCCCACCCCGTCACACAAACGTAATCTGCTTCAAGCTCAGAAAGGGCATGAACCAGATTAGCATATTTAAATCCTGATTTAAATATGCAGGGTCAGTTTAATGCCAGATTCACATGGTTCTTGGGATTCACCGACCCTCCAGCACAATGGGAACCCAGCGCTGAACCATTACTTGTATTACTTGTCTCCACATATGGAGATCAGGCGTGGTGGCCCAGAGGCCATTGAAGCCACAGAGTGGATAGGGACATGGCTGGGCAGTGACCTGGCCACATGGGCCAAGAAGCAGGGCCTGAAGGGGCAGGACATTGATGGCCTGTAGGTCGGTGCATGAGAGTGGTGGCCTGAAGGGCGGGGTATGAGAGAGAGGGCCTGAAAGGGGGAGGGCGCCTCTGGTGACTCTATAGCAGGGTCTGTAAACTTTGTGTGGCAGCCCCTGGTAGCGGCGATTGAGGTTGGGGTGGGGCGGAGGGGGAGGGGGCGGGGGAAAGAGGGTGGCTGATACCAGCAAATAGGGGTTCTTTTTGCCGGCGAGTAGGAGGATGTATGCACTGCAAGGTTGCCTGGAGGTTGGGCTGCCCTTCAAAAATGGCGGCAAGATGTCTGGGGAGTCAGTCTTGCTGGTGTCTTTCGATCATGCACATCCCTCTCATTGCACGAATCACCCCAACCTCCAAAAAATGCAAGGTATTTTTAAACGAGTGCAACCCCATTCTCTGATTTACAGCCTCAATTTCTTTTCCCTGGATGAGTGTATAACTGGGGCAGGGAGAGGTGAATAATGATCTATGTGCCTACACGGTGTCTGCATGTGGAAGGTTTAATGAATACGTCACTTTTGCCCCATCTGTCTGTTGTCTTAGTACTGCTATTCCTTTATTTTTCTTTCTTCCTTTCCATTCTTTTCTTCCTTTGTATTTTTCTGTTTTTTTCAAGTAGCAAATATAAGTGCTGTGGTGCAGCATAGAATAAAGTCATAATCCTGCTGAGGTACTAGTCATTGGACAGATTCAAGCAGAGTAGCAGTCTGTGGGGTTGTTGAAGGGGGTGGTTTTCTTTTTGCATCATGTAAGGCAGGGATGGAGGGGCAGCTGGCTAGGTCTCAGGTTGGCTTTGTGGCCCGGAGGAGCTATTCAACCAGACTGCCGGCACCTGTGTTGTGTTTTGGATTGGTTGGGCGAAGGAAGAAGCTAAGACAGATCACAAGATAATTCATTCCCCTCACTGTCCCAATATCCCCTTGCTATCATTGTTCATTAACCTTTCAAACAGGGCGTGGCATGGTGGCACAGTGGTTAGCACGGCTGCCTCACAGCGCCAGGGACCCAGGTTCGACTCCTGGCTTGGGTCACTGTGTCTGCGTGGTTTTCCTCCAGGTACTCCGGTTTCCTCCCACAGTCCAAAAACATGCGGGTTAGGTTGATTGGCCATGCTAAGTTTCCCCTTGGTGTTAGGGGGATGTCAGGGGGATTAGTAGGGTAAATAAATGGGGTTACGGGGATAGGGCCTGAGTGGGATTGTTGTCAGTGCAGGTTCGATGCGCCGAATGGCCTCCTTCTGCACTGTAGGGATTCTATGGGATTCTAAACCATCCTGGCAATCACATATCCTGCTCTGTCTGTCTTCCCATGCCAGTCCACTTTCTCTTTACTTCCCCTTTCTTCCATCCCACCTCCTTAATCCCATTGATTCCCATACATTTTCTTATTCTCACTACATCCACTCTTATCATCTCCACATATCTACTCCCTTTCTTAAATCCTGTCCACCTGTTACATCCTCTGACTGTATCCTCCCTTCACCAACTTTCTCCTCCCCATTCCTTCTTCTGCTATAGTCTCCACCCACCCTTCCCCTCCCTGTCTCTCCTCCATCTTTCTTATCTCTTTCCCTTTTTCCTCTACCTTTGCTCTCAACATGACCCTCGTGTCTCTCTACCAAGACTACACAGTCAGCTTGTTAGCCAAGACTCACAGCCCAATAACAGAGGGCTTTGGAAAACCGTGAAGTTGTGTAATGTGGCTGAATTAAAGCATGCATTCTTTTTTCAAATCATTAAATATTTTTAAAATGTTGAGTTAAAGTTAAAAGATGATGGCTGATCTGCATTCCTGGCTGAGAGTGAAAATCTGACCCAATAATTTAAAATTTTAAGTCCAAATAAGTAAACTCTCAACACCAATTCCATCCCCTTTTCCAACCACCATCTCAAGGTGAACCAGACTCTTCACATCCTTAGCATGCTATTCAACCACAGGTTGAGTTCACAACCCCATATTCTCTCTATTACAAAGACCACTTATGTTCTCCTCCATAACCTTATCTAAGTTAAGTTTATTTATTAGTGTCACAAGTAGGCTTACATTAACACTGCAATGAAGTTACTGTGAAAATCCTTTAGTCGCAATACTCCGGCGCCTGTTTGGGTACACTGAGGGAGAATTTAGCATGGCCAATACACCTAACCAGAACGTCTTTCGGACTGTGGGAGGAAACTAGAGCATCCCGAAGAAGCCCATGCAGGCATGGGGAGAATATGCAGACTCTACACAGACAATGACCCAAGCCAGGAATCGAACCTGGGTCCCTGGAGCTGTGAGGCAGCTGTGCTAACTACTGTGCCATTCTGTGATTTGTCCCTTATCTGATCTTATCTCCTGCCAACATTCTCATGCATGGAGATTAGTTGAAATAGTTGAACTTGGAGGTGACAATATTTTCCTTATCAGCCTCTCATCATACATCCTCCACAAATACCAACTAACATTAATGCATGTAGCTTATCCTGCGCCAAGTCTCAAGTATGTCCTTGTCCACATTTGCCTAAATTGATTTCCCGTCTCTTGAGGCCTCAAATTTAAAATTGACATCTTTGTGTTTAAATTCTTTCACAGTCTTGTTCCTTCATATCGCTGTAACCTTACTCCAGCCTTACAACCGTCAAACTTAGTTCCATGCAAACTCTCCTTGCCTGTGACCCCGCTCTCATCTGCATTCCGTCCTTCACTCTACCATTGACAGGAGACTCTCAGTCACGAGGCCCCATGTTACAAATTTTAGAAGTTCTAGGTTCCCTTCCCCTTTTGTCCACTTTAAAACCAGCTTAAAAAAATCAAAGTCATGAACTTAGTCCTTACTTTTATATTTCCATCTCCAAAAGCTGTGAGATTACGTCCATTAAAAATTTCCAAACTTGAATTTGATAGATTTTTGATAGACAAGGGTCACAATCTTGTCAGGCCAATTGGGAGTCATGCCTAATAATCGGAGAACCGGTAGGGAACTCCAATAAGCTCCGCAGGTCCAATGGAATCGTATCCTTCAGGCACAAATTGGCCACCCGTGGGCCTACCTCGCAATTCAGTCCTCCACTAAATTGTGTTGGGCTTGGCTATAATGGTTGTCAGTTAGCTCATTAATTATCCTAATTGACATCCTGACACTGATGCTGGGAATCCTGTATCAGTCCTATCCACCCTCTGACTTCACTGGGGTTGATTTCCTGCCACTGGGAGATTGACAGGGTTCCTCTCCCATGATTAAGTCCAGTTGCCATAGTTCCTGCCATGACAAGCTGCCTAAAATCCAGTCCCAGGTTATTAAAGATTTTGGAATCAAGGCAGGTAGACGAAGTGGAGCTGCAAATCAGCTACAATCTGATGGAACAGACACCAGGAAATGAATAGCAAACTCTTGTTCCTATGCACCAGTTTTTGGCATGATATTAATGGTGCAATCCTAAAGTCAATGGTCAGACAACCACAACTCTTGCTTGTCCAATCATTAATAATTTTCCTTCTCCTGGAACTATTGGGTGGAGTATCTGTGGGCCATACTTCGCAAATTTTCTGACCAATTTTGATTGAGGTCCTGCAAGCGTCAGTAAGACCCTTTTCTGCTGGTTGCCAATGGTCATTTTGAGGGGACACCCTGTACACCTAGACTTTGCCAACTTCCAATTTGGCAGCCAGCGTACGTGTGTGTAAAACTGGGCACCTAAAATCATGACCTGAAACGTGTTTCTCCAATGGTGATTTAACGCCAAAAGACAGATAATAATATTCCAGTTCTCCTCACTCCCATCCACATTTATAATGGAAACTGTCCAAATAAACTTATTACACTTTGCTTACACCTTCCCAACTGTAACGGGACAGCATGCCACAAACATTCTTAAAAATGCAAGAACAAATCAAGCTTAAGAATTTTTTTTATACTACTTCATTTTTTTCCCCCTAATATAATTTCTTTATATTTGCTTGTCATCATTTTATTCATCATACATTTTATGTTAATTCTCTCAGTCTCAACTTGTTCCGTCTGAGGGGTTTGAGTAATGTGGAGCATTTGGCAGAAGAATGGTTCCTGTGGGATTCTGGATATGGAACCAGTGACTAGGCCGGGTGCCTTAGTGCGGCCTTGGAAAGTTTATGGAAATCACCCCCATGAGAATACTCCCCACTATGTGTGTTGACATTTTTACATCCATTCTCTGCATTTTATCCAGCTCCACAGAATGAAATATACTGGACTGGGATGGGGAAAGAGGGAGACTGCAGTGCAAGAATGCTGCAACCCATTTAACTTTTATGGCCCTTATGAGCTTCCATTAAGTGGGATGTTTCTCAGTAGCTGCTTTCAACTGTCTTACGATGCACTATCTTCAAATACAGCATCGGTTGAAGTGAATATCTGTTAAAGATCAGTTTCTTTGCACGCTGCCTTACTGAATAGCCTTTGAGAAACTCAAATTTTCTCCCAAACCAGACCACTCTCGGCTACTTACCAAAAATCCTGTCCCAAATGATAAGGGTTCCAGCATAATTCTTGTCAATGCAATATTTGTTCCGCCCTGAAAGAAAGGGTCAGCAGAGACACACAAATTATTTTAGCACTTGGACTCATGAGCTATGTCACAAATAAGCAGAGAAACAAATAGTGATGGGTTCTCCCTTCTATCATCCAGAACCTTTTCCTTCTCCCAACAATCAATTAAAATTAAAGGAATTCACACTGATAGAATATAAATAAGCAACTGTCTAACTCATTGTTTTACAATTAGATTTAGCTTCTGGGCTTGGATTTTCCAAATCTGAGCCCTGCACCATCATTCATGTCTGACCTGACTGTGGCCTCAACTTCACTTTCCTGCCTAACTGACGCCTGTTAGTCAAGAATATCAACCTCTGCCTTAGAAATATTCAATGATTCTGCTCCCATCATTCTCTGGGGAAGGAAGTTTCACAGACTCACGACCTTCTGAGAGAAAAAAGTTCTCCTCGCCTCCATCTTAAATGGGAGACCCTTTGTTTTTAAACTGTATCCCCAACTTCTAGTCTCTCCCATTCGGAGAAACATTTTCTCAGCATCCACCCTATCAAGTCCCTTCAGGATCTTATGTTGATCACTCTGTACCTCAGTGTTCTGCAGTCTCTCAATTTAAATGACATGCTGCTTTTCATTTCTTCCTGCCAAAGTGGACATGTTCTCATTTTCCACATTATTACATCTGCCAAATTTTTGCCCACTCACTTAATCTATAGATTAATCCCTTTGCAGACTCCTTATGTCCTCTTCAGAACTTACTTTTCTACCTATGTTTATGTCATCAGCAAATTTAGTAGCAATACATTTGTCTCTTCATCCAAGACATTGATGGTAAATTGCAAATCGTGGAGGCCCCAGCACTGATCCTTATGGCACTCTACTCATTACGTCATGTCAACAAGAAAATGACCCACTTATCCTGACTCTCTATTTCTCGTTAGCTAACCAATCCACTATCAATGCTAATATGTTACCCCCTACATCACAAGCTCTTATTTTGTGTAATAACTTTTAATGTGGCATCTTGTCAAATGCCTTCTGGAAATCCAAGTATGTGGATCTACAGGTTCCCCTTTATCCACATTGCTTATTACTTCCTCGAATAACTCTAATAGTTAAACATGACCTCCCTTTTACAAAGCCATGTTGACTCTGCCTGATTGCACTGAGATTTGTGCAGCTTCTTAATAATGAATTTGAGCATTTTCTCTATGATAGATGTTCAGCTAACTAGACTGTAGCTTCTTATTTTCTGTCTCCTTCATTTCTTGAAGAGAGCATCCTTCCATTAATTAAATACCGTCAGTCCTGGTTTTTCCGCTCTGTAATAGATTACTTAATGTAAATAAAGTATATTGAGTTGCCCACTCAGTGTTGACCAGTTAATGTTCCCCAGTCTTTTGCAGTTCCTATCAAAAGACTTTGATAGAAAGTCAACTTTCCTACTTTTGTGCCCTCAGCAAAATTTGAGATTGTGCATGGACAGGATAGTCTGAACTACTTTCACCATTAGAGCAATAAACAGATTTAAGGTCGTTAAGGCAAGTGAGACCGGACGATTACATCCCGGGCTAACTAACAACATTAAAATGAGAAAATTAATATTTAAATCAGCCTCACGCCCAGGCTGGTAATATTGCGAGAGGCGAGAAACTGGGTTTGAACACGGCTTCTCGCCTCTTGCGCGATCTCATCGGCTCATCACTCCGGTCCACTGACATGACGAGCCAGTAAGGTCGCCCTGAGGTTTTTAAGGAGAGAAACAATTGCTGAGCAAACTTAAAGCAGTGTTGTAGCAATAAAGTGTTGAGATAAAAAGAGTAAGCAATAAAAATTATCAGTGTATGTGGGTGGGAGTATGTGGGTTTATGCATGCATAGTGGTGAGAGTGAGTGAGGACAAGGAGACCGGATGCAAAGCAGACTCTCACGCACTCCCACTAATTCATCTCGTCACCCCAACACGCACACACATGACCCAGTGTGACTTTGCCAATCCTGGCCTGCTTCCCAGCCCCAAAGTCGATGTCTCCCTCCATTCCCAATGAGGCCACCATCGCTTGGCTCCCTGGGCTCCAGCCCTAACTTACCTCCTTTGCTTTTCTTGCCCACCAGCCTTCAGCACACTGTTCACTGCTCACTGCTCCACCAAGGAGAGACTGTTTCTCTCCTTCATTTGCTGCGATAGGCTCACTGGTCACCTGAGCAGCACGCAGGAGAGAAACAGCCTGTGGTTGGAGGAGCAGCTCCAACCCAAAACCTGCATTGAAATTCAGCTGGTTGACAAGAATTTTGAAAACTGTCTTCTGGAGGGATTCCATGGGCCATATCTAGCCCCAGGCAATACCTTAGACAAGCCTGATGTATGTGTTTGTGCCAAACTATGTTTTGCATAGGAGGGATGAGATTAAACAATAAACTGTCTGGAATTTACAAGGTAGGGATTGAAGCAAGGTTTATCTGTCTCCTGGGGTCAGTCATTGCACATTGTATCATCGTTTGTTTCTTTTTAAATCTTGACAAATTTAGAAAACATCCAAAGTACATGTGACGGTGCCTAAAATCCAAACATTTTTGTCTTTCTTTTCCCTTTGGGATGCGGTCATGACCTACCTCCAAGTTACATCTCATGGCCAACGTGCACCAGAAACTGGTGGGAAAGAAGCAATATTTTATTATTTACATTGGACTTACTGGAGGAAGCCTCGCTCCCCATTGCCAATGCAACCAAAATCACAGTGTGGGAAAGCTGGGTTTACACCATAACCACCCATTTCCCCTGAGAAATATAAATCAACGGAATGGAATGCAGTTTCAGAATGATCCATACATTCTTGACACTTTGCTCTGCTGAGGCAGTTGCTCTGTCTTTACTTCCCTGACCCCCCTCCGCTCCATGTTTTATTACCTCCTCTGCCCCTGCACTCTTTCCTTTCAGTTCCTCACATCTGTCCTTCTTCACCCCCATCTATGGTCATTACCACTCTGCCCTGTTTAAGCACAGTGCTGTTTTTCCATTTTTTTGGGGCTGAATTCTGTTCTGGGGTTGGGATGCCAATGTCAGGATAATTTTCTAGTGCCAGCCAGGCACGGCATAGGTGACATGCACAGCCTGATTTATGACTGAATGGCCAGTTAATAGCCACTCCATGACCATTTCATTAAGGATAACATGTGGGCTCTGCAAGCGTGAGTGACAATAGCAGGCCTTCCAGCACTGGAGGAGTTGCATCGCGCTGGGCAGCGAAGAGAGAGAGGGTACCTCAAGATGGAGCCACCCTCTCAGCACTTTTTAAATGTCACAACATTGAAATAGCCAAAGCTTCCAGACCATCCCCAACCACAGGGCAGCCTGCAGCCATTTGTAAGTTTGCTGCAGCAGAAATAGTTAAGTAATGAACTGGAGTTCTACTCCTCCCAAATCTCCCCCCTCTTCCCCTATCCTCTCCCTGGTCAGCTGCTTCCTTTCTTTGGCCGTGTTTTGGCCACAGCAAGGGGCCTGCCTCCCAACTAGAATTTTCCAGTTGGTGTGGGAGAGGGGCCTTAATAGGTCACGTGTTTGGCTCAAGTGATTAGCCCAGATAGCTACGCCACCCTGATCTGACTTCCATGAAATGGACGGGGACAGGACCATGCCAACAAACAGGCTCATGGGCGAGCGGCGGAAATTTACGGACTTGCCCGCCTCCGGAGCCCAGAAAAAAATGCAATCCTATGTATCAAAGAACTATCTAAAATACCAACCGAATGTATAACTTTAAAGTAGTAACTCACCTAATTATCCACCACCATCTCAACCCCTTCACCTGAAGGCTACACTTGGTTTTGTCTGTCCAATGGCCCAGCCAAGTGAATAGTATTCATTAAAAAGACAGGCTCCTTTAAATCTCTATCGAGTCATAAATCTTTTTTCCATCTGAATTGCTCAGAAGAAGTCAATTTGGTTTATTTGGAATTCAAGTTTTTGAACTGATGCTCATGCTTATAACACAGTGATTATATTCCAAGGCCATGTTTTTGGAAGTAATTACAGCTGCGATTTGATATTACAAGTGTCTGCAGACTTTATTTCAACAGGTTTATTTTTTAGCGGCACTGCTAAAATGTAACAGCTGTTAATATGGGCATGCAGGTGTACAAGCATGTGAATGCACTGAGGAATCAAGTGTATGCATGTAAATTAATGTACATGTCTGTTTACATAGGAGTGAGCAAGTATGTGATTGCATACATTGATAAAGTAGCGTGTGCACATTCCACTTAATCCATCGCTCTCAGTATTCAGGTTGCATAATGCTATTATGCTCTAAAACTTTGAACTTGAAACCTGATGTTTAATTATTGTTTTGAATAGAATAATTATTCTCCTCACTCCTGAATCAAGAAATAAAATATTAAATACATCTTTTCCATATCCCAATTTGGAACATGTATTTAATGGTATTCCAATATTTCAAGCCCACCCTGTTTACAGGGGCCAATATTTACCGAGATGGAATTTGGCCATTTGAAAAATAAACGTCAGCTAGATTTTGTTTCAGGTTTTCTGTTCTTTTACAGATGTAACATGGTTGTCCAAATTGGAGGCTTATTATGGGACAAAGGCCCTCCATAAGGTACGTTGTCAAAGAATGTTAAAATAATCCTGTTAGATACAGGAACAGCAAGCAAAGTTTATTTTGGTAATGGTAATATTGAAATAATTATCTTCCAAGTTGCTACAGATTTGGTTCAAATTTACTTTATACTGCTTGAGCATCAGTTAT
Organism: Mustelus asterias; assembly: GCF_964213995.1. Lineage (NCBI taxonomy): Eukaryota > Metazoa > Chordata > Chondrichthyes > Carcharhiniformes > Triakidae > Mustelus > Mustelus asterias. The sequence goes on from NC_135802.1 coordinate 88,526,566, forward strand.
ACAAATCTTACGATGGAACACGAAACAGTATTGAATTATGCTGAATGTGAAGTTTGTTGTGGTGGCACGGAGGCACAGTGGTTAGCACTGCTGCTTCACAGCTCCAGGGTCCTGGGTTCGATTCCTGGCTTGGGTCACTGTCTGTGTGGAGTTTGCACATTCTCCTCGTGTCTGCGTGGGTTTCCTCCGGGTGCTCCGGTTTCCTCCCACAGTCCAAAGATGTGCGGGTTAGGTTGATTGGCCATGCTAAAATTGCCCCTTAGTATCCTGGGATGCGTAGATTAGAGGGTAAAATATGTAGGGATATGGGGGTAGGGCCTGGGTGGGATTGTGGTCGGTGCAGACTCGATGGGCCGAATGGCCTCTTTCTGTACTGTAGGGTTTCTATCATTCTATTTATCAAACGTCGACTTAAAGTAAAGTTTATGTATTAGCCACAGGTAGGCTTACATTAACATTGCAATGAAGTTACTGTGAAAATCCCCTAATCGCCACACTACGGTGCCTATTCAGGTACATTGAGGGAGAATTTAGCATGGCCAATGCACCTAACCAGTACGTCTTTTGGACTGTGGCATGAAACCGAAGCACCCAGAGGAAACCCATGCAGACACGGGGAAAACCTGCAGACTCTGCATAGACAGTGACCACAGCTGGGAATTGAACCCGGGTCCCTGGCGCTGTGAAGCAGCAGTGCTAACCACTGTGCCACCATGCTGCCCTGAATTGAGCCCAAATTACTACTTATTCTGTATAATTCTTGAATCAAGGAAAAACATTGCTCAATAATCTGCTTTTTAACGCTTCACATTGTCAGCACAATAAATATTGTTAAGACAGTGACGAATCTTATTGGGACAACAGCAGGTTGCTTTCAGACTTCGAAAACATGAGTGAAAAAACTTGAACAGTTTTTAAATGACCTTTGTTAAAATCAAATGCTGGATAAATATTTATGATGCAAAATTTTGTAAGCTGCCTACTTCTGGCACACAATTTACAACATGCCGATCCAAACATAATCCTTGCTTTAAACACAAAATTCTTGAAAATTGTTAGTATTCAATTGGAATTAAGTTCTCTCAGAACAGTACATTTTTGGAATAATTTCAAAGCTGTTCAATATAAGAAAATAACCTGGAAGATGTTTGCTGACAGGTTTCTAGACAGCCGGAAAAGCTACACATTTAACAAGACAGAAGTCCATTCTATCGGGGCAGACTCACCATGGTGGACTCTGTGGTGACTGGGTGTGTTGAGGATCAGTTCCAGAGGCCCAAGGTTACCAATTATCTGCAACAGAGTCAGGAAACCATTTAACACTGGGCTTTAATGCCAAAATCGAAAAATAACTACCCGCAGCCAGCTCAAGGGATTAGGAAACAATTTTATTTTAAAACTCAAAATGACAGAAAAGCAGATGTTAGAATAATAACATCACATTGTAATAGCTACCATAAGGACTATTTTGAGTTTTATTTAAACTGAATATCCCTGAACAGCCTGATAATTAAAACTGTTTTATTTTAAAGGAAATAGCAAGGTAGAAGGCAAGTTTAGTCTGTGGTTTAGATGATGTGCTCAATGTGTGGAAGTCCCAGAGCCGCTCAGCATTTTCTTGGATGGTTGCTGTAGTTTCTTTCAAACCATTCTCTAAAAATGGTATATTTTTACAATAATTTCAAAGCTGTTCAATAAATAAGCTGGAAGATGTCTGCTGGCAGGTTTCGAGACAACTGGAAAAACTACACATTTAACAAGACAGAAGTCCATTTGAATCTAGTGGTTTTGTTCAGTTTTCTTAATAATATTTAGATATTTGTACAAGAACAAAGAGATGATCTAGAAAGCAATATATACATCATGGAAATCATTACCTGCCTGAGAAAAGGATGATTTTTTAAGAAACTTAGTGTCAAAAATAATGACAGTCAAGAACTGGTTGGGCTCTATCCAGCAATTTTTAGAATTCAGTATTGAAAGCTTGAGATCTATAAGCAGCATGGACTCCATCAAATACAAGTTAAAGTCATCCTTCAGTTCAAAAGAATTATTTTATTAAACATTGCTTTGATTGACAATGGCCATAAATTTTGTTTTGGGACCTCTCTACCTGCATTTGATAAAAACAAGGTCCAAATGTGTTTAATTTTACACGTCTCATTTACTTTGCACAGCCCCTAGATCTCAAAATATAATGAATTGTTCATAGTAATACATTTCCGTTCTTGGTTTAAAAAGTATATCATTCCCAGGGAATTAATAATAAACACCACTACATGCTGTTGTTCTCAGATGTGCTCTCTATTGGTCTAGTGAACCTTATCAAAATTGAATTCCAGCTTGAAAGTCCACATGCAAACATGCAACTAGTCTGCATGACACCTTGGCTCCAATATCCATGGGAAGGCAGAAAGAGCATGGGGAGTGGTTCAGCTGGCCATAAATAGGCAATGATGTGGAGATGCCGGCGTTGGACTGGGGTAAACAGAGTAAGAAGTCTCACAACACCAGGTTAAAGTCCAACAGATTTATTTGGTAGCAAATACCATAAGCTTTCGGAGCACTGCTCCTTCGTCAGATGGAGTGGAAGCAGAGGTTTGCTGAATCTAACAGCAAAACCTCATTTGGATTCAGACCTGGGCACAATATTATGGTCCCCTGGCAGGTGGGTAGGTCATAAAATTCCCCAGAAGACCTTTCTGATGCGCTCCTGCCTGCCCAATGTTACGTGGCCCAAGGTGGCCTGCCTTTACCCCAGTTGAGGCCCTTATTGGCTATTTAAGGGCTGCTTCCTGCTTGGTTTCAATTTTGAGCCTGCTGGGAGGAGTTGAGGGACAAAGGGGAAGCCCAGCAGGTCACCATCAGAAACTCCACCATTGAACATTCTGAGTGAAGTTATTCATGAAAGCTTGTTGCGGTCCAAATGTTATTAAACAAAACTCTAAAGGTGGGATTTTCATGCCCTTCCCACCAACGGGATCTTTCAGTTCCATCAAAGGTGCCCCCTAGTGGTGGGTTCCTCGGTGACAGGACCAGTGAGCCATGCAAAATGCCACAGACATCGGTGGGACTGGAAGATCCCGCCAGCGGCCAATGGCAAGTTGCTTCTGCCGCCATAAAACATGTCGGTGGTGGTGGGGGAGGGGGTGGGGGGGGGGAGCAGAAAATCCCATTAGAAGGAACATTTGATGCACGAGTTAGGTTTTACATTTATTGTGATAGTTGGATCAAGAACTTTGTGCAAAAGATATTCAGTATTTGAGAATTCAACATGAGGGACAAGTTTGGTGCAGTCAAATTGTTTTGAATGTACGTGTACAAGGGAGAATCCAAATGAGATTCACAATTATGATCTATTACAGCTACACTATGCTGAATTAATTAATTAATTCAACCAAACTCCGATTCTCACCCCAGTGCAGGAAGCACAGCTTTAGGATTCTCATGATGGTTCTCAGAATTTAAGTTTATATAACATCAGCATGTGAGAGAAGGGAGCTTGGGCAACTGACTTTCTCAAGAGGTTTGCATTTTTCTGGACATCTACAGAACCACAGAATAATATTAAGAATAGGGAACGGCTGCTGCAGTGATCACGTAAAACTGCTGAAACCTGGGCTGGAATTCTCTGACCTCTCCCACACAGCTGTGATTCTCCAGCCCCACTGCAGTGAACAGCGATTTGGCTGAGCACCAAATTCTCCAATCTTGTTGGCAGTGGTAGCGGGACATGCGAGACCAGAGAATTCCAGACCTTATTTTTTTCCCACTAAGTGTGATGAACTCCTATACCTTAAATTGATGTCAGAGATCGGGTGTTCGCAGGCCAGGGACTATAGTTCCCATTGGGCCACGGGCCTCCTGCACACTTGCCAGCGGGAAAGAGGCCGCACATGTGCAGTTAATAGTTCTTCACGTCTTTGGGCTGGGAAGCAGCCCTGCGGCTATCCTTTGAAGAGAAAAGTGAAACAGTGTGAAACTGGAGATCAGGTGATCCAAACAGCGGTGCCATTGCAGAGAAGGTGTCCCAAGGAGCAGGACAAAGGAAGAGGGACAGACAGAAGGTCCCAAACCAAGGAGGTGGTCCCAAACAAGTACAGAAAGAGGTCCCACAAGAAAATTCCAGAGAGTGGCAAGAGTCGAGATCAGAGACTGGTCCTGTTCAGGAACAAAGAAAAAGGCTCCAAGTTAAAACAAAGCTCAGCGAGGATTAGACTTGAAGCAAAGCCCTTGAGAGAAGCCCTGAAGATCTGAGAAATGGCTTTTATACTAGTAGGATTTCTCTGCTTGATTGTCCTCAAACTCGCCAATGATATAACGGAAATCCTGACTTTATGCATGTCAGGATGTTATGCCTGATAGTCCTCCCCAAATTAAGTTGTCCATTATTGTTGGCATGGTGAATCAAGACTGGTCCTCCACAATATGCCCCTAACAATCAAAATCCGCCGGATGCACAGGTGAATACCGCCACCACAGGGGAAGGGGGTCATGCCTAGGCTATACCCTGGTACTGCCTGGGCACTTTGGTCATATCTGTCATTTGGGATGTGATATTTATTTTCTAGTTGGTTCACATGTATCACATACTTACCCTGAATATTAGTGTGCAAGATAGGTTAGTAAATTGTTTTATCTTTCCAAATTTGCATTCATCTCTAAAGATAAAGCTGGGGGTGAAGGAACAGTGAATATATGAATCATTCCTTGTGTTTGTATTGAGATCTTTCCAAAGGTTTTGCCTGGTGTAATGCAGTTCATTTTTCTTGTTTAATAAATGTTTTATTCTTGATGCTAAAAGTTCATCATCAGACTCCCGTGAATTTGTTCAGTAACTTACCTCCATGGTTTCTAAAACAAATAAGAATTAGGGTCTATCAAGCCTGGTTTCACTCTGGGAAGTGATTTGGCCAGTAGTAACATCGACTGGGATCATAACACAAGGTAGCTTGAAAACTATTAAAGTATAACGTAGATTTTTTTAAAAATTCCTTGATATATGCTATGAAAAGCAACAGAAAATTAATTGTTGGGTTGCTGTCACTGTGGATGTGACATTATATTTTATTAGCACACTAAATTATACCTAGATGTAGTGTCAATGTTTCACACTGTATTTTGTATTTACACAGATGGACTTTGTGGCCACACGTTTTGTGTATGCGCTCTATGGGGGAAGCTGCAAGGGAAGAATGATCTGTGGGAGACCTGAAAGCCGGCAGTTTCAAACTTTGAAATTCATTCCAGGGTCCAACTTATATGAAGCCAGCTGTTTTCTTATCTGATGAGGCATTTTTTTAATATTTAAATAAATATTAAAAAGCCAAATTTCCCAAATGGAGAGACAGAAGCAACAATATTTGTGGACTGCAGCAAAAATAGAGGCAATCTGAAAGTGGCTCGCCCAACTATCCACCCAAGATCGTAAATGTCTCGTTGGGGTATGAACCGTTGCTTGACATCAAGCGAACAGCAAAGCCTTTCTTTCCTTCCCCTCCAGAAAAGTAGCATTAAACTGAGGACTGCCAAGTATCAAATGGAAAATAAATCAAGTGAAAATTGCTGGCGCACTTGAAGCACACTGTAAATTACAGTAGTTTCTTCATTATCACCACTGTCATATATTGTGACGAGTGCATCAAAACACACTGCCCGCTTATCAACAGAAACACCTTACAATGCTGCCTTTAATTACATAGCATTCAGGTAGATTTTGAGCTTTTCCATGGTGAAATACCTGGTCAAACATGAATGTGGATCAAAAAATAGGCAGTGGCGATTTTCCGATCTGTGCTTTCATAAGGCCTGATCAGATTGTGTAACATGCTGTCGCTCAGCAAGTTAGGGAGAGGGTGTAATCCATGCACAGGAATGCTCCCTCGTTTTGGGCAAGCTCTCCATTCTTATGCTGAACATTTGTATATTCACTTTCTTTCCGAGTTGAATTTTGTTAAGCAATATGCTTCATCAAAATATTAATGGAAGTGAAACTACCTTTTTCATTGTGCTGCCACAGTGGGATGAACGCCTGATCACATACCTACGCAATCAGTAAGACTGCCTAATTTCCCTTCTATAATATTACCTGGCTTTGTGCCCGCTTCTGCTCATCTGCTACTGAAACCCTCATCCATGACTTTCTAACCTCCAGAACTGATTATTCTAATGCATTGGCATCAATATCGTTCAATTCCTCTTTGCTGCTCTGCAAATGAAAATAAACAGGAACCAAGGCCCAAAATTCAAAAATTATTTTGTGCACATGCTCAACGTGAGGGACAACATGTTCTCCCATTTACACTGTTGCCACATAGAGGACTGGTCAGAAGTTTATTAAGTTCTCTTTCCATTACCTTCCATCAAGTTTGAAAGGAACAGACTAGATTAGAATCACAGAATCTTAAAGCATAGAAAGGAGCTATTCATCCTGCAGTGCCTATTTCATCCCACACCTAAGTTTCTTTTCCCCACAACTCAGCAACTTAGTCTTCTTCAAGCACATATCCAATTGCTTCTTGCAAGTTCCTACGGGATCCGATTCCTCCATCCTTTCAGCTGGTGCATTCCAGTTTTTAACAGCCCTCCGTGTGGAAACGTTTCTCTTCATTTCCTCTCCAGTTGGTTTGACAATTATTTTGAACCCACGACCTCGGACTACAGACTTGCTGAAGGAAACCATTTCTCCCTAATTCCTCCATCAAAATCCCTCATCATTTTGAATACCGCTATTACGTCTCCACTTAACCATAGCACAACAATCCCAGCTTCTCCAATCTCTATGGCTCTAATTTTAAGGTCATGTCCCTTGTCTTCAACTCCATCACTATCCTATCCCACCACAAATGGTTTCTCCTTAACTTCCTCATCAGTTGCTTCCAAAAGCGTAAAAGCATTGATCAGTTCACTGCTTAATCCTTTATATTTCAGGGAATAATCCCTCCTCATAATCTAACATTTGGAGCTGGTAGCATTCTGAGGAATCTCCTGTAACATATGAAGTTTGTTGCCCAGAACTGTGCATTGTACTCCAGATGTGGTCTAACCAGGGCTTTGCATAGCTACAGCAAACCTTCCTCTCTTTAATATTTGTACCCTCCAGTTATACAGGCTAATAGTCCATTTTAATAATCTGTGTATATGCACCCTTATTTCTCTTCTCAAAGTGTCAGCATTTTAATATGAATGTCTGCTCAAAAATTGCCAAAATTGAAAACAAAACAAACCCCAGCTGCTTCCCTCCTCCCAGTATCACCTGGAGCTTCCACTGCGCAGTGGAGTGCTCTGTGATCTCATTCCCAGTGAATGAATCACCCCAACGATTGCTGATACAAGACTTCTTAATTTGTCAATCATGTATTTTGTCTCGAATACTCATTAGTTCCTCAAAATTCTAGGAGCCACACTGGTGCATTTAGAGTTGCATTTTTCTTTAGTTTGTCAAAGCGATGATCGAAAAGAAAATGGATTCTTTAAAAAACATTTCTTGATTTATTAAGCTGCATATATTTTACACATTCATTGGAAAATACGGGATTCTATAGCCTTGCTCACCCCGAAACCATAAAATCCCACCCGAGGTCAACAGACCTCCGCCCCTGGCCGCTCCCATTCCTGTGGCAGGCAGGACAGTAAAATTCCAACCTGCATGTCTTTTGAAAGCCTTAAAATTTCATTCCCATTAAGCATCCTATCTTATATGACCTGCACCATGAGACTGCACAAACACAATTACAAAAGAATACCAGTCTTACAAAAAACAATAATATTTAAAAGATATTTATAACTAATACAGAGAGTTACCTCAGTATGAATCCAGAACTGAAACAACAGGTTAAATTGAAGATGTACAGCAAAAACTGAGGGAGGAATGCAGAGTGCCATTGGAAGGTTAAAGACCTGGAAGAAAAGAAACATTGTATAAAGTTAAACAGAGTTTTTTAAAAAAGGTTAATAATATACACAGGTACTCCTCGAGCAGTTACAAGATCACACCTGAGTTCATTCTTTGTTAGGAACAGACAAACCCCCTGCGACATTGCTCACTGAGTGAGAATAAGTCTGGAATGGATAAAGTTGCTTCTGTGTAATAAATGGAGTTGGATATGTAGCAAGCTTCAACAGCAGGCAAGGCTGTCAGAGATTAGTCCAGGTATCCATTTGGGATAAGTCAAGGTACCCATTTGGGATAAGTCCAGGTACCCATTTGGAGAGGATGTTTCCACAAGTAGGAAAAACTAGAACCAGAGTGCACAACCTCAGGCTAAAGGGACGGTCCTTTAATACAGAGACGAGGAGGAATTTCTTCAGCCAGAGAGTGGTGAATCTGTGGAACTCTTTGCCGCAGAAGGCTGTGGAGGTCAGGTCATTGAGTGTCTTTAAGACAGAGATAGAAAGGTTCTTGATTGATAAGGGGATCAGGGGTTATGGGGAAAAGACAGGAGAATGGGGATGAGAAAAATATCAGCCATGTTGAATGGCGGAGCAGACTCGATAAGCCGAGTGGCCTAATTCTGCTCCTATGTCTTAAGGTCTTATGGGATAGGACCAGGTACCCCTTTGGGATAGGTCCAGGTACCCCTTTGGGATAGGTCCAGGTACCCCTTTGGGATAGGTCCAGGTATACCATTGGGAGAAGCAAGATGCTCTTTGGGATTGTTAAAAGTTGACATTAATGCGCATAAAAATGGATAAACCCATCGGAACTGTTAAACTGCCTGGGTATTTAAATCACCGGTCCTTTAATTTTAAAAAATTCAGAAGTTTGAAAAAAACAGTACTTGCTATTTAATTCTGTCTATCATCATGTCTTTAAGGCAGGAAACTGTTTAAAAACAAACCTTTTAAAATGGGCTTTTGCTGAACAAAGGTGGCTGCTACTGGTCACACCTGGTTATCTGTTCTGGAAGCTTCCAAAAGAGATTACAAAAACAAAAAAGAGTTCCACAGTTTTAATGATGGCTGCAGATATTGGAAAAGCCTGAGTTTGGCCAAAGAAAGCAACTTTTTGCCTTCTGAAGGCAATGGGGGCTCTTACTGCCGTATAGTGCAGCACATTGTGAAAATAATTTGCAGGTATGAGTTCCACTGGCAGGAGGCCTCGGATTTGCCAGCTCTGCCATCATCTCAACGCTTCAACGATCCAGGCTCCGACTTTAAAGGCTGCCCCTGCACACAGCTGGAAAATTCAGAGTTCACTGGGAAGTCCCAGACCCAGGAAACATTCTTCAGCCAGATTTATCAATGTCTCCCTCAAGCACCTGCTGGACACAGTGGAAGCCCGCCACGATGTACTTTACCCACACTCTGGGCGAAGACTGTAACCAAGGTGACAAATCCAATATGGGAGGCAGTAGCAGCTGTGGTTAATGCCAATACCCTGCAGAAGAGGACAGTGATCTAGTGTCACAAGAGGGTGAACGATCTCCATTCTGCCAGGGTAAGTCTCCTCTCGCATCATTCAACTCTCAAACTCACAGATTCATCGCACATCCATAGGGATCTCACTCAATGGTCATTCAAGGAACACCATTGCTAACTCTCCCTTCATCTCCCCTGCAGGTCGTTTGCTCATCACCTCCCTGGTCCCACTCACTATCCACACATGACTGGCATCCTTATAATCTGCCCTGCCACGCATCCTGCTTACACTCTCTCCATCTGTCTTCATGCAGGACCGGCTGGCACACAAGGAGGAGAGATCTCAACCAGGTGGAGAGATGCCAGAAATGAAGATGCCCACAGAGTTTGAGGAAAGAATCCATTCAGCTGGCCAGTCAGGACATGGGCCGTTGCTGGGCTGATGGTGAGATCGGTGAACCAAGCGAGGATCCAGCACTGCAACATCCACCAGGCAGCCACACTGTGAGTGATGTCTGCTGCTTCTCAGGCCACTCCCATGCATCCAAGATCTCTCCTTTCTTTCTCAGGCACATCATGGAAGCAGCTGTGGGGCTCCATGAGCCAGGTCCTCAACTCCAGCCCCGACAGCAGCACAGAGTATGGGCTACACCCTGTGGCAGAGGCACTTGCTGGCATCCAGAGGAGTGCAGAGCTTCTCAAGTTCACTCCAGCTGCCCTTCCCTCTCAAGGAAGCTGCCAAGGTCCTCAGGAACCCACAGGGAGGAGGATTAGCTGGTGCACACCCTGGGACCATCCACCCAAAATGCACTGGGAGTATCCCACCTCCCAGAATCCTCTCTCAAGACATTCACATAAACTCTGTTCGGATTTAAACACTGTTTCCACTGCAAGTTATCATCCTCCTGGAATGTAGGGACCAAGGGCTTCCGCTGTGCCTCAATTGCAACAGCTTCATCACTGTGGATATGTGTGCACTGCCATCAGTCAAACACGAATGCAATGCTCACAGATGCCGTCTGAAGATTATGGGGTGTTCTCACTGGACTCTCCATGAATCTAGTGGAAATGAATGCATCCCAAGCTCATCTGCCTCATCTGGACATTGCCATGGCCTCATGGCAAACATCCTTGCTCTCAAGGGCTTCCTCAGCCTTATCCTCTTCAACATCATCCTCATTGGAGGAGACATGCTACTCCTCCATCTCCTCGGGCAATTCCACCCCCTATTGCAGCGCAAAGCTATACAGGATGCAACAAGCAACAAAATGCATGATGTTTCTGTGGATTATATTACAGGGCACCCACCACCAGACCGGTCTAGGTACCAGAACCTTATCTTCAGCATCCCTATGGTTTGCTCGACCAAAGAGTGAGTTGCAGCATGAGCCTCATTGTATCTGGGCTCATCTGAACTCTGTAGATTCCATACAGGCTTCATCAGCCACATCCTCAGTGGGTAGTCCTTGTCCCAGAGGAACCGACACTGAAACCTCTCAGAACCCTGAAAGACATCAGGGATCTGAGAGCGACTGAGGATGTAGGAGATGGAGACACTCCCTGGGAACTGAGCACACACCTGCAGGATGCATTTGGTATTGTCACAGATCAAATGAACATTCAGTGAGTCTAAGTACTTGCGGTTCACTTAGTTCACAGCTTGATGGCCTGGAGACCTGAGTGCCACATGAAGTTTAAAGTTTATTATTAGTGTCACAAGTAGGCTTACATTAACACTGCAATGAAGTTACTGTGAAAATCCCCTAGCTGCCACACTCCAGCACCTGTTCAGGTATACAGAGGGAGAATTTAGCATGGCAATGCATCTAACCAGCATGTCTTTCGGACTGTGGGAGGAAATTGGAGCACCCGGAGGAAACCTATGCAGACACAGGGAGAACATGCAGACTCCACACAGACAGTGACCCAAGCCGGGAATCAAACTCGGATCCCTGGCACTGTGAGGCAGCAGTGCTAACCACTATGCCACCGTGCCACCAATGCAGTCGATGACACCCTGCCCCTGTGGAAAACCAGAGATTTACACAAATCCCATTGCTCTTCCTTCCTACCTTGCCTGACCCCAGTCAAAACGCGCAAAGTTGTGTGCCCTGCGAAGATTGTGTCCGAGACCTACTGAATACACTTGTGTGCGGAGGCTTTGCAAAATCCCGCAGAGGTCACTTGTTGAATCCTGGAAGCACTGGCATAGAAATTGAGTGCTGCTGTAACTTTCATCAACACTGGCAGTGAATGCCCTCCAAACAGCCAAATCTTGCAGCAGATGGCAGATGTGACTAACCAGTTCCCTGGACATGTATAGTCTTCTGCAATACCGGATCTCAAACATCTGCTGGTACGTCAAGTACTTGTTTTTAAGTCATATCTTATTTCAATTTCTTCTCTCATTAGTTTGCCCTTACCCCATGCACTATAAAACAAACACTTTGGATGGCAGGCAACTTCTTGTAAGGCATCTGTCAATGTCACATTTAAATTGACAGTAAAACTGAACTTTGATCCCGGTCATCTCTTTGGGGAAGTGCCCCGAGTGCATTCAACACCATTTTGTGATGTTGGGATTAAAATCAAGAATAGACTGTGCCAAAATTACAGAAGGAAGTTCAAATCCTATTAGACTGACTTGTACTTTATCCATCCCAGGCAACAGGGAGCACTGTTCATTTTCTGAAATGTTTCCAGACCAATTTTACAAAATTGCATCCCTCACGGGAACTTATGCCTGCAAGGAGCATGTGTATTGGGAGTTCCCTTGGGGAGACCACATGATGGATGTTGACAATGTATCCCTGTGGTAATTACTATTTTCACACCAATTAATTTTTTTTGATTTGCTACTCCAGTTATTTACGTTTATGTCCCAGTTTTGGAAGAAATGGAAAAATAGAACAATAACTTTTGCTCTGGATGGAGTCACAAAACAATCTTTTCATCTCGCAATTGTTACAAAGTCAGTTCAGGCAGATGGGGTGAGAGTTCTGTGTTCATTGGCTGCAAAGGTCTTGCATGAAATGAGTTTCCAAAATTTATAACAAATTGATCCTAAAAGCCATAAGTTTCTCAGTACATCCTTTTTAGCAAAGAGAGTCAAAGTGTGCAATAAAGCAGTGCTTGTCACTTTATTTTGCTAAAATTAGTAAATAAAAATATGTATAAGTTGAATTTAGCAATCATGATTACAGGGCCATGGGCTGGACTATACAGTGCGAGGAAAAATTCTGACTGGTGATTCATGAATGTTCTGAGGTTGGAGCTGAGAAATGTTTCTGTGACAGGCTGAGAGCTAGAACTTGTATCTAGCTGTGTTTAACACAATATAAGATGACTTGTTGGCGATATTTAATGTTAAATGCAGGAAATAGTCCTGTCATAAGCACAAAAAGAAATCATTGAAGATGTGATATAAAAAAATACTACCACATTTCAATTATCTCAGATACATCAGAGACGGTTCTTTGTGTTCATATGAATCATTTTTTGAGGTGTTCATTTATTTGAACTGTTTATATCATATTTAAAATGATTATTTCTAATTGTGTGTGTATAATTCAGGTGTCAACCAATAGAGGATAATAAATTCCACACTAATGATCTCATCCCATTTTATGCACCGCAATAAAATAAAACAAATAAAGTTCACATCAAGAATACAGTTACCTCTAAATTTGTTGCATCTTCATAGTCCAATAAGAGTGTGAGGTATTAGATATCTAATCCTTTCCAGGGCCAGGTCTAATCATTGTCAATCATTGGGAGAGGGCATGAGGCATTGTTGCTGGATAATCTTTAATAGAGTGTGTCTAAATCTTAGTGTTCATAGAGATGGACATATGGAGATTGAAATTCTGATTGAGCTGTTACCATTGGCAGAAGTACCCAAAGATGAAGGCTTGGGTTCTGTCATCAGTTCAAGAGGTGGGATCATTTGCATGTTTGGGGCAGGAACTTCAGTAGCATTAGGAACTTAGAAGCAATGTTATTCAAACATACAGATAAAATACCAGAGAAGGGAATATAAACCTCTGTGTTTTAAGGGTCTTCAGCTCTTCAATGAACTATCAAAGCAATTGATTGTGACAAAAGAGCTTTCTTTGGAACCCTAGAAAGATCAATGTCAGCCTTTGAGGCTGTTAAAGGATGTACTGGATGAATGTTCAATGGAAGAGCAGAAATTCCTGCAGCTATGTCTCCTTGTCATGGAGAGGATGGGGGTTGTGGGCCTGAGTAAGATGCTCTTTCAGAGAGTTGGTGCATACGCTATGGGCCAAATGGCCTCCTTTTGCACTGTAAGGGTTGTAAGCCGACTTTGAAGAGCATCAGAGTGAGACTGCCATCGCCAGGCAGTCCATATCGAATTCCATTCCAGTAATTTCACTGGTGCTACATAACCCTTGAAACAACAATTCGGTCTCCGTCCAGAACGAAAATGCACTGTGTGATGACTTGGCCCAACAACAAGATCACCGAACATGTACTTACAAAGATATTGAAATACAGCACAGCATGTACTCAGAACTGGATGCAGCAAGTTACACAGGTCCCTCGTCGTGAAACTAAATCTTCCCAAACCCACGCTATCGATGATGTCATTTGCACATGCTCATACCCGCTAAAGTCATTGGCATGTACATGCAAATCGGAAGTTGCTTACCATAAAAATGTAGAAGCATAATGAAGCTAATGTCTTAATTATACATCAGTCTTTCAGGAGTTTTGCAATTATGCTGTAACCTGTGCAGTACCACTGGTGACTCCGAAGAAGTCACCAGTGCAGAAGTGATTAATACCCATGCCCATGTTATGTAACTACAATTTACAAACCTTCCTTACCTTGCTGCTACATCTTGATGCTTCCCTAATATCCACAGTAGAGGCAGAGGCAGCCTTTTATCTACAACCCACTGTTGTCTGTGATGACCTTGGTAAGTGTCCTTTGGAGGGCTGAGGCCTGGGGGGGACCAGGGAGGTTGTGCTGTGCTGCTGTGTGGCAATGCCACCCTCCTCGGCCTATGGAGCTGGAACTGAAGCAGTATCAGAAATAGGGGATTCAAATGGGCGGGACACTTCCGGAGTTATCTGGATGGATGGCCCAGCATGTGCACAAGCTGATCTTTCACCCTGTGGGTGTCCAAGAGCCCTTGGCTGTCTTCTTGAGAGGGAGGGACAGCTTCAGTGAACTAGAGAAGTGCTACCTCCTCTCTGACATCGGCACTGACATTGCCAGCAAGAGTCTCTGCCACAGACTGCAGCTCCTACAGCAGCACAGAATAAAAGTCTTGGACCACGGTCTCTACAGTGGCTGCCACCCTACCAGTGTTGACCTCGGTGCATTGTCCTGTTGGCGAAATCACCTGCGCCTGGAGGCAGACAGGCTCCTCCATCATGAATTGCAACCTGAGGAGTGCAGCAGACATCGCATCCTGATTTTCCCCACCTTGCCTTTGGAGCACCAGCGACTGAGGCACAACCCAGTCCAGAGGCTCCTCATCTGACTCGGACTCAGCAGATTCCTGACCTCCAGCAATGCTCTGGGAGTCTGCACCCTTGGATGCCCCAGCCTCATCCTGCTATGGATCAGACAGTGCGATATACACACCAGATTGTGACCTCAAGGCTACTCTAGAACTAGGTCCCACCGAGGTATGTGTCTTTGCGCTGGTGCAGGGTGTGGGTGATGGTGGGATGGATGATTCAGAGGTTGCCTGCCAGCAATGCAGCCATGGTTGAAAATTGTTTTTACCAAGTGCCGCACTATATGCCGGAAAAACCCATCATTGCCATTGGCAGGCTAAATGCTACTTTTTCCGCCCGGAATTGGACTTTGCCAATTTCTGAGATGATTCCACCCTTGGTCTTTAAATGTTTGGGGTGAAAGTATGAATAAATAACGCTCTTTATTTAAACCCACAAAGGTTTGCTGCTGTTATTCAAATTACTCAAGGTGGCTCAGGGACATAGACACACCTCACTTTCCAAAATCACACTGATGCTGAACAGTAAGTGAAGAGAATTGCAGGGTTCAGCTAATGTCTCCTCCCCTGTTGATAACTAACTACATTGATAATATTTATCCAGTGCTGTAACCCAACTTCAAGAAAGTTCACAAACCAAATGCCCTTGGCAGATATCACAGTGGAAAATCTGGAGTGACTGCATCATCTGATTAACAAACGTTTGTTACTTAGTAATTGACTGAACAGGCCCCCTATTTCATATTTAATAGCGACAATGGACTTTTCGTCCAAATATATCTGGTAGGATATTTCACCAATGACTTACCCAGGAGAAATATTTTTGTAATGCAGACTGCCTGAGGGCTGTAGATAGATTGTAGTCTTCCGAGCTGTGATGAACTTGGTGTGCTGCCCACATGATATTCACTTCTGCAACACAAAGCAAAAAAATACATTTCTCAAAATTGCATTATGCAGAGAATGACGTTAGTCAGGCAATTCAGCTCCTTAGTGTTGGTTTTATATTGCTGCAAGTGCCATTTTGCATTCAAAATTGTGCCATGGTACAGTGCTAGCTGCACTGGATGCCATTTTGATGACAGTAACAGTGATCGTTCACGGGAAGCATGCAGAGCAGACAGATCATGTACCTTATTGATGCGCTAATGCCATCTCCTAATATCGCACTGCTGCACATTCTTTCAGCAGCAGAAAGGACCCAGCCCCCCATGCCCCCCCCCCGCCCCCTCAACACCACCAACACTTATGAAAGGGATCATCAACTATTTTGCACAGTGTTCATGACCATTTACAATTCCACAGATTTTAAAGTCTGTGTCCATTTGAACATAAGAACATAAGAACTAGGAGCAGGAGTAGGCCATCTGGCCCCTCGAGCCTGCTCCGCCATTCAATAACATCATGGCTGATCTTTCTGTGAACTCAGCTCCACTTACCTGCCTGCTCACCATAACCCTTAATTCCTTTACTGTTCAAAAATGTATCTATCCTTGGCTTAAAAACATTCAATGAGGTAGCCTCAACTGCTTCACTGGGCAGGGAATTCCACAGATTCATAACCCTTTGTGTGAAGTTCCTCCTCAACTCAGTCCTAAATCTGCTTTCCCTTATTTTGAGGCTATGCCCCCTAGTTCTAGTTTCACCCGCCAGTGGAAACAACTTCCCTGCTTCTATCTTATCTATTCCCTTCATAATCTTATATGTTTCTATAAGATCTCCCCTCATTCTTCTGAATTCCAATGAGTATAGCCCCAGTCTACTCAGTCTCTCCTCATAAGTCAACCCTCTCAACTCCAGAATCAACCTAGTGAATCTCCTCTGCACCCCCTCCAGTGCCAGTATATCCTTTCTCAAGTAAGGAGACCAAAACTGTACACAGTACTCCAGGTGTGGCCTCATCAGCACCTTATACAGCTGCAACATAATCTCACTGTTTTTAAATTCCATCCCTCTAGTGATGAAGGACAAAATTCAATTTGCCTTCTTAATTACCTGATGCACCTGCAAACCAACTCCTTGAGATTCCTGCACAAGGACACCCAGGTCCTCTGCACAGCAGCATGCTGCAATTTTTTACCATTTAAATAATAGTCCATTTTGCTGTTATTCCGACCAAAATGGATAACTTCACATTTACCAACATTGTACTTCATCTGCCAGACCGTCGCCCACTCACTTAGATTATCTATATCCCTTTGCAGACTTTCAGCGTCCTCTGCACACTTTGCTCTTCCACCCATCTTAGTGTCATCTGCGAATTTTGACACACTTCACTTGGTCCCCAATTCCAAATCATCTCTGTAAATTGTAAATTGCGGTCCCAACACTGATTCCTGAGGCACACCACGAGTCACTGATCACCAACCAGAAAAACACCCATTTACCCCCACTCTTTGCTTTTCTGTTAGTTAACCATTTGCAGCAAGACTTGAATAACTTTCAGACTTAGGCTGATAAATGGCAGGTCACATTTGTGCCACCTAAGTTCCAGGCCATAATCATATCCAACAAGAGAGAAACTAACTATCTTCTCTTGACATTCACTTGCCTTACCACTGCTAAATGTCCTACCATCAATATCCTGTGTGTTACCATTGACCAGAAACTTAACTGCACCAGCCACATGTATTTTAACCATTCTTTGGTTCTCAGGCTAATATTTTCATATTGTAGCTCCAAGAGCAGTCAGAGACTAAGAATTCTAAAAATAAGTAGCTCACCTCCAAACTCCCCAAAATCTGTCTGCCATCTGTACAGCGCAAATCAGGAATGTGATGGAATACTTTCTAGTTGCCTAGGTGAGTGTCGCTCCAACAACACTAATAAAACTCGGTACCATCCAGAACAAAGCGGTCTATCTGATCAATGCCCTATCCATCATCTTAAACACTAACTCCCTTCACTACCTGTTCACATTAACAGCAGAACAAAATGCACTGCAGCAATTCACTGAGGCTCTTTCGACCACACTGCTAACCTGGGATCTGCAAAGAAAGTAAGTTCCTCTCCAAGTCACACACCATCCTGACTTGAAGCTTTATTGCCTTGCTTTTACTGTCCCAGGGTCGAAATCCTGGGACTCCCTTTCTAACAGCACTTTGGATGCACCTACACCACATAACTTGCGGCAGTTTAAGAAGGCAGTTCATCACCACCTTCTCGGGGTATTTCAGGATGGGCAATAAATTCTGGACTTGCCAGCAAGTCTCTCACATCATATGTATGAATACAAAAGCTTTCACGTTCGATGTGAATTGTTTTCTCATGGCTGAAGCTTCAATTGGAGGAGTGGTTCATTTTTTTTTAAAAAGATGCTGAAGTCTACAGGGAGTGGTCCATCAGATATTTTCATTTGACAAGTTCTGCCCCTGCCACTTGACCTTAGAAATGCTGCATACTAGTAGGTAGTCCCCTTGGAATATAACAGGAGTTGAGATAAACAGAGGCCACACAGAAGTGGGCAAGCTGCTGTAATAGGAAGGAGCGGGAGAAGGGCTCTCAGCAAGAGACCACATCCACCCAAGGTATTCAGAAGAAATTTCATACCTAAACTTCAGCAAGCAGCACTCAAGATAGCCTCACTGAAATCTAGCACTTGCTGAAGCCACAACCACAAACTTAGAGAAGGGTGAGGACATCATAGCCAGTGGTTGTAAAGGTGACTGTGACCATGATTTTCCATACATTTGGTTTGTCATGGTGGTTGAAATGCAGTCGGCACAAGTTAGCAAAGTCATAAAAATGCAAATCAAGTACTGGGATTCATTTTGGGTGAATAGAATTCAAAAGGAGAGAAGTTATGTTAATCTCATACAGAAACTTGATTAGGTCATACTTGAGCGTTCTGCTGAGTTTTCACCTGTTTATTATAAAAAGGAGATCGGAGGCACTGGAGAAGGAGAGAAACAATTTACAAGAGCGATCATGGAAGGCTGAACACACTTGGGCTGTTTTCTCGAGAAAAGGGCAGATTGTGAAGTGAGCTCGCAGAGGTCTTCAAGATTCTAAAGGGATCCAATACAGTAGAGAAAAAAAATTATCAATTTTCCCATTTACTAATTGTGGAAGTGTCCAAAAACTAGGGACCACAAACTAAAATAGTCACCACTAATAAACCCAATAAGGATTATGCAGCGTGGTGAAAATGTGGATGTTATTACCGTGAGCATAACTAAGATAAATAGTTACATGATATTTACAGCACGGAGATTGGCCATTCAGTCCAAGTCTCTGCTATATTAATGCTCCACATGAGCCTCCTCCCACCCTTTTTTAGCCAATTCCATCAACAGATTCTGAAATTCTTTTCTCCCATAAAGGTTTATATCATTTCCCCTCAAATGTGCCTATTCTACTTATCTCAGCTAGTACTGATGCATTTAAGGATGAGCTTGATAAGTAGGGGAAGCTGAGAATTATGTTTTTTGTGCCAGGAAGGCATTGGCAGGGAAGAATGACAGCATTAACTGAAGCCAATGGACTCATCAACTGCTACTGCACAGCGTGGACTGATCTGTACCTTCTTAAATCTTTCAACTAGGTCCAATTGCACAAAGGTTTTGGTTTCCAACTTTAGTTGTTGTTTCCTTAGAAACTAGGAGGGTCAACTTCCTTTCTACATTTACCTGTTATGTTTCCTTTTCAGGTTTCCCTTTTCAATTCTGTTTCTATTTCAGTTAGGGTCTGCGTCAAACAGTACAAATTAAAGACATAAATTGCCTCACATGTTGAAAAAATTTTTTTAACTGTAGTTATGAATCACATCACCATTAAGAACCCAGTCACACCTGATTGAACAAGGTGAAACATTTTAACGATGTTTCGAATAGCAAAAGAAAAGAGAGGAAAAGGAGAGAAGTTCTCATGGATTTTAATGACTGCCATCTCGGGAGTGGTTCACGACACAGCCTGCAGTACAGCACGAAGTGACAGACCACAACTTCAGGATTTCTGTGCTAATCTGCACATGCAGAAGTTGCAATTAGATTCAGAGCATTAATGGTGGCAAACACTAATAGTTAACTGTCAAACCCTTGCCCCCTCCCAAATCCAGCCACTCTGCCCCACGCCCCGCAAAATCTAGCTTTAAGTTCAGAATATATTTGTTATTTTATATTGAATCTAGACAAATGGTTGCAAAATATTGATTGCCAATTCTATTTACAGCATACCTGACCCCGTGTCGACTTGGGCAGAGTCCTGATCTAATTGTAGAGTTTGAGTGCAAAAATCTATTTCCACTTATTGCCAATCCAAACATGACAGTAAAAAAAACAAAACTCTCATCTCACAGGACATTCATTCTCTCATATTTTTCCATTTGTCAACAAACTGAACTTTGGCAAGCTTCTGCCAAATGTTGCCTTGAATCAACAGCAAGCATCATCAATTTTTATTAGCCTTTTACAACCGCAAATTATTTACAAGCTTCTGAGTGGATTTCACAAGAATTATGATTGTAATTATGTTTAAAATTGTCTGAAGTAATATTTCACTTTGCCTCGAGCCAGAGGCTCCTAATAAAATGCAAATTATGAAGATAGATATAGAAGTTATAAAAATAAAACACAATTGTATAAACAAACACTTTTTTTTACACTGAACATAAATGTCTTTGTACCGTTGTTTATGAAAACTGATGTTAAATAGCATTTCTGTTTTCCATTTTCTAACGCTCTGTCCCAGCTTCACACCAGCTGTGACAGAGGGGAGATGAATTTCCTCATATCAGGCTGCAGCTATAAATGATTCAATATTAATGTGCATTTATATACAACCTTCAATATAAGAAACCTCCTGAAGGCATGGGGAAGGACACGCATCAAGGCAAAGGCAGAGCAATAGCTTGCATTTTTATGGAGACTGTAACATAGTGTTGTGGGAAAAATGCCACTTTGTGAGTCAGGTTTGAAAGTTTCAACAATACAGTTTTATTTAACGAAACTTCGTGGAGAAAAGGCACTGGCACTCCGCAGAGCTTCTGGACAGCTATTGTTCTATGAATGGATACATTTCCTACGTCAGTGACTGTCAATGACTTTAGTTTCGGTCTATTCATACAGTAGTTTACAGTAATTGGCTTTCCTGCAAATATGTATTCCCAATCCCACCTGTAAATTAATCTCATTATCTATCCCTATTGTCCTTATCTTTAAGCCCTGGCTGGCTTCCTGTAGGATTTGATTCCTGCATGTTTAACTTTGGATAGCTGTCTGTCCTTTATGTTTTAATCTCAGGTGGCTGTCTGTACTGAAAGTCAGTGTCCATTTAATGTCTCTTTCCTAGTTGACTGTTTGTGTGCCAGGCAACCATCTTATGTGTACCCATCTGTATGTTTTTCCTCCTTCAATAGTAAAAGCTGCTTTACAGGAGTACTGTCAGGCTCAAAGAGATTCAAGGACAGGTTTAGCTAAAGCTGTTTTAAAGACTGTTTTAAAGAAGAAAAAACAGAGGACGATGGTTGCAAGGTTTAGGGAAGGAATTGCAGAACTGAGGACCTAAGCAACAGCCACCAAAGGTAGAACAATGGAAATCAAGCATGTGCAGGAGACCAGAATAGAAGGAATGCGGCAATCTTGACTAGTTGTAGGACTGGGGGAACTTGCAGAGATAGGACAGGACGGGATCCTGGACCGTTTTCAAAACAAGGATGTAAATTTAAAAAACATGTATTTTGCCAAACTTGGAGCCAATGTAAACCAGTGAATAGGATTTGATGCGAGTTAGAATATGGGCAACAGAAATTTGGATAAACTTAGATTTACAGAGGGTGTAAGATTACAGAGGATTGCCCATTAGGGCAACATTGAAATAGTCAAGTCTAGAGATAACAGAGATGTGGGGATGCCAGCGTTGGACTGGGGTGGGCACAGTAAGTCGTCTCACAACACCAGGTTAAAGTCCAACAGGTTTATTTTGGAATCATGAGCTTTTGGAGCACTGCTCCTTCATCAGGTGAGTCACCTGATGAAGGAGCAGCGCTCCAAAAGCTCGTGATTCCAAATAAACCTGTTGGACTTTAACCCAGAGATAACAAAGGCATGGATGAAGGTTTTAGTGGCAAATGAGTTGAGGCAGGGGCTGAAGCGTGCAGTACCACTGAGGTAGAATTAGGTGTCATATCATCATAGAATCCCTACAGTGCAGAAGGAGGCCATTCGGCCCATCGAGTCTGTACCGACTCTCTCTGACAGAGTACTTTTCCCCAGGCCCTAACGCTGTAACCCCACCTATTTACCACTAATCCCATTAACCTACACATCTTGACACACTAAGGGACAATTTAACATGGCCAATCCACCGAACCTGCATATCTATGGTGGTATTGGAATGAATATGGTATTGGAAGCTCAGGTCAGTGTGAAATAGGACAGTGTGGGCTACGCAAAGTCTGTTACAGTCTTAGACAGTGGCAAGGGGAGAGAGATGGAGTCAGTGCCTCGGGAACAAAGTTCATTGTAGGAACTGAAGGCAATCGCTTTGGTCTGCACAATGTTTAATTGGAAGAAATTCCTGCTCAGCCAGAACTAGTGTCGGACAAACAGCATTCTAAGTCAGAAACAATGGGGGCCTCAAGGGATGTAGTGCAGAAACAGAACTGGATGGCATTAGTGTACACGTGGAAACTACTCTCTTTTTGAATGGTAATGCAGATGCAGAAATCGGAGGGGAGCCAATTTTAGATTCTTGAGGAACAGGAAGAGAAGCCCATGCAGCAGATTTTCTAGCTATGACTATATGGGAATGCAACCAGGTGAGGGAAGTCCACGCAGCTGAACCATGTAGAGAGCTGTTGGAGGAAGATGGCATGGTCAACAAGTTGACAAGGAGGCAAGACAGTTTACCACAGTCAAATGGAGGATTGACGAGGGTTGGCCACAGGGGTAAACATTAAAAGAGGACTTTAAATAAAGCACGTGGGTTAAAAGGTGGAGGAGTTTGGGGACACCATTCCTGAGAGTAGGACGTAGGGCACTGAAGACAGTATTAATGGTGAACTGAAAGTTGTGAAGGAAGACCAGAGGCTGGAATTAAAAGAAAGGTACGTGTATGGAGCAGTAATGCCGAAGAGAGAATGAAGGAGAATGACAATCTATTAAAATTAGAACTGGCAATAGACTGTAAGCCAATAGAAATAAGTGACAATGGGGCGATGGGTATATATGATTTAGATGGAATTTAAGTAATGTAATGATGCATTTTCAGAGACTTCATTCGTGACCAATGGAGGATTTATTTACAAGGAACTACAAGAGCAGCAGCATGTCTGCTGCTCGTTCTGAATGCCTCTGCCTAAGAGAATTCCTCCTCCTGGGAGATTCCCCCCATGGAGCCCTGATTGGTCACCCAGATCAGGTGATCATTACTCTGCTGTGTTGTCCTTAAAGAGACAATCACCACAGGTAACAGAGGTTTGGACAAGTTGAACTTTGCATGGAGGGAGGCCGGTATGCAAAGTATTGCAATGAATTTGGAAGCGAATGAAATATGAATCATGATTTCTGCCACTGAAATCCTCATTCCAGTGTGGAATTGGCAATATTATGAGATAGAAGTTGGTGGCTTTTCTTTCCATTGTTCCTTCGCTTCCTGTGTGGAAGTGCATGGCTCCCATTTTTCTTGACTGTGGCTCTCTAAGAATTTTGTCTGTAGGTAGTCACAAATGAAGATCAGCACCCTGTTATTCGCATTGTGGATGTTTGGTAAATATTTTAACACTGAAAAGATTCTTTATGTTTATAAAACCTGATCAAGAAACTAAAAATTCAGTTCTCAAACTTTGTATTTAGTTTCAAATTCCAGCCCAAACTTGGATTGCACTAGATTCTCTTTATTGCAAAAGCCACCATCTTAAGTCTGAACCCTGTCAATTAGATTACAACTAAACACTAAATAAGTTACGAGTGGAAGGGAATCATAGATCGGTAGGGAAGGTGAGCTACATGAATCAAGGGCGTCTCTCATCTACATTTACCTTTATGTTTGCAATCTGAATACTAGAGAATTCCAGGTAGCATGGCAGCAGGTTTGTAACCAAAAATGCTCACGCGGTAAATTTCCAATCCCACCACACTGTTACTGAGAGATGCTTTTCCAAAATCGGGTCGAGAGAGGACCTCTTGAAAAAAAACTGGAAATCATCCAGATTGCTCTTGCCTGCCATCTAGTGATAGGTTCCATTGTGGAAATGTTTCATTGTGGAAAAAGGCTTGCGAGTGAGCGACCTGTTTACCTTCGCTGTGGGGTTTAGTGCTTGGCACTTGTTGAGAGTTCTAAGAAAGGCAGGACTCATTGGTATATCACATTAAAATGAGAAAAATTCAATAAAAACCTTTCTGAACTCAGACTGCAGCAAGTTTAAAACGAGCAAAGCACTGTCAGAATTTGGGGAGGCACACCAAAGTTAAATTCTTGTGAACTTAAAGCAATTTGTAATATACCAGACTAAAACCTTTACAGAAAAATGAAGCTGAGAAAGCCAGTCTGCAAGCATTTTGAGATTTGAATACTGACACTGTTAAACCATTGGAATAATTGATAAGTATTTAAGTGAATAAAAGAAATCAGTCTGTTCTCCCAACTAAAACTGGCAAATCAATTATAGTATACTGGAGGAAGATTTCCTCTGTGTGCTACACGTAATGGAATCATAAACCTGTTTACAAAGAACATTTTGTGATTTGCCACGTATGGTACCCAAAGGTATTCTCCCAAATCATTCCGAGTTAGACAGGGTCAGTGTATATTAAAAGTGGCTCAGTAATTTTCTCTTGCTCGTCAACAAACAGAACCTGAATCGTTATTGAGTTTTAAGGATTTAAGAGTTTTCTGATTTGCCTGTGCTCCCAGGCAAATCATAAAATGGAGACTACAGTCTTCTAGTCATATTGTCAAATTGTGCCTCTTCCAACTGCAGCTTCACCATGGGAATGCCAGATGACAGAATCGTGCATGCTAGTTGTTCTTGAAATATCATTATTGTGCCAACAGTCATTGGCTCATCTTCCTACCCGTTTACCCATCCAATTGAGAAACTGCTTCAAAATACCTCCTATTGGAGGTGGAATTACATTAAATATAGGTGAAGCTCTGAATAATCACCAATTATTCAGGTGATTATCCATTCTACCACATACAAATGGATTGAAGTAAGGCTCTCAACTGTGAAGTTCACTGAGACTTACAAAGTTGAAGAGATGGTTAGGGGTTATCATGAGCGACACTTTGAAAATCCAACTGAAAAGTCCCTTTCCCCATTAATCATTTAAAATTATTTATACATAAATATTTTTGTTTAATTCAGAGCAAAGTGTATACTCCCCCATGTGGAGGGACTACCTTTATAATATTTTATAGGATAATCCCTGAAATATATTGTTTCTTTACTTAGCTTTGATTCCAGTAACTTCACCCTCACCTGCTGCTCATAGCTTCCAGGGTTAATCCATACATCCATACATCAGTGAAGGAAGATCTTACTATGTAATATAGGCTTGAAGGTAACACAAAGATAGTGCCTATTAAATGTCCTTGTTCACAAAGAAAAAGTTGCCTAATGTTTTTTGATATTTTTAAGAAGGCAAGGATTATGCTGCTGCATATTTTTTAAGTATGATAAATAAAGTGTATTGTCATCCTCAACACGAAGAATCTGGATGTCATTACTCTAATCCTTTAACATTAACAGTGCCAATTTTTATCAGTGTGTTTGAGACACAATGAACATATTTTAAAAAGTGGGATTGAGAAAAAACACACTAAATGAAAACCTACATTTTTGGGAAGGTGACCTGATATCCCTCAAGGATTGATCTTTGGCCCTCTCCTATTTCTCATTTACATGCTGCCTCTTGGTGTCACCATCCAACGCACTGAATTAGTTTTCACATAAACGCCTACAGTGCCCAACTCTACTTCATCAGCATGATTTTCAACTCCTTCACTGTTGCTAAATTATCAGGCTGCTCATCTGACATCCAGGACTGGATGAGCAGAAATTTCCTCCAAATAGATATTGGCAGGAACTGAAACAACTGTTTTCAGTCCCTGCTCTGAGCTCCAATCCCCAACTACCAACTCCATCCCTGTCTCTGGCATCAGCCTGAGATTAATAGAAACATATGAAATAGGAGCAAGAGTGGATCAAACAGCTCATCAAACCATTCAGTGCAAGCTTGGGCTTCAACTCCACTTTCCCACCCACTCCCCATATCCCTGAATTCTCCAAGAAGCCAAAATATCTCCCCAGCTCAGCCTTAAATCTATTCAACGATGCAGCATTCCACAACCCTCAAGGACAGAGAATTCCAAAGATTCGTAACTCTTTGAGTAAAGTAAGTTCTCTTCACCTCAGGCCTACATGATCGGCCCCTTGCCCTGAGACTCTGCCCCATCTCATTTTAAAATTCTCATCCTTGTTTACAAATCCCTCCATGGCCTTTCCTCTCGCTATCTTTGTAATTGCCTCCAGCCTCTCAACCCTCTGAAATATCTGCCCTCCTCTAACTCTGCCCTCCTCTGCATTTGCAGTTTTATTTATCATGGTAACTTGAATTTACAAATAAAGTAGTTAAATGTGTTGTTAAACGAAGGATCTTCATTATATAACTAAATAACAACATTTAACAAAATAGTAGTAAACAAAGGAAAGCAGGAGCACAGGTCTGGACTTGCAGGACTTTCCTGCAGACTGAAACCCTGCCCAAAGTGTGCATGTGTTCAGAAAGGAGAAACGTTTATAAGAACACTAACATTCATAGGCCCCAAGCTCTAGAATTCCCTCCCTACACCTCTCTACCTCACTTTCCTGCTTAAGATGCACCTCAAAACATATTTCTTTGACTAACATTTGAGTCATCTGATGTGGCTTGGCGTCATACTTCAGTATTTTATGGTACTCCTCTGAAGAACCTTGAGAGATTTCATTGCATTCCAAGCACTGTATAGATACGCAAGTTGTTGTTGTGACTGCAATCAGAGTTACATGGCAAATCACAAAATGTTCTTTGTAAACGGTCTCTATCTCACAGACACCAATCTGCTTTTTCTTAAAGGAACAATTCACATGAATAGCTGCATAAATACAGAACATGAGGAAAGCAGAGGCTGACAATCCAAGCACAATTAAAGTACAGGTTGATTATAAGAATACACAAAGTTAAAACATACTTCTGAACATATACACTATAGGTAAAGAATGAGAACAGCAAAAAATGGAAGAGAGGGTAAAGGATTAGCATTGCAAGCATACAGAATGCTGATGTAATAATAATGCCCGATCACATGACTGATAAACATGCAAGAACTGGAAGGAGATGAATCTCCAATCTCATCTTGAGGACCAAATGTGTAAATATGGGCAGCACGGTGTCACAATGGTAAGCACTGCTTCATCACTGCACCAGGGACCCGGGTTTGACTCTGGACTTGAGTCACTGTCTGTGTTGAGTCTGCACGTTCTTCCAGTATCTGTGTGGGTTTCCTCTGGATGCTCCAGTTTCCTCCCACAGTCCAAAAGACAAGCTGGTTAGGTGCAAAAACTGAGAATGCTGACAAATCTCAGTCTGGGTGATCCTTGACGATGGGTCATCCAGACTCAAAACATTGGCTCTATTCACTCTCCACAGATGCTGCCAGAACTGCTGAGATTTTCCAGCATTTTCTCTTTTTGTTTCAGATTCCAGCATCCACAGTGTTTTCTTTTATGCTAGTTCGGTGCATTGGCCATGCTAAATTTTCCCTCAGTGTACCTGAACAGGTGCCAGAGTGTGGCGACTAGGGGGTTTTTGCAGTAACTTCATTGCAGTGTTAATGTAAGCTTACTTGTTACTAATAAATAAACTTTTAAAAAAGGTAATGGTTTTGAGAAACTACAGACTCGAACAGTATACTTTGGGAGAACAGACAAGCCCCAAAACCCTCGTTGGGAACCCGACCATAGAATAAAACATGATGACAGCTAGTAAAAGAGCCAGCAAATCCTAAAAAGATACAGGACTGACAAGAAAACAGAGCTTTGAAGGAAGGACAAAAGAGAAATAAATGATAGCTGGGATTCCCCTGTCCTATCAAGGGGCAACCCACCACAGGGAATGTGGCAAGCCAGCCAAGAATCCATTGACTTTTGGTGGGCCAGGAAAATTCTGACGGCAGGTGGTGCTGGAAAATCCCAGCCAAAGATTCACCAAGCTGTTAGTTGGAATATCGTGGAAACAACAGGCAGAAGCTGAGGCACAGACCCAGACAGCGGAAAACAGTGGGCAAAGGTCTGAAGAGCGCAGAAGCAAGGACATTTCCAGGAATCAGCAGAAGCATAGAATCCACATTATTACCCCTGTAACCATTCCAGAGTGCAGAAAGCCCAGAACTGGAACAACTGGAGAAAAAAGATTCACCAGGTTGAGAGTTACTTCAGGATTAGACAAAAAAGATCAAAGCGACCAGATTAAATATGCAGTAGGACCTATCGCTGACAATGTGACAGTAAGGCTGGGGTTGATGAGACTTCCACTTCTAATGAAAAAGTCCTGCAAGCTTTCAAAATCTATTTCAGGGCCCACTGAAATTTAACAACAGTGCAGGGGTAAATTTAATAAAAAGAAAGCAAAGACCAGGCAAAAGCATAGGTTGGTTCATCAATGATCTCCAAAGGCTGACAGGGAGCCGTGATTATGGAATCTTAAAGGATGAGCTGATTCATGACAAAATGAAAGTCGGACTCTTAAGATAAAGCAAAACCAGGGCTCTTACAGATAATAGATGTTTTAACATTCGTAAAAGCAGCACAGATTGAGAGGCAAATGGAACTGAGGAAACAGAATCAAGTGTTAGTTCACAGGGATGAGACCAATCAGTTTGTTGGCCATAAGACTGAAAGCACGCCAAGCCCAAACTCACCAAAGCAGGGGAAAAGATACCAACCGCCATTTTGAAATGTCTTTGGCATTGCAGAAACTAACGGCACGAGCAGGAAAAATGTTCAGCAGTGGGGTGGGGGGAAACAGTGTGCCACAACTGTGGAAAATTCAGCAATTTCAAAACTGTTTGTCGCTCGAAAACGCTGGATTAAGAGGGAGAAAATTTTAAAACAGAACCATATACAAGTGGAAAAACCACAAAGAAACGATGGGTTAGTAAATGATACTTAAAGCAAATGTTGGAGTATTAAACTGAAAATGAATAGACACCCCACAGAGTTTTAACTGAACACAAGAGCAAGGGTTTCTGTTTTATCAGATGAAGTTAAATGGCGCAAACAGATTATATTGCAACCCTCGTCTATCAAGTTACAAGGTCCTGGGGTGACAACTTTAAAAGTCAAAAGCCAATTCATGGCAAAGCTAAAATATAATGACCGAAAAATTATCGAACCTCTCTATGTCATTCAAAATCAACAATGCTCTCTGCTAAGCAGAAAGGCATGCCTAAATCTGAAATTCATCTATAAAATGGATGAAGTGGCTGATGAGAACTACAGCATTACATTTCAAAATGAATTTCCAAAAGTGTTTAAAGGCCCAGGAAAGTTAAAGACCACATATCATGTTGTCCTATGAGCTGATGTGAAACCAATTTGCCTCTTTACACCAAAAAAAGCCCCTTGCCCACTTTTGAATAAAGTAAAGGGTGAACCCAAAAAGATGCAGCAGCAAGAGGCAAGTGATAGCCCAATGCTAATATCGCTAGACTATTAATCCAGAAACTCAGCTAATGTTCTGGGGACCCCGGGTTGAATTTGAATTCAATAAAGAAAATTTGGAATTAAGAATCTATTGACGACCATGAAACGATTGTTGGAAAAACCCACCTGGTTCACTAATGTCCTTTAGGGAAGGAACGCTACCAACCTTACCTGGTCTGGCCTAAATGCAACTCCAGAGCCACAAGCAATGTGGTTGACTCTCAACTGCCCTCCAAGGGCAACTAGGAATGGGCAACAAATGCTGGCCAGCCAGCAACACCCAGGCCCTTCAAATGAATGCAAAAACCTGTCACCATTCCAACACAATGGTGCTCAGGAATGGTTATTGTTCCTAAAGCCAGAGGCGCCTCTATCAGAACCTGCGTGGATTCAACTCAGCTAACCAGTCAGTTGAATGTGAGATCCACCCGACAGTCTCAGTGAATGAGAACATGGCCAAACTAGTCAAGAGTACTTTATTTATGAAACTGGATGCGAACAGTGAATTGTGACAGTTGTCTCTTGATAAAGATTGCTGACCATATTTATAACGGCACTCAGTCACTATTACTTCAATAGATTGCTCTTTAAAAGAGCGTTTAGGAATTTTACAGAGCAATGTCACACACTCCAGAATGGTAAAAGCATATAGACAACATACTCACATATGGTGCTATGGAAGAAGAGCATGATCATAGAGTCAGACCAATCCCGAGAATCTAACAGGAAGCAGCCTAACATTGAATGAAAAATAGCCAAACATATGATCAAGTTTCTAGGTCACATTGAACAAGCCACTGGAAGCACAGTTGATCCACAAAAATGAAAGTAATCAGAGTAATTTCCACAACCCAAGAACATAATTGAGCTTCAAACGTTCCTCAGAATGGTCAACCAAGTAAGCAAGTTCCTCCTAAAGGTCGATGAGCCCTTAAGACAGCTGTTGAGACAGAATCAACAGTGGTGCTGGAACATGGACGAGCAAACTGCTTCTGAAAGAATTAAACAACTTTTAATTGCTTCTGAAATCTTGGCACATTGCAACTCAGAATCGCTAATCACAGTAGCAGCAGATGCATTATCTACAAGTCTGGGGACAGTTTTATTTCAAGTGTAGAGAGATGGCAAGAGTAGACAGGTCTACTATAACCTCTCAGTCACAATCATAAACATCACATCGATGTGTCGCGATAGAAAAAGAAGCATTGGCAGCAACATGGACATGAAAGAACTTTTCACACTGTTATTGGATTGCATTTAAAAACAAGACCAAAAGCTCAATTTCTGACCATAATAAAAACTGCAAAGGTGCCTCCCAGAATCCAGTGGTTCAGATCAAGACTGACGAGATATGACTCCATTACAGAGCACGTGCAAGGAAAGTTTCAAACAACGACAGGCACACTTTCACGTCAGAAGGAACCAAACAGGAAATTTAAACTTCACTATGCATTTACATCCTTAATCACTCAGCACTCAAAAGCAACTGCAAAAAAGTTGCAGCAAAATAAAACAAGCTCAGCAACTAAGATGAAAAATCTCTCCAAATCCAAGGATATTAGTGGGAGGATATCCCTACTAATCTGATACTTCGGCAGTACTTTGAATAGCACTAGCATCTCACAGGCATTGACGACTAACTAGCCTTCAATGAGAGAACAATCAAGCACTTTGGCTTGATATTCCTCAGGGACTTCACAAAGCTCACCTGGAAATAGCAAAATGCCATGCAAGAAATGATCTCTAACTGTCTTGTGCTAAAACAAGCCAAGAGCAAAAAAAAATACACAATTATCTTTTATTTTTTCATCAAAGCCATGGGAGTACCTGGCAATTGATGTATTTGAATTTAGGGGGAAAACCGTTGTTATTGTCCTTGATTACTACTCATGATGAATTGAATAAACAGATATCATAGTATCACAGCAAAAGCAGTCATCTAATTTCCCAAGAGAATTTATGCAAAACAAGGCATCCCAGGCATCACAGTGTCTGATAATAGGCCACAATATGCTAATGAGCTATTCTACAATTTTGCAAACATACATGACTTTGGTCTTCTAATCAACTCATCTTGCTACCCTCAAGCAAATGGAGATGGTAAGAGGAATATGAAAGATTTATTGAAGAGAAATGAAGACCTTAATCTAACTTTTCCTAGTTTTCGAACCACACCCCTGCAAAATGGCTTCTCACCATCTAATGAGTGAGTGATGGGTAGGTGACTGAGAATAGTTTCCACCTCTGGAACAAAAACTCAAACCCAATATCATGACGAATGACCAGGAGGTTAAAAACAGTGCGAGAACAGAGAAGCAACCAGACTCGAAACTTTATTCCCAGGCATAGAGCACATGAGTTACCAGTGCTGCAGCCTCGGAAGAGAGTGTGGGTCTGAGACTAACAGGAGGAAGGCACAATCATTGAAAAAACTCCACAATCAAAATCATACACGATTGCAACAAACCAGTGTATCAATGAGGAGAAACCTCAATGCCTTAATATGCTTAGAGAGAAAGGCAATGGAAACTCAGGGTACAATTCTCCTAAAAAATGACTAAGTGTCATCTCCGGTGGGAAACAAAGTGCAATTCCTGCCGGATTGGTCAGCGGGATCCCGATTGCAATCCTTTTCCAGAGCGGGGGATGGGGGAGGGTAATGATTTGGATGATTTGTGCTGTGAGTGAGAGAGACAGTGTTTAAATATGGCAGCAAAGTCTGCTCCCCAGAGATCAGTGTGCCCTTTTTAAAAAGTGCCCTGATCTCAAAATGAGGCTAAAGACCCTCTCCTTCACACTCCAGCACCAGGACGCCCACCCCAATAATGTCTGGCATCAGTCCCCATCCCTCCAATGCAGATATCAGTGCCCCACAACCCCCTCACATGAACGAGATCCCACGATAGGGGTGCCATGTCCATGACCACCCAACGCCTGCAATGACTGGGTCTGAGTTTAAGAATCTCGACCAAAAGATGGCACCTCTGACAATGTAGCATGCCTTCTCTTCTGCATTGAAATGACAGCCGCATGGTCAAATCCCCATCCTACACCTTCCAACTCTGAGTGCTAACAATGAACTTAGCTTAAAACCAAACAGGATAGGAATGAGGCAACAGTTCTGACTATGTAGATCTGGGGATGTGAATTCCTTTCAACCAATACAAGGGGAAATGTCCAAACTCATTGTAAAACAGTTTTAGCAAAATAGACCACAAAAAGTTTTTATACAAGGCAACACCAAACAACAAAAGTGCAATTCATAAATCACTGGATACTCATGAAAACTGCAGCTGTCAGTTATTACTATGAAATTTCCGATTATGACCTACATTTTAATGTAACAAGATAAAATAAAATGTTAAAATATGTGGCACTGGAGAGGTTTCACAGGGGAGGGGAAAAAATTGAATTTTGTACCTTGAATGTCAGTATGGAGTGATTTAATTCCTTGGTAAGAATATCTCCAGGCATGTGTGTGAGCGTTGGAGACATTTGCCATAATTGTGTTCCAGTTTTTTCCCACTTCTGCTAAAGACACTGTGTCACACCAGGGTGCAGTTCCATGGCCACTGGCCAACCCAAAGTATGTAGGCCAAATGGCCATTCTTCAAGTGAATGCCTGGATAGTGAGTGTCAGAATGTATTTGATCATGAGAACCATTCCAACCCAGTCTGATTCTCTCCTCACTCAATGTCAACACAGACAAAAGTACTTTCTAAGAGGGATTACTTGTGAGGACTTGCAGTCATAGCTGAATTTCCTTTCCGAGCTCGGCAGTGCCAAGGCCAGCTGAGGTGATCTTACTGCTGTTTTGAATGAGATCAGTTAATTCAGTACAGATCAGAGACAAATCCAGTCTTTTGGTCTCTTTTAGCTCAATTCCACCTTAAGCTGTACATTTGCAAATGAGTCATTGAGGGAACCATCTGTGTGAGATGGTGTGATTGCACGTCTGTGTATGTGTGGGAGTGTTTGGAAGCAGTAAAACTGTGACCTGTCTAACAGCATTAACATAAACATTGCTGATGCAGTCATGAGATTCAGCTCTAATTATCCCATTGAATTTCCAATAGCACAATGTAGCCCTAAAGAAATTTATTTCTCAATGTGTAGTATAATTATTTTAATCGATATATACAGAAGGATTAATCGCTTTACAAGGATAATCTCCTCTGCATGGTTCAAGATGCTGAGGATAATTACAAAATAATGACCTTAATGTTACAGTCAGCAGATAATGAATGGTGTCAGTCGTTTATTACACTTAGCTTCCCCACAGACTTTCTATGGGCTTTTGCACCGGGAGCTGTGATTAGGGAGCCCTTTCAATGTAGCACCCTCTACAGGGGATCTGGAATCTCTGTGAACAGGGCAAGTAACCATATACCCCTTTAATCAAATATCAGTGTAGTTATACGGCATTGATTAAGATCTACCATGCTGTTAAAACATTTCTTGCACTGGAATGGACAGGACCTAACTTTTTCTGGTAGACTTAATGGGTGTCAATCACACTAAGTACCACAGCTTCATGCCCTTCCATATGTATCAATGTCGATTCCTTCAAATCACTTAAAGCTGCTGTGAGATTTACATTTAATTTCAGTGAGCACTGATAGTCTCGCTGTTACTTATATTGCACAATCTGGGCTATTACATGTTATTGCTATTCTGACTACACATTTAAGTAATAAAAAGTAATTCCTTGAAAATAAAGTTATCTATTCTGAAATATCCAAGCCTTCGAGAGTCACTGTAACTGATGCTGTCCAGTAAACTTTTTTCTGCTGTACATGAGGGAGAAGGGCCACAGTGGATGTGTGGCAATTTAATTATCATACCCAAAGAGCTTAACCTGCTGCATGTAGGGCCTTACTAAGACATGAACACAAGTTAAAAATGGGACTGGAATACTACAACCTCAAAATTTTGACCAGTGCCCTCCCCAATGAATCTTAAAGCTTCAATTACAGGCTTTGAATCTAATTCATGTAAGGGAGAGTATGATAACAGTGGCTTGCAAACAAACAAATTTGTTCCAAATATTTTGTCATATAGATTAGATCTATTAGCGCTTTTGAAAACATACGCAATCTTCAAAAAAGGCAGAAAAACAAAACAGAAAGGAGATGTCAAAGCTTATCACAATCCTTAGTAACTAATTTCTTAAGTGTTATTTAAAGAATCTCTTTCGTTGTCTATGTAGAAAATGTAGTGACTGAATGGTTAATAGTCAAGCACATTACACATTTTATTCATTATATGGTTTAGTAATTTCTGTCTTCGCAATTTACTTCAAACATTTAGTAGCAAAGGAAACAAAGTAAAATCTGCTTGAATACAAGGAGAAAATTGATGGCAGTGCATTCCTTTTGTAGTTGTAATTCTCCAAAGAATATAAGAATAGCGTGTCAACTGTTTCCTAATGCATTCCCCTACCAGCAGGCAGTACATTGAGGTTTAGTTGTCCAGGGTAGTACCTGAGGATGGATGAATGATGTAACCTGTTAAACATAAGTGCACGTACTCGTCTGTTACTCCCCCCCTCCATCCATCCCATCCCACCCCCAATCCCCCCCCCTCCCCGAGGAAAGAAGTGGCTGGGCTAACCACGCAAGGTTTTCAGTGTGCTTTTAAAAGAACTATGCTTCATTTAAACTGCCTTCCATTTGAAGCCAAGCCAATTGCAATCCAGAAGCCACTCTTTTAAAAAAAACAAAGTCTCTGAATATTTCAAGGCATCTGATGCAAGCTATAGTTTGTGTCTCTTAACAATTAGGAAACTGTCCAAAGGCACAGTCTCTTTTTTTAAAAAAAATTCCCCTCTCTGTGTAACATTTTCCAAACTGGCTCCACTGATCAAGAGATAGTGTCAAGCTTATTTTAACCTCTTCCCCGTAAATACAATCTCATAACAAAAATAAACAAAAACAAACTGAGAATTCCCATGATAAAATCTAGAAATGCCTGACATATGGGAACGGAATAAGTTTTTTTACATGCACAAAATTGTATCAATGATACCATTGCACAGCCAAATTATACAACATTATGTAAAACGATTCACTTACCAAGAAAACAGATTGTTGTGAGGACGAGGTAAAGAAGTTTGCAATGATTCTTTTCAAATGGGTTGACTGATTTGAAAATGTACCTCGACAGTTTCCACTTTGCAATCTGGCATGCTGAATAAGCAGCATGGTTCAGTCATTGACCAATTTATACAAAAACTTATTTTCTGTATTGCTGATGCAGGGCAGTGCTGCTGCATATTTATAACTGTTGAAGTATGCTATCAGGCTGATAATTAAACACGTGATAATTTTCTTTTTAAAAATAAGTTTTTTTAAATTCATGGTATGCGCTTGTTGCCCAACATTTATTACTCATCCTTAATTGCCCTTGAACTTAGCGGTTTGCTCGGCCATTTCAGAGTGCATTTAAGAGCTGTGGATCTGGAGTCACATATAGGCCAGACCAATCAGGTAAGACAGGCAGATTTTCACGACAATAGTTTCATAGCCATCATTAGATTTTTAATTCCAAGTTTTTTTTACTGAATTTAAATTAAACATCTGCCATTGTGGGGTTACCCCGGGTCTCTAGCCCAATCACAATACTACTACACCACCACCTCCCCTAAATTGCTCATCAAAGATTACTACTTGACAGCATGAAAGATCATTCTGGTTTATGCATTCAAGTTACAGATTAACTGGAAAAAAAAAGAATGAATTAATTAATTAATGGCAGTTAAGTAAACGATCTTAAGATCAAAAAGATAAATACTGAAATTCATTCTTTCTCTGCCCTTGCAAATAGCAATTATTAGAAGGAACAGAGGTACTAATATTCTATAGGCATCTCTCACAATAAAATATGCTATTCTCTTTTGACCTTGCATGGGATTCTCTAATCATATCCATATCCACCCTGCTGTCAGCGAGAATGGAGAATTTGGCGCTCAGCCAAAACTCCATTCACTGCAGCGACACCAAAGAATCCCAGCCACAGAGAAGGTCAGAGGTTTTTTGGCATTTATGGTCATTGTCTCTGCTCTTCAATATCCTTCAATGCAATACATGATTTGGATAGGATAGCAATAGTTCACTAGTAAGTGCGACGTATTCTACTCAATCACAAAATAGTTTAGACTTGGTAGATCATTTGGGTTTCACAACTACTTGCAAACTATTTAACTGGCAAAACTAACATTTCACAAGTATGCATTTTGTTATATTCCTACATGGGATCTGGAGCCAACAGGAAGTTCAAATAATTCTCCAATGTTCAGATACTGGTTTACAGAATCTACAAATGCACTGGCACCCACATGCAAATGATTTGCCATGCTCGTAATTCTCCTAACTCAGCAGGCAGCGTCTCAAGAGCACCAGCAGATGCAAACATACCATAATTATTGCAATGGGTGTAAAGATCCAGGCCAGAAACTCCAAGATTTTTTATGAAGTTAGACTAGACCCTAAGTTTTACATTTGAATCATACCTGGAGTGAAACACCTTATGCTCATCCATGCCAAAATCAAGTGACCCACTAGGAAGCTTTTCATCAAACAAAGTTTATTTAAGAACACAATTAAAATTTAACAAAAAGCATTAGCATAACTTTTACCAATTACAAGATTTAACCATGACACAGTATAACTCCTAACAGCTAGCTATCTCTGTTGTTCCAAGTTAAACACCATCCCATAGACAAACATCCTTCTTCAGACTTGGCACAGAAACAAGAATGCTCACGTGATGCTGCATTTGCAGCTTTTTAACACATGCTGTGAATTGGTATTTTGAATGGTGGATCAATTCTCTGGGGCTTGCCAGTCCTGCAACTTTCAAAAAGCCTCTGCAGAGAGGGAGATGAAGAAAGACACTGCTTTCTTCCACCAGATTCTGGCAGCAACTGAGAAACTAAACTAAAAATTGGAAATTTCTGTAAAAAAAAAGCTGTCCCCAGACAGATCATCTGACCTGTCAATCATCTTCAATCAAGCTCCACTCAGCAATCCTCAAATGACCACTAAAACCCCAGAACACTGCGTTAGGCCAGATTAAAATCAACATGATATCAATTATGCTGCCTCAGATACAATAAAGGATACCGGTTACAGACAACCCGGCACCAATAAAAAGCTAGAGCCTGCTTGAAACATCCTGCAGAGAAACATGATTAAAATAAATTTCGAAAGACACAGTACCATCACATGGGTACCATGATTTCCCTAAACCACTTGGAAAATGGGCGCCACAAAATACATTGCAGAAAATGGATAAAACCCAAATATATCATAAATTAAAAATAACTGTAATTATTTCTTAGTCATTCCCTTCAAAACATTTGACACTATAGAAATAAAAACACATGATGGCGCAGTAGCACTCATTTAATACATTATAAGCAATGTGAGAAAATATTTTCTCCATGTACTACATGGACCAAAACACAAAACCCATTTTCAAAGACTGAGCTGACAATTTTGTTACAACGGGGAAATGTTTTCATGAGTGCACGTGACAAAAATATACTTTTTGGATCAGATATTTTTGCTAGAAACAGCATACGAGGGGTTTAATAGCCACAAAAGGTAACTCAGAGGTCTGATGAGCTTGCTTTGGTCTTCATTGGTGTAAGTTGACAATGACATTGAACCACTGTTAAAGGTTAGCTATCAAATATTAATGTTGATAAGAGAAAGGACGTTTTGTTTGTTAGATATTGCATTTTACAACTTCAAAGGTTGCTGAATTATATGTAAAAAAGCAAATAAAGCACCAGAAAACAGAAACTGCAATCACAGGAATGTGACTCTGCATCAGTGGAGTGAACAGAAAAGGTAAGGGGGCAATTTTCTCAAAACAATTCTAAGTGCAAAACAGGAGGCTTTCTCACCCGATTTTTCAGTGAGATAAATAATGGTAATTTATAGCACTCTGTGCAATGCAGAAGCTATAATGTGAATCTCGTCAGGAGGAGGGGGGTGTGAAGCCTCAGCATGCTTGTGAGCCTGGCTGCTCTACTCTAGGGGTACCATTGCGCAGGCGCCCCAATCTATTGTGTACATATACTGGGAAACCCCAAACCCCTTCACAGACATCGCCCTCACCCCCCCCCCCCCCACCCCCTCCAAATCACAGCCCCGAACATCGCCCCATACCCCTGATTGTCATCCTGGCCAATGGACACCCGCCCTGATCGCGGTCCTGAACATTGGCCCTCCCTGATTGCAGCCCCAGTTGACTCCGCAACCGCCCCCCCCACCCCTGCTGGCAATTGGAGCCCCGGTCAATTGTGCCTCCAACCCGATCGCGGCTGATTGCCCACCCCTGTCGCGGCCCTGATCGATGGTACCCTCCCACCCCTGATCATCGCCCAGTTTGTCACCCACCCCCCTTCCCACCCCACACCCCCCTTCTCATCCCCCTACTGAGCTCCAGCTCCATCTTGGCCATGCCCCCCCTCCAACCCCACCCCCATTAGGCCCCACTCCTGCAGGCCCCGCCGCCATTAGGCCCTACTCTATTGGCACTGCCCAGTCAGTGCCTGGCAGGCAATGCCTGGGTGCCTGGTGGGCAGTGCCCAGGTAGGCAGTGCCCAGGGTGCAATGCCCCATGGGCACTGCCTGGCTCTGCCCCTGACCACCTGGTGCCTTCAATGGTCTCTGGTTCTACAGGCAAGGCCATCACATCTGGTATCCGTTGCTAAACATGTCATTAATATTTAAATCAGCTTCATGTCCTCTCAGGGCGTGAGGCTGATTTCGCCAACAGAACGGTGCTGGCAGGATCGCAGGTGGCTAGAAATTGGGCGCGAACCCGATTTTTCACCTCTTACCCTATTTTACCGGCTCGCCTAAGATCCCGCCCAATGTCTTTGGTATACAGCCTTCATCACAACTGATCTGATGAAGGGGGAGGTGTCAACATCCTCCCTGCCTTTACACTGGGGAGTGTCTGCTTCAAGTGCAGAGCACACTTGACTGCACTGTCGCATGTACCATCTTTCAGATGAGATCAATATTTCCCCTTAGCCAGTTAGACAAAAACAGTTAGTCATCATCTCAGGATAACATGTAGGACCCACTGTGAACTAACAAGTTTCCTACAACAGTGACCGCACTTCAAAAATAGCTGTAAAATACTTTGCGACATCCAAGGTCAGCAAAGGAAATTATTAAATGCAAATTCTTTCTTATTTTCTTTCATACCGTTCAGAAAACTGTGCTAATTTAAAACAACCCATCGGTTAATTCAAATCCAAAGGAGAATCACTTAGTGCATGTGCTAAATTTCAGTATACAAAATTGAGAGTTTTTTGTTTCCCTTTCATTCTCTCTCCTGCCGGGATACAGGGCAGATAAATATTATATACTCTAGATTGTGCAGATCTGTGAAGAATCCTGACTTAGCTGGTTTTCAAGCAGAGGTTGGCAACTATAAGTCCCAATGTGCCAAGGGGCAAATGTAACCCTTTGTTGCAGTAGTGTGCTGCTTGGCATGGCTGAAGAGTTGGAGTTGTGTCTGAGAGTCAGTGTTGGAGCGCAGAATCGGGAAGCCAGTAGAAAGTGTCATTGACAAGGCTTCTCTGACAGCATCTTTCAAGCTTACAACCACTACCATCTAGATGGACAAGGACAGCAGATTCATGGGAACACCACATCTTGAAGTTCCCCTCCAATTCACTCACTATTCTGACTTGGAACTATATCACCATTCCTTCACTGCCACTGGGTCAAAACCCTGGAACTCCCTAACAGCATTGTGGGTATACCTACACCACATGGACTGCAGCGGTTCAAGACGACAGCTCACCACCACCTTTTCAAGGGCAATTATGGGTGAGCAATGGATACTGGCCTAGCTGGGACACCCACATCCCTTGAATAAATAAAGTAGTCTCATGAAAAGAGATTAGTCACCAGAAGATGTGTAGTCATTGAGGCAGTCCGTGTCAGACTGACTTTTGGAGGGAATTCAGAGACTTGATCTTCAAAAATAAGAAGTTTGGAATCTCTCGTGTGGAAGTTTAGCTTCAATGAGATTGATTAGCCACAGTGTTTACTAATGTCTGGGTACGTTGCTGAGAAGTCTGTTGGAATCTGTCATGGTGGCATTTGTTATCCGAGGTTCACTGTGGGTGTTTGGCCACTGTTAGCCGGTTAATTCACATGCACCTCATTTTGAATCTCTATGTTACAGCAGATGATATTGTAAATTGTTTTTTTTTCTGACTTTGGTACAATTTATTTTGTCTGTTGAAAAATTGTGGAACTTGTGATTTTATCCTCTTAGTAAATACCAAGGATCGCAAACATTTCTATTCAAATAATCATCCAATGCCCGCTTGAATGCCTCAATTGAACTTGCTCCACCATACTTCCAGGCAGTGCATTTGTTGTGTGAGAAAGTTTTTTTCTTACACCATATTTGCTTCTTTTGCAAATCATTTTATATCTGTGCCCACTCATTCTTGATTTGTTTATGACCAGAGATGCTGGTCCAATATACATCAACAATTTGGATGAGGGAATCAAATGTAATTTTCCCAAGTTTGCTGATAACACAAAACTAGGTGGAATTGTGAGTGGTGAGGAAGAAAGCAAAGAAAGCAAGCCCAGGACTACCTGAGTCCAACATCCATGACACTTCTTTATGAGCCCCCTTACAGTCCCAGCAGTGCCCACTACTGAATTCGGACACTGCTGAAGCTGTAAGACCTGCCCACCAGTCTAATTGACTAACTACTCTCATGGGCAGGACTTTCTTCCACTGAGCGGCAGAGACAGAGATCCCACTGTCTAATTGTTAAGGTGACCCACAGTGTAATAGTGCTGTGGCACAGCCATTTTTATATTCAGATTATGACTGACTTTTCTAATGGACAAAACAACCTCCATATATCTTTAGTTATACAAATAGTCTAGCATTGGGTGCCCTTCCTTTCCCATTCGTAGGAATCCATCAGCTCTGTGCATCAAGCTTCTCCACTTTGGAACACCCCCCTCCCAACCCCCGCAACCCCACTGTTCACCGACTGTTTTGTCTACTAATTTCTGACTCTAATTCACCTTAGCCACACTTTTCACCTCAGTGAAGTGAATCTGCCTCCTGTTCAGTATTTTTACACTTGTCTCTTGTCCTTTTCTATAATTATCCTAAACCTGGCAATAATATAATCACTGTCCCCCAAAGTGCTCTCCTACCAAACCATGCTCTTCTTGCCTCACTTCATTCATCCTTTCTTATGGGACTTAAACACACCGACCAACAAAATTCTTTTGCTTTCTGCTAAAGAAGGATTAAAAGTGGAAAGAAAAAATGAATATTGAAGAAAGAATCCACATTCACATAGCACCTCATGTTCCTGAAAATATCCAACACCATGAGCCAATTTATTTCTTTCTTAGCCACTGTTGGCGACAGTAGGATCACACAGGCAGGGGCAGGAGATGAATGGTTATTTAGTCATTTCTTTTGGTTGTGCTGGTTTAGTAAAGAACCATGTGCAGGACACCTGGAGAACTGCATGTTCTTTGAATACAACAATATGATCTTGACCATTTGCCTGAACCAGCAGACAAGGCATGGTTTAACATCTTATCCAATATGGGCCTGTCATTAACAGAGCAACACCACAGTATTACACTGAAGAATCAGCATCAAGTGTGTGCTCAATCCCTCAATCCTGCAGTACAACCAAACTCATAACCTTCTTTCTTGGAGGGGAGAATGCCACCATCTGAATTAGACTGGTACTCGTGAGATTCCGTAGCTGCTCAGTTAGTGCAGGCATGTAAAAATCTCAAAAGCAAATAAAAAAGGAAGAAAAATACAATTAAGATGAAGAAAGGAGATGGCAAATAAAAGGAGCAAGAAATTTGATAACGAAAAGAGACAAAAGATTGCAAATAGGGAGAAACATATCTAGACATAATTCCTCCTCACTACCATTGTGATTTATTTTGCTCTGTTTTCTTTGCTCTGAAAGCCATCTTGAATATCTTCGAAAATGGACTGGAGACTATGCTCTCAAACATCTGCTGTATTACTTTATAGCCAGCCAAAGGTGAAATGTTCAAGCAATTCAGGGTGAGCAATAATGAGTTCATTTTTTGTTTTGTTCTCTCCTGTAGGGTAATTGCATCCTATTGCATTGTATGCACTATCAAGGGCTCACTGCAAGGAAAACGAAGTTTATCTTCTGACTCAGTGTTGAATCATACTGATATACACATCTGGGGAATGAATAAAATGGGGAGGGGACTTCACACAGTACCATGGTAGTTCCTCCATTTCTTAATGCTCACAACAATTACCAGGTTCAAAGTCTGAGGGGTTAGATAAACGGTACAATTTGCTGTCCTGTTATTGTGCCATTTAATAGAGAGAGAAGACCCACCAAATATGTTCTTTATAAATATGTAAAGAGTGTTGTAAAGATGATCACAGCAGTTATGTTGCACACAGAAAAAAAGTGAGATAACAGACTAATTAATCTAATTTTGGTGACAATTCAAGTCACTAGGAGAACTCTCTAGCCTTTATTGAATTTTGCAGAGGTGCAGAACATGCAGCTCAGCTCTCAAATAGTCAGGCAGGAGATTTAATTTTGTATCATTCAAAAGGTGTTTGATAAAACTTCAATAAAATAGACTTGCGAGTAAAGCCTTCGGGATTATAGGAACACTAGCAGCATGGATATAAAATTGGTGAGTAGATAGAAAGCAGAGAGTAGCAGTGACAATTCGTTTTGCAAACTGGAGGGAACTAATTCAGTGGGATTCCTGTGGGGTCCGCTTAGAACCTAGATTTGAGTGCACGAGGCATAATTTCAAAGTCATTGTATGCAAATAAAATTCAGAACTGTATTAAGCAATAAGAAAGATAGTAACAGACTTCAGAAAGACAGACTGGTGAAATGGGCAGAAACATGGCAAGTGAAGATTAACACAGATAGATGTGAAATGATACATTTGGTCAGAAGAATGAGGAGAAGTAATGTGAACTAAAAAATATAATTTTAAAAGGGATGCAGGAACAGAGAGTCATATGGTGTATTTACACAAACTGTGAAGGTGGTAGAACAAGTTGAGAAGGTTGGTAAAAGGCATATGGAATCCTTGGTGCTATTAAAATAGGAATAGAGTACAAAACCAAATACAATTTGAGATATAATGCAAAATACAAAATACAATTAAGTGCAACATGTAAAACCTTTCTATTGGCTCAGGCTCAGCCAGAGTACTGTGTTCAGTTCAGGGCATTACACTTTGGAATAGAATTTACAGCGCAGAAGGAGGCCATTTGGCCCATCGATCCTGAACCGACAACAATCCCACCCAGGTCCTATCCCCGTAACCCACATTAGGGGATAAAATTGGTCTTCTTGAAGATCAGAGTGGTCGGCTATGTATGGAATCAAAAGAAATGGGGGAGATATTAAGTGGGTTTTTTGCATCCG
The DNA here is from genome assembly GCF_964213995.1 of Mustelus asterias. Taxonomy (NCBI): domain Eukaryota; kingdom Metazoa; phylum Chordata; class Chondrichthyes; order Carcharhiniformes; family Triakidae; genus Mustelus; species Mustelus asterias. The sequence goes on from NC_135802.1 coordinate 88,570,581, forward strand.
TATTTACTAAGGAAACTGGCATGGAGTCCATGGAAATAAGGCAAACAAGTAGGGAGGTCATGGAACCTATAGAGATTAAAGGGGAGGAGGTGCTTGCTGTCTTGAGGCAAATCAGAGTAGATAAATTCCCAGGACCGGACAGAGTATTCCCTCGGACCTTGAAGGAGACTAGTGTTGAAATTGCAGGGGCCCTGGCAGATATATTTAAAATGTCGGTATCCACGGGTGAGATGCCGGATGATTGGAGGATAGCTCATGTTGTTCCGTTGTTTAAAAAGGCAAAAAAAGTAATGCAGGAAATTATAGGCCGGTAAGTGTGACGTCAGTAGTAGGTAAATTATTGGAAGGAGTACTAAGAGATAGGATCTACACATATTTGGATAGACAGGGACTTATTAGGGAGAGTCAACATGGCTTTGTGCGTGGTAGGTCATGTTTAGCCAATCTATTAGAGTTTTTCGAGGAGGTTACCAGGAAAGTGGATGAAGGGAAAGCAGTGGATGTTGTCTACATGGACTTCAGTAAGGCCTTTGACAAGGTCCCGCATGGGAGGTTAGTTTGGAAGGTTCAGTCGCTAGGTATACATGGAGAGGGAGTAAATTGGATTAGACATTGGCTCAATGGAAGAATGATGTGGAGATGCCGGCGTTGGACTGGGGTAAACACAGTAAGAGTTTTAACAACACCAGGTTAATGTCCAACAGGTTTATTTGGGAGCAAATACCATTAGCTTTCGGAGTGCTGCTCCTTCGTCAGATGGAGTGGAAATGTGCTCTCAAACAGGGCACAGAGACACAAAATCAAGTTACAGAATACTGATTAGAATGCAAATCTCTACAGCCAACCATTTCTTAAAGATACAGACAATGTGAGTGGAGGGAGCATTAAGCACAGGTTAAAGAGATGTGTATCGTCTCCAGACAGGACAGCCAGCAAGTCCAGGAGGCAAGCTGTGGGGGTTACTGATAGTGTGACATAAAGCCAACATCCCGGTTTAGGCCGTCCTCATGTGTGCGGAACTTGGCTTTCAGTTTCTGCTCAGCGACTCTGCGCTGTCGTGTGCCGTGAAGGCCGCCTTGGAGAACGCTTACCCGAAGATCAGAGGCTGAATGCCCGTGACCGCTGAAGTGCTCCCCCACAGGAAGAGAGCAGTCTTGCCTGGTGATTGTCGAGTGGTGTTCATTGATCCGTTGGACAGTGAGGAAGGTTTTCAAAGCTTGCAGAGGGATTTGGACCAGCTAGAAAAATCGGCTGAAAAATGGCAGATGGAGTTTAATGCAGACAAGTATGAGGTATTGCACTTTGGAAGGACAAACCAAGGTAGAACGTACAAGGTAAATGGTAGGACACTGAAGAGTGCAGTAGAACAGAGGGATCTGGGAATACAGATACATAATTCCCTAAAAGTGGCGTCACAGGTAGACAGGGTCGTAAAGAGTGCTTTTGGTACATTGGCCATTATAAATCAAAATATTGAGTATAGGAGTTGGAATGTTATGGTGAGGTTGTATAAGACATTGGTGAGGCCGAATTTAGAGTATTGTGTGCTGTTTTGATCACCTAATTACAGAAAGGATATTAATAAGGTTGAAAGAGTGCAGAGAAGGTTTACAAGGATGTTGCCGGGACTTGAGAAACTGAGTTACAGAGAAAGGTTGAATAGGTTAGGACTTTATTCCCTGGAGCGTAGAAGAATGAGGGGAGATTTGATAGAGGTGTATAAAATTATGATGGGTATAGATAGAGTGAATGCAAGCAGGCTTTTTCCACTGAGGCTAGGGGAGAAAAAAACGAGAGGACATGGGTTAAGGGTGAAAGGTTTAAAGGGAATATTAGGGGGGGCATCTTCACACAGAGAGTGGTGGGAGTGTGGAATGAGCTGCCAGATGAAGTGGTGAATGCGAGCTCACTTTTAACATTTAAGAAAAACTTGGACAGGTACATGGGTGAGAGGGGTGTGGAGGGATATGGTCCAGGTGCAAGTCAGTGGGACTAGGCAGAAAAATGGTTTGGCATAGCCAAGAAGGGCTAAAAGGCCTGTTTCTGTGCTGTAATGTTCTATGGTTCTATATTTACCCTGCTCATCCCCCTGACACTAAGGGGCAATTTATCATGGCCAATTAACCTAACCCAGCACATCTTTGGAGTGTAGGAGAAACCGGAGCACCCAGAGGAAACCCACGCAGACATGGGGAGAATGTGCAACTCTGCACAGACGGTGACCCAAGGTCCAAATCGAATCCGGGTCCCTGGCACTGTGAGGCAGCAGTGTTAACCGCTGTGCCACCATGCCGCCCTTTGATGACCAAGGATGATCAGATCCTTGAAGAGAAGGAAAGGGAATGGAGTTGGAGCAGAATTGGGGGAAGTGGTTCGAGGAGACTTACTTTAATGGAACCAGGAACTTCAGTTATGTGGACAGATTCGAGAAGCTGGGCTTGTCACTTAAAGTAGAGAAATTAAGATGGAGTGGTTCAAGATTATGAATCATTTTGATAGGTTAAATAAAGAGAAATGCTGATGGCAGAAGAGTTAGTTACTAGAGGAAAACATAAGATCAGTGAAACATGACAAAATAGTAATTTACAGAGCAAGTTATGATGATCTGGACTGAAAGGGTGGTGGGAATACATTCAATATTCAAAACAGAATTGGATAAACAATGGAAGTGAAAACATTTACTTGGTTATTGGGAAAGAGCAGGGGAGTGACATTAATTGGATTGTTCCAGAACCCAGTACATGGGTGCAGTAGTACAGACATAATGGCCCAAATGTTGTCCTTCTGTGCTGCATCATTCTATGAACCTATGATCTCGATTTGTTTTTTATTCATTTGTGGGACATGACCTTCACTGGCTGGCCAGCATTTATTGCCCATCCCTCGTTGCCCAAGGGCAGATGAGAATCAACCACTTTGCTGTGGCTCTGGAGTCACATGTAGGCCAGACCAGGTAAGGATGGCAGATTTCCTTCCCTAAAGGATATTAGTGAATCACGCGGGCTTTTCTGACAATTGACAATGGTTTCATGGTCATCAATAGATTCTTAATTCCAGATTTTTAAAATTGAATTCAAATTCCACTAGCTGCCGTGGCAGGATTCAAACTCAGGTCCCCAGAACATTAGCTGAGTTTCTGGATTAATAGTTCAGTGATAATACCACTCGGCCATCACGTCCCCATAGAATGAGATATTGAACTGAATCTCGAACAATGTAGCACTTTGTCAATACTACACGTTACCCGTACAAGAACAATGGCATCGTTCAGAAGGAAATTTGCTGGCCTTGAAGCATTTTGAACATCCGGAGGATGGGGAAGTTGCCTTATGAATTCAAATTCTTTGTCTCTGAAGTATTCGCTGAGATTATATATGCTCAAGTGCTAAGGGAAACCCTGAGGGTCGAGGGAGTGGTTGAAGTAACAAGAGGAACAAGCTATGCAATACCTTACATGGGAATGTTTCAGTGCAGCAATGAAACTTTGGAAAATAAATTTCATTTCCGAGCACTAACATCCTTCAAAGTGATGAGAAAAAAAATATTCAAACAAAATGCTTTTTAATAGTTGGACAGATTTTTCTACTCTCTGCAGATTTATACACTGTTAAAATTTGTGTAGGTTGATTTCCTGAAATTTGGTAATTTGAGGAAGTTCAAGTTACTGAACATTACCTACAGTATGGAAACTCCTCAGGATTGGCTACAAGAGATGCAAAAGCTCTTTAGCAGAATATTCCCTTCACTAGAACCAAATGACATGGCTCCAAAACCTCAGAAAATGCAAGCTCTATAATCAGAAAATGAAAATATCGTCAATTTTTCCAGTAATGGAAAATAAAAATAAATCTAATTCAGAGAAGAAATGTGAGAACCAGAGGAAGTTTTTGATCCTGGGAGACTGAGATTTTTTTTTGTTCAGCATTTGGAAATTGTGTCTGCATACTTTTGCAATATTAATCAAATCCAATCAGAAAGCCCAGATCAAACATCTCAGCAACTGATTTAACTATGTGAGCTGTTGGACATTGTGCATGTTAGCAGTTTTCAACCTCACCTTCAGAGAAAGAAAAAGAGCTTTCTGCAGCAGAGCAAGGTCCAAATGGGATTTTCAGTTTGTCAGCCCTTTTCATTTTTAAACTTTAAAATGGTGTTGGGTGATTTATGGGGCATTTTAACTTTGAATCACAGGAAATAACTTCTGTGATGTAAAGCTTGTTTTATTCGTTGTCTAATGGCATGTGACTATCAGAGCTCCACAGGAAAGAGAATCTAATGCGATTGAGAGCTGGACTTGTGTGTGTCAAATTCTGCCAAAGGCTTTCAAGGTTCAAGTAAGCTGCTAGGATCATTAAAAAGAGACTGGGGCCACTTTCACCAGCAGCTTTTATAACCGTTTTCAGTTTGAAAATGTCCTCTTAAATCCAGCAATTCTCAGATCTGATTTATTGCTGAAGTCACAATATCCCCTTGCGTTCCTTTCCACAGTCCAAGCGTGCAGTCGACTGAAGAAGGCGAGCATATTTTCTTAAATAAAAGAAACAAAGTGCTGGAAAAACTCAGCAGGTCTGGCAGCTTCTATGGAGAGAGAAACAGAGTTAATGTTTCACGTCCAATTTGACTTCTTCAGAACTTCTTCTTTGAGAACTTTTCGTTAGAATTTAAATGGACCGAATGGAGAAAAACTACAATGGTTTTTATGTTTCCCAAAATAGGCAACACATTTATGAAGGTATTCTGTGATCAACATTTCAAGTTATTGGTCTCTTTTTACTTTCTACATGGGCATTTGTTGCACTTCTACTCATCTTCTCTGTGTACACCTCAATTTATGTACACCTCAAGGAGATTCCATCTGGAGAACAATCCTTTAGCTGAACTTTGATAGATGTGCCATAGCATGTTGCTTGCTCACCTCACCTCAGAAGACTGAATATATTATAGTGGAAGATCAAGAGCAGCTGAACTGTTCAGTAACAAATATATACTTCAAGTTAAATCTTTAGCATGTGAGTTTTGTATTTCTGTAGTTCAGCAATAGCAATATGTACTCTTATTATTTAATGTATGTTGTTGTGGTAACAATATAGAGATTTCTGTGCCTATAACCGTGAAAAAACACTGAAACATATGCCAGAAGAACCCAATTTATTGAAAACAAATGTATCTTGGCAGCAGGCCAAGGAATGGACCCTAATCAGCCAAGCTACACTGGACATTCACACTTAAGTTTTTAAGTATTATTACTTAGGCATAGCCATTCTCATTTAAGCTCAATGATCTGATCACAAAATAAAGTGCAGAATTTCCCATACCACAAGTTGGCATAGGGGCATGAAGGGGACCTTTTGCACACTGGGGTTCACAACTCCTCTAAGGGGCCATGAACCACAACTCATTAAAAACCTGGTTCAATGCCATTAAAATTGCCGAGGAGTAGGACGGAACTGGCAGGTCAAGAGTTTTGACTGCGGGATTTTGACAGGAACCAACCCACACCATTTTAAGACACTTAAAAGGCACAGAGAGTCTGGGAATTTTGTCGGGAATCCCAGAATTGGGACCTGTGTCAATCCAATTCAGTGAAAATCCAGGCCATGTTCTGCATTCTAAAACTGAAAGGATTTATTTGTATGGGCGCATGGTCTTTTATATATTTAGACTTGACCAATTCTGCAATATAACCTTGTACTAATTGTGACTGCTCTTGAAATAAAACTTTTTCAAATTTATGCTGGGTCTTACGTAGTGTGTCTAAGTCTCATTCAAACCTGAGAGGTAAAACAAACTACTGGTGAATTGAGTTGATTCCAATTGGGCACCCATCCAAAGATTCTTACAAGTAACAACATCTTGCAATGATGGAGAGCCACCTTTAATATAGCAAAATGTTCCAAGCTGCTTAAAAGAGCATTATCAAGAAGAAATAAAGAAAACCGACACTGAGCCACAGGGGGAGCTATCAGGGCAGATGGCCAAAATCTTGGTCAATGTGGAAGGTTTTGAGGAACGTTTTATAAGACAGAAAGAGAGGTGACAAGGTTTAGAGAGGGAATCCCAAAGCTGAGGGCCGAGGCAGCTAAAGGCATAGCTGCCAATGGCGCAGCAATTAAAATTTGGGATGTGCGAGATGCTGGGACTGGAGCAGAGGGGAACCAATTGGTGATTTCACACACACCCCAAAGAGTTAAAGCCGTTGCCAAGGAGAGGCAGTAAAACAGTAGTTGGGGAACCATGGTGGGATTCAAACCTCACTGCATTATCCTGGATCTCTAGGTTACTCGTCCAGCAACAATACAACTGTGCCACCGTCTTCCCTGGTGATACCATCTGGTGAACCAGATGAAATTATCATCTGGTTCACTTATGTCCTTTCGGGAAGGAAATTTGCTGTTCTTGCCTGGTCTGACCTATATATAACTCCGGACCTACAGCAAAATGATTGACTCGTAAGTGCCCCGAGTCTGGGAATGGTGTCCTCACAGTCAGCTTTAGTTGAAAAAATTAACTAAGAAGTACCAGGGATAAGTATAAGCTAGAGTCAGCATAATTAAGTAATGTGATAAGTAATGATAATAAGTAATACAAGGATAAGTAGAATTAGACGAGGAGTCTTAAGTTAAGGTAAGAGCAGTATCTTATAAGACTAAATACACTTAAGTTTAAGACCTGGCAGGTGAGGTCAGCCAATTGGAATGTGTGATCTGTCAAATGTGGGAAGTAATGGGCAATCAGCATCTTAGATAACCACGTGCACAACTGCAGAAATGTGAGCCTGGATTTTGGAATTCGAGTGGCAACTGGAGACACTGTGGCGCATCCACGAGGCTGAGAGTTATGTGAGTAGCACGTTTAGAGAGGTGGTCACACTACAGCTCAAGAGGAAAGAAGGGTGGCCACAAGGCAGTGCAAGAGAAGCAGGCAGGAGACTCCTGGGCTCCTGCTCTCAAGTTAATTTTCCATTTTGGAAGCTGATGATTCCTCAAAGGAGTGCAGTTACAGCCAAGCTTCTTGCACCACAAGGGGCCTGACTATACAGGAGAGGAGAGGAGGGGAAGGGGAAAGGGAAAGGGGAAGGGGAAAGGGAATGGGAAGGGAAGGGAGATGGTGATAGAAGATTCACTAGCTGGAGGAACAGGCAGGCGTTTCTGCAACCACAGATGTGACTCAAGGATAATGTGTTGCCTCCCTGGGGCCAAGGTCAGAGCTGTCACTGATTGGCTGTGGGACACGCTAAAGGTGGAGAGTGATAAATCAGAGGTCATTGTACACGTTGGCACCAACAATATAGGTGGAATGAAGAATGAGATCTCTCAGGGAGCTAGGCAGCAGATTAAAAAGCAGGACCTCAATGTTTGCTATATCTGGATTACTCCTGGTGCCACATTCCAGCGAGTACAGAAATAGGAAAAATGAAAGCTTAGCTCAAGAGTTGGTGTAGGAGGGAGGGTTTTAGATTCCTGGATCACAGGGACAGTTACTAGGGAAGATGGGACATGTATAAGCAGGACGGTCTGCACTTGAACCAGAATGGGAGCAACATCCTTGCGTATGGGGTTGTCAGTGCTTTTGGGAATTTAACTAGTTCAGAAGGGGGAGGTGACACACAGCAATAGCACAATAGGGACACAGCATACTATAGTAAAGGAACTGAGACAGAGAGAGTTCAGCTACGTTGAGTTCCAAGGGAATAATGCAAGGTTGGATGGCCTCTAACTTAGGCAAGACTAATGAGTTAAGGGTGTGCACTAACACATAGGACCCGATTTTACTATTTTCATTCTAAGTGCTGAATCTGGGTGCAATTCAGATCCGACTTAGAAACCTGCTTTCAGGCGCTCCCATACGCACTCAGCCTGAAAAATAATTGCAGGTCTGAATCGCGCTGTGGGCGGGGCTTAGCGCACGCGAAACAAATCGGAGCTCTGAACTGCGCATGCACAGTTAGAAAAAAAATTTGAAAAAGCGCGCCCGTGTCTGATCGTTCCCGAGCCGCAGAAAGCAGAAAAAGCGGCCTAGGAGCAACAAGTAGGAGCAATGGCCCCCAGACATAACTGTCCCCCTTATCCACCCCCCTCCCCACTACCGACACACATCACTGTCCCCCTTATCCAACCCCCCCACTACCCACACACATCACTGTCCCCCTTATCCACCCCCCGCCGCTACCCAGACCAATCACCATACCTGCCCCCCCCCCCCCCCCACCGATCGCCAGTGGACCCCTCTGCCCCCCACACCTCCACCAGAGATCCATCTGACCCCCCCCACCAGTGAGCGATCGGGCCTCCCCACCCCCACCAGAGATACATCTTACCGCCTCCCTCCTCCCCGCCCACCCAGACAACGATCTGGCCTCACTTCCCCCCCCCCACCCCCAACCGGAGAATGGTCTGGCCTCACTCACCCCCCCTCCCAGAGGAACATCTGACCCACCTCCTCCTCCCTCCCCACCAGACAATGATCAGCCCTCTCCCCCCCACCACCAGCCAACGATCAGCCCTCCAACCCCCACCACCAGACAACCATCGGCCCTCCCCCCCACCCCCACCAGAAATACATCTGACCCGCCTCTTCCCCCCCGCCACCCCCTACCGATCTGCCCCCACCACCACCGATCTGAGTCAGAGAGCCGTTGGAAACTCTGAACTCGCTCTTCAGCAGCTGGAGCGCCCGATTCAGACTTTTATTTAGCAGGTCCATTACGGGGCGGTTCCGGATTGGCAAACGCGGTGGTAAAGGGGGAAATGCTGATAAAGTTGGGCGGGCAGTTCATTAATTCAATTTAAATGCATGCAAATACATTTAAATCGCCGTTGCGCCCGTTTTGGGCGCGAAGCGGATCGCCGCCATTCCCGGGTTTCGGTAAAGTGGCAATCTGCACGGACCCGGGCGCGGATCGCGTTAATGGCCTCTCACCCGACTTTACCACATTTTCATTGTCATCATAGAGTTGTGGCTAAGGGAGGGGTAAGACTGGGAACTCAACATACTGGGGTATAGGATCTTCAGGTGAGAAAGGAGAAGGTATAAAAGAGGTAGTGTTGCATTATTAATTAAGGAGTTAATTACTGCAGAAAAGAGGGATGATATCTTGGAAGTGTCTTCAAGTGAGGCTTTGTAGCTGGAGTTTAAGAATAAAAAGGGGACAGTCATATTGCTGGGAATGTATTATAGGCCCCCAAACAGTCAGCGGGAAATAGAGGAGCAGATATATAAACAATTCACTGGGGTGTGTAAAAATAATAGGGCAACTATATGAGTGGATTTCAACTTCATCAACATTAATTGGGATAGTCATAGAGTAAAGGGGGAAATTTGTTGAAATGTATTCAGGAGAACTTTTTATGTCAATATGTAAAAGGTCCAACCTAATGGCACAGTGCTAGATCCAATTCTGGGGAAGGAAGCAGGACAGGTGTTCAAGGTGGCAGTAGGGAAGCATTTTAGTGATAGCGACCACAACAGTACGATGTCAGTTTGTTATGGAAAAGGAAAAAGGTGGTCTGAAAAAAACAGTTTTGGATTGGGGGAAGGCAAATTTAATTAAAATAAGTCACGATCTGGCCAAAGTTGACTGGCTTCTTGTGGGGAAATCTACAGCAGAGCGGTGAAGGGTGTTCAAAAAGGAAATGGGGAGAAATCAAATCAAACATGTTTCCTTTCGGGTGAAATGTAGGAGCAAGAAGTCCAGAGAACCCTGGATGTCGAGGAATATTCAGGACTGGATGAGAAAAAAAAAGAGACTTTTAGCAGGTAGAAAGGGAGCAAAACAGCAGAGGCCTTAGTGGAGTATAGAAAGTGCAGGATGCGGAGGGTGGGGGAGGGGGGCGCGGGGGGGAACTAGAGAAAGCAATTAGGAGAGCAAAGAGGGGGGAATGTGAAAGCACTGATGGGTAAGATTAGGGAGAATCCCAAGATATTTTATAAATATATTAAGGGGATGAGGATAACAAGGGAAAGAGTAGGACCCATCAAGGACCATGGGGACATTCTGTGCGTGGAACCACAGCACACTGGTAGGATGTTAAACATGTACTTCCATATCTGTCTTCACTGGGAGGAGGAGGACATAGGTACAGAATTTGGTGGAGAGAGATTGAAATTTTCTTGAACAGTTTGACGTAGGGAGTGAGGAGGTTTGCAGGTTTTGGCAGACTTACAAGCGGACAAATCTCCAGATCTGGATGAATTGTATTTCAAGTGGCTGTGGGAGGCAAGGAAGGAAATTACGGGGGCTCTGACTCAAATTTTTAATTCCTCTCTGACCACAGGGAAGGTGCCAGAGGATTGGAGGACAGTTAATGTGGCTCCACTTTTCAAGAAGGGTGGTAGAGATAAACCAGAGAATTAAAGACCTGTGAGTCTCACATTAGTGGTAGGAAACTACTGGAGAAAACTCTGAAGGACAAAATTAATTTCCACTTGGAGAGGCAAGGTTTGATCAGGGATTGTCAGCATGGTTTTGTCAGAGGGAGGTCATACATAACAAATTTGGTGGAATTTTTCAAGTAAGTGACTCGGTGTATAGATGAGGGTAGTGCAGTTGATATAGTTTATGTGGATTTCAGCAAAGCCTTTGTCAAGGCTCCACATAGGAGTCTGATAAAGAAGGCAAAAGCACATGTGATCAAGGGTAACTTGGCAAGATGGTTCCAAAACTGGCTTAACGGTAGGAGAGAGAGGATGCTGGTAGAAGGCAATCTGTATGACTGAAAGCCGGTATCCAGTGGCATACCACGGGAATCAGTGCTAGGTCCCTTATTGTTTGTGATATATGTAAACGATATAGATGAAAATGTTGGGGGGGGGGGGGGTGATAAATAAATTTGCATATGACATGAATATTGGCAGAGTAGTTGATAGTGAGAAAGAAGGGCTTAGGTTGCAGAAAGTATAGATGGGTTGGTCAGATGGACAGATCAGTGGCAGAATTTAACCCTGAAAAGTGAGAGGTGATGCACTTTGGAAAGAGTAACAAGACAAGGGAGTACTCCATGAAAGTCAGAACACCAGGAAGCTCAGATGAACAGAGGGATCTAGGGGTGCTTGTCCACAAATCCCTGAAGGTGAAAGGACAGGTTAATTGGGTAGTGAAAAAAGCATATGGGATTCCTGCCTTTATCAGTCACGGCATAGATTATAAGAGTAGGGAGGTTATGTTGGAGCTGTACAAAACTATGCTTAGGCTGCAGCTGGAGTATTGTGTACAGTTCCATTCACCTCACAAGAGGAAGGATATGATTGCACTAGAGTGGGTACAGAGGAAATTCACCAGGGATGTTACCTGGGATGGAGCACTTGAACTAAGAAGAGAGGCTGGATAACTCAAGTTGTTTTCTTCAGAGCAGAGAAGGCGAAGGAAGGACCTATTTTTTTCCTAATTGAGGTGTATAAAGATTAAAAAGGGTAGGGACAGGGTGGATTGGAAACAGTTGTTCGCCTTGCTTGAAGGGTCAATAATGACGGAGTGTAATTTTAAAGGTGAGGGGCATGAGATTTAGAGGGGATGCAAGGGAAAGCTTTTACACCCAGAGAGTGGCGGGAGTCTGGAATGCACCTCCTGGGAAAATGGTAGAGACAGGAACACTCAACATTTAAAAAGTATGTGGATGAGTGCTTAAAATGTTATAACATTCAAGGCTATGGGCCAAGCGCTGGAAAGTGGGATTAGTGTAGATTCAGTGTAGTTTTGTTGGTGCAGACTAAATGGACAGAAAGGTCTCTTCTGTACTGTATGACTTTATGGCCTCTGAAATGGCCTAGCAGCCACTCAGTTCAAGGGCAGTCAGGGATGGGTTATAAATGCTGGCCTTGCCCACATCCCATGGAGGAATAATGAATAAAAATGTCCTTCCTGCTGCTGATTCTTCCCACTGGAACCTAATGTGATCATCAGCAAGTCAAAAAAGGACATCTGTGATTCAGTAATGAAGCAATAAATCACAACCTGTGATCCTTGACAAGTCCCCTGCTAGTTGTTTAGAGAACGAAGAGAAAAAAAAATTCTGACCCAGCAGTTTCTTTGGCATTTTAAAACATCAGACTTGGCTCAGACCTTCCACTGGGGATAGATCAGAATATTGTCAGTGTACATGTGGAAGCCTATTCAATAACTGTACATCATGTCCCCATAGAATCCCTACAGTGCAGAAAGAGGCCATTAGGACCATTGAGTCTGCACCAACTCTCCAAAAGAGCATCACCCAGGCGCTCCCCTCTGCTCTACTCCTGTAACTCCACACATTTACCACGGCTAATCTACCTACCTGCACATTTTTGAGTGTGGGAGGCAACTGGAGCACCTGGAGGAAACCCACGCAGACACAGGGAGAACATGCAAACTCCACAGTCACCCAAGGCTGGAATCGAACTCCAGTCCTTGGCACTATAAGACAGCAGTGCTAACCACTGTGCCGACTAGGTAGCATACAGATAAGGAAAAGGCTTAGACAAGGATGGATCCTTAGAAATTCATGAGGGTACAATGAGAGGTAAATATTCTCTGGTTGAAATAGGTAAACATAGGAGCAGGAGAAGACCATACTGGAAATTGAGCCTATTCTACCGTTCAATATAATCATGGCTGATGTTGGGCTCCAATTCCACTTTCTCACCTACTCCCCATTTCCCTTTATCCTGGAGAGACCAAGAGCTGGACTGTCCTCTTGGGAGTGCGATTTTTAGGTTGGTCAATTTCACGGCTCCCAAACTATACTCCTGACTGACATGTGACCCTGCCCAGGATTTTTGTCTTTTCCCGCATGGTTTGCAGTGCAGCTTGCAAACCGTGAACCAGTGTGGGAGGAATGTGGGCATGGACCTGATTCTCAGCGATTGCAGCACGGCTCTCCACATTGTTTATAGGCCCCTAAAACTCACCTCTCACATCCCCACCTCTCTTTGCTACCTCATTCCCCCTCCATGCACCCCATTTATTGTCGATAGCCACTCACCCAGTATCCTCCTTGAACATTCCTCAGAATCCATGCAATATCAATGGAACATATTTCACATTCCTTGGCAAAAATACACCTCGTCATCTAAAAACACCTGCATCAAACACATTTTCAATGATATTGAGAAAGTAATGCATTTTGCCACGTAAAGAAAGAACCTTGCAATAATTCTGTTAACTTGTGTAAACAAATGAGAAATCACATCAATGGCACACTCTGTTATTACAACTATTTAAAACTGTCATTTATTCTCACATGAATGGAACACATACAGTGCTGAAAGCATTTGCATTTGAAACTCAGCCAAGCATTTATAATGACCAAAGCGGTTCATTAATAGATGCAAGATGGAAAGAACAAAAGGATCTTATTTCACTTTCCAGACAGAATGCTTGTCCATTGACAGGAACAGGTGGTTGTGTTATTTTCAAGTTCCATTTCTTTAATCAGCCAGAACTGTCACTCCATTTAAAATATATTACAAAAGATGATAGCACAGGCTGATAGGACCTTTTGTAACATTTTTCATTGCATTATGGTACTTCCTCCATTGGAAAAGCACTGTAATGCATGTAAATATTAAATAATGTTAATCAATATAAAGGTCAATTTATCTTTGCAGGACAGATCCTTATGATGAATCATTGGATTAAAAGCTTTAAAACACATCTCCATTCCAACATGGCACCAAATAGTGACACATGAATGTGTGAAAATATTTTACATTCATCTTCGTCACCCTTGTATCATATGCCCATGAGCATATAAAGACAATGGAGATTCTTACTTTTTTAAAAAGCAGCATGAAAGATGGACAGTTTATCTGGATATAATATGGCGTCCAGGGATCAGGTGACTTCTTGTGATTTCGGTGCAGGCAGAGACTTTTCAGGCCTCTGGAAACTGATTAAAATGTAAATTTGTATATAGAGGATCCACTCTAGAAGAGACATTAAGGAAAGCATCACTTGTCTAATTTTCAGTCCCTGTTGTCTTGATAATTACAGAATCTCAAATAAAATGGTCACCTCAGACTTGGTGTCTGCAAATCCAAAGCCTAACAAAGTGGGCTGTGAATAAGAACACATAATTTTTTTCTTGTTATTTAGTTAATAACCTTAAGTCCATGCTTTAGCTTTAGAAATCATCTTTCCTCGTCTGTGTATATCAATGTGTTTGAGGGAGTTGTTCACAGCACCTCAGCAGGCTTTCCATTTTCTTCATGAACTCTCAAACCTGATGTGCTGTTTTAATACACTTCCAAAGACTCGCACAAAAATGGTATGTGGGAGGAAATCTGATTTTTGTCCCCTATTGTCCCTCAGTGGGGGTATGCCTTTTGCACTCTAGGCATTCCTGGCCCATAAATGGGCCAGAAGAAAATGGCATGGGGTTGGGAATATGGAGGAAAATCAGATTTGCTCCAAAACAAATTCAAATTTTATGTATTTGTGTGCTGGAACATGCCTCTGCGCCAAAGTGAAATTTCAGCCCAGATATCAATTTTGGCTTTAAATATGTTCAATGATGGTGCATGCAGAACACTTGTAAGCACCAAATTTCTCCTCATCTTAGCCCCGTGTTCTAGATCCCCCAGCCACAGTATCTACCCTGTCAAGCCCTTTCACAATCTTTAATGTTTTAATGAGATCACCTCCCATTCTTCTAAACTCCAGAAAATATGGACCCAATTTATGCAGCCTCTCATCATAGGACAATCCTCTCAACCCAGGAAAGAACAGAATCAGGCTAGGTCCACTGAGCTGTGTATTAAAAGAGAGCTGTTGGAGAACAATGATTTGGTCAACTGTGTTAAAGATTACAGAAACAGTGAGAAGGATGAGGAGGGTTAAAGCACTTTGATCACAATCGCAGAAGATGAGATTTTTGACTTTAATTTGGGCTGTTTTCAGGTTGTGACAGAACAAAACTAACTGGACATGGAGTTGTGAGAAAGATGGACACAGATTTGGAAATCAACAACACAATCAGGGGTTGTGGAGAGAACAAGGTGGTAGGAGATGGAACAGTTGTTTTTTTAGGACCGAGGGATCAAAGGTGTATGTTGTTGAGACAGGTGGGTGACTCGCTTAGCGTGGATCCCCCATCACCGCCATTATACTATCAGTGGCAGGAAGAAGAACCGAAGTAGCCATTAACTGGCCACTTCAGCCTCTCAATTGGGCTGGTGGAGGGAAGAATGAGCACAACCTTCCCACCCCAGACTTCATCAGGGAGAGTGGGCTGAGTCGGGAAGGTGACGGGCTCTCAACAGTGCATCTTCTCACCTGATTAAACAACTTCGCAGCACTCCCTGGGGAAAATTCTGCCCAATTTTCCTGAAGGCAAACTTCAGAAAGTTTGCCTACCTCAATGGATTTTTGGTTAACAAGCTAACAACATATATTCACCTACACTAGATAAATTCATTGCCTGAAGCACTTTGTAGTAAAACATTGTAACTACTGTTATGTCAAATGTAGACATCATTTTATCCCAGCATGAATGCACTATATGCCACAAATTCTAATGGTAATTCACCTCCTTAAAGTGTTAGACCTGATATTAATCTTAAGGCATGTTCCGGGCAGTAGTGTAAAATTGCATGGAATTTTATACCACTCCCATCTTCCAACCTACCTGTTCTCAGGGTTTAAAATTCCCCCTTTAGTCTCTGCAGCAAATGTGGAAGCCACATAAAGTTGTGGATTACTAAACAGGAGAGTAAATGGATTTGAAATCAAATAAAATGTTTTTCGAGTTGATGAATACATCCAAATCCATATCAAAGCCTGAAAAAAAACCTCACAATAATGTGCAACTTTATGAACGTAATTAGCAAATTTTTGTTTATTTCCTTACATTAATAATGGCAAAGTCAACCCTTTCACATTCTAGCTGGATATTCATGACACTTTTACCTAGTATATGTAGCAGTTTTGGATTTAATCATGCACTTGATTCCCAGTATAGCTGGCATGAAAAGTATATTAAATTTGTTTAACTGGCTTAGAATGACTTAAAATGCTTTCTTACGACCACTTTGCCTACCAGAGGAAAGCGTTATTTTAGGTATTTTGTGAGGATGAAGAAAGTGCGCTGTTTGATGCTCTGTGGTTACGGATTTGCTGCCACAAGCTAGTGACTGAGCCACAAGCCACAAAGCCCCTTCTGTGAGTATCCAAACTAGAATACAAACACTGATGAAACCTCCTCATCAAAGCACTTTGAAGTTTGCCACGGAGGTAAAAATGTACAGGTTAAAGTTGTGTCTCCTACTTTATAAACATTTACTTCCCATCATAAATTGTGCATAATACAACTTTGCTGCAAATGTGGTCCAGCTGTATAAATAACATATTCTTACTATTCTTCCCTTCTCCAACACTGTCATTTCCAGTACTGCCAAAACCTCATTCAGGCACATGAAGCAAAGTAATTATGTCACTCAAGAGTGAGCTCTGTCTTGGGTATTTGGAGGACCTAGCTGGAACTCCAAATGAAGTTGCAAGGCTTAAAGACCACAGAGTAAGACATGAATACAACTGAAGCATGAACAGAGGGTATGCAGGTATGTAAAAGAAAGCAGTTATTGTTAAAAGATAAATGTACAATATGCTATACCAACAGAGAAACATCCAATATATGGTCAAAATAGGAAGACTGTGTGAATGACATTATACAAGCTGTGATGAATTTCTATCAGCTAAATCAGCACCTGAATCCTCATTGCTATTAAGTTTAAAACAAATATTCCACAGACTGGAGAATACAACCTGGAACTTGCATGACTTCCCCAAGACATTTAAGCAATTCATTTTCCATGAAGAAACTAGCTGTAATTTAACTGGGAAGTAGAGTTTAAAATGCATTGAATCAGTTCTCCATGAGTGAAACAGAAGGCAGTATGACTGAATTTGAGGGGCAGAAATTCCTGAAATCAGCAGCTCTTGGAGTGTTATTCGATGAGTGAAATTTTACAGTTCCCCCCCCCACCTCCCGCAGGGATGTTTGAGGCATATAAATTGGGATGGATGCATGACCCACGGCCTTTCTGCCACAATATGATGGCAGTTAAGACATCAGCTAGCCTACCCACCATTAGGCCTACGGAGGTCCTTAACTGACCACTTAAGGTCCATTTTGAGGCTTCGATCCTCCTCCATAATACAGTGGATGATTGAAGGCGGAGTAATGAGGCCAGCCTGCTTTTTCATATCCTCTGGTGACAAGGCGAGGCAAGGGGACAGACAGGTGGACGCCTCCTTTGGGATGGTGGCCTGTGAGTATAGGGACACTTCTCTCTAAGATGCCATTCCCCCCTTGTGCCTCCCCCCCCAGGCTTCCAAATTCTGACCCTCTCCCTAGGGTTTCTGATCCCTTTCCACTCCAATTTACCTCAATATGGCATCCCTGACATTTCTTCCCAGGGACTCCCCTATAGTTTCAGCAGCGGCCATTTCTGGCACTGCTGAGATTGATGTGGAGATGCCAGCGTTGGACTGGGGTGAACACAGTAACTCTGCTCAGATGCCAGTCAATGGGATTAGTCAGCAGCTCTCAACAGAAGGACTTCCATTCCCTGTTAAGGCCAGTCCCAGCTTATTATCAACTGTGAGGCAATACGCTACCCACTGCCACATAAAACCTGTCCCATCTATTTAAAAAGGTGCTGCATTTTTGATGTACTAAATCTATCACTGCAGCAACTAGCAATTGCTGTTTCCAGAGTTTGTAGAAGTCTACTCCAGAAAAAAATCTGTGCAGCAGAATTGTGCTTTGTGTATTTACCAATGATGCTTGAATAAACATACTGTAGAAGGTGTAGACAAGGAGAGAAGCCCTCTTTGAAGTCAAAGAGCACCCAACTGAGGAGGCAGGCATGCAAGCTGCCTGTAAATAGATTAAGGAATAGGCTTTTTGATACCTGGATGGATGCCAACGGAAATGTACTCAACACAACAGATATTACAACTTTAATTGGAGACCTTAATGGGTCTGTTGTGCCTGCCACACAGTCTGTTTTAACCCTTATACGATGGACAAAGAATTGCGAGTAGTCTTCTTGTTAGTACAACCAATATTTATTTAAAAACGCACAATCAATAATCACCCACTCAACCAACAATAAGTTATCTTACAGAAAATACTAAAGTTCATGTCCAATACTGGACCTTGACTTAACTTTGCGTAACTGCCAAGTATCCAAGCAGATATTAGCCTTTATCTGTGCGCTGGTCTCGGTCCTCCTCTGCGTAGTCTGGTCCTTTGGTCTGGTCTGGCACTCTGGCTCTGGTCTTCCTTCCTTCTCGGGTGTGGTGGCTCTCCTCGTGCTGGGCATGGCTGGCAACTGTCACTGTTGTTGTAACTCGTTCATGGGAGAGAGAGAGATTCTTGGTTGTGCAGCATCCTTTATACCCCGTTGGGTTTCGCGCCCCTTTTGGCCATTGCCAATCAATCGACCAGGACTTGATCACCCTGATCGATAAAGTCTAATCGGGTGCTGCCACACCAATCTCTGGGTGTGTCCCCAACGGCCATGTCTGTAGGTGCTGGGGGTACGTAGGACACACACCTCCCTCCCAAATAAGGAGTTATGGCGCCCCTATTTCTGGTAAACAACCCAGTTTGACCAGAAAGTCCCTTTTGTCCTGGAGATGACCCATATCCTGTGTATTGAGTCGTCCAAGTTGCAGCCTGTTTATCTCTGTCTTTTAGGCTGCAGCCTGTCATTTTAGTTCTTGCCCAATTGTCCCAGAGTGCTTTACAAATCGCCATTTTAGGTGGCCTGTTTGGCCACAGGTCTGTTTTGAAGGTTGTTACAGCTGCAGCACTGATCGTACAATCATTTTCCAATACTCACATTATACTGGCAAGAGGTCTCAGTAATGTGATGGAGGCCAACACCCAAACAGGCACTGCAAGTCCACGAGTAACGTCATGGAGCACTGACTATACAGCAAGGTCAGGTCATCTGTGCACAGACACACACATTTCCTGGCTGGTACTGACATTGGCGATGCTGTATGGCGGCTATAATAACTGCGCCTGTAACTCCATATCAAACCTCAATATTCAATAATACGAAAGATCTAACTTTCTTCCCACTATTTTATACAATTTTTTTGTTACAAATTTTTGAGTGGTAGGAATCTTTGTAGAGCAGCAGCAAACAAAAACAATTAATTTCTTGACACTTTCCCTCATTAACGCACCATTTTTAATTCATTTCTCTTCTTGTAAAAATGAGTAATTATTGGGAAGTCATATGCTTATTAAATAACTGAAATAGGCTGGTAAGATATGCTAATATTCCTGTCAATAACGGATGCGCAGTTCTACCCTGAAAATGTGAAAGAATTTTTATCACTACATATTGATGTCTCACCTCTGGACTAGGGAGGAAACTGGCACTCTATTTCACTTGATAATGAATGTGTTTCCACTCCAACCCCACAGAGAAATATCAGTGGTTGAATTGCGAAACAGACCTGAAGAAGACAAATAGCACCATTTCCCATCATCACTAAATCAGCAGGTTGATGCCAATTCTAAATGTGTGATAATGATCATTACTGTCAAAAATGTGACATAGTGCTCATGTTCCACCTTTTCACTGTCCATTACAGCATTTCTGTTTTGGGAGCTTTTTATATAGCTCAAGTGCTAATCTACTTAAAATGTGATAGGTCAATTAGCCTGGTTAAAATCAGCAAATTAAGTAAGAGTGATGTGCTCGCTATTGCCATGTTAATGTAGTGTTTATTTGATGGATTTAGCTTGCTGGAGACCTTCCAGCAAGAAAGCTGGAACTTTCATTGAAAGATGAATCGCTGAATACTTTCTTTACACGCTATGAGGATTGTATACTAGCAAGAGCGGATAGGGATATTCACAGCGGTAGAGAGTGAACAAGGTGATGAGTTGGATCATTTGATAATAACATTTGCCTAAGGTGGCTGAGGGCCAGCACAAATCAGTGACAGAGTTGTGCTATCTCCTTCAGCAAGACCGATGGACAACAAGTTATATCCTTATGATACTATAGTAGCTGTCAAAGTCCTCCTCATTTTCTGCTTTGGACTCCTGGTGACATCAGCAATGTTAGCCTATTTATTACCCACATACAGATCATTACATACAGGGGCAATTATTTCATCCTTTTTTCTTCACTAAGAATGACGCAATTCCAGAATCTCCAATGGTCATCAACTAAGCCTCTGCTGTCATTCAAGCCTTCTACAAAACGCTGGGCAGAAATAGAATTTTTAAAAAATATTATATCATTGTATATAACAACTAGCACAATTATTCAGGTTAATATCTGCCTTTTTGGAACCTTGATTTTAAAGTAATCATCAGTGTCGCCTTCTCTTTGCAGGGGAATTAAAGAGTCAAAGAATGGTTTCTGTTAAGCCAAGATTATGGAGCTATAGTTCAGGGCAATAATCAAGGACAGAAGTAGACACAAGGTACTGCCACAACCAGCAGTTATTATGCAAAGTACCAGTGTATGCTGAAGCAGTGCATCAGACAGCCTTACAATGCCACTACCCCACCCACTCATCCTCTCCACCAAGTGTCTCCAGTACTTATCAATTTCTGCATCCTCCATAACTTCCCTTAAACAAAGTTAGGCCATGGCAAACTAAAAAGGTGAAAATGCCATTGAGGAATTAGCAACAATACGGCCAAGAAGAATCATGTACCAGAAAGCAATTCGAGATATCTTCCAATGCCTTTCAGTTTACATTCACCATAATTGACAAGAAAAAGGTCCAAATTTCCAAGAAGGGCGCCAAGAAAGTCCAGAAAAAGCTGCGAGCGAGGAACAGCAAGAAGAGGAAGTCCAGGAAAGAGAGTTGAGTTACGCCATCTACAAAGTGATGGAACAAGTTTACCCCAACACCAACATCTCCTCCAAGGCCGCGAGCATTGTATTTGTCAATGACATCTTCTAGTGCATTGTTTTTTTAAAAAAGTATCAGTGCAGCTTTTCACATAGACGTGCCTGGCTCATTCCAACAAGCGCAGCACCATCTGTTCCCAAAAGATCCAGATCGCCGTGTGCCTGCTGCTGCTGATGGAACTGGTCAAGCATGCCATGTCGGAGGGGCAAAAGTGGTGACCAACTACACCAGCTCCAAGTAAATTGTACAATGCACAAAAACAAATCAAAGAACCCTAAAATTTAAACTTCGGTCCTTTTAAAATTACATCAGGAGTAAATGGCACGTGAGAGGTAAAATCATCTTCTCCCACACTGTCATTCTGAGTCCTTCCAAGAAAACATATTGTTGTTTACAAAAAGGATTCTCACTGTATTGTTAGTAGTAAAAAACAATTACTCAGCACAATCCTCGCATCAACTGCAAAGCCTGCATTTTTCCTGTACAGCATTTGAACGTTGGCAGCTCAAATGCATGCAGGCCTCTGGAACGAGAAATTATGCTTCCTGATTGATATAAACTACATTTACATAGTGCCTTTTCACATGCCACAACATCTCAATAAAAGCAAAATGTTGTGGATGCAATACAACCTTTGGAAGGGTCCCCTGAGCATATCAGGGGCACCCTCCCCTAAAGTTGTACCACCCCACTTTGTGGCTTCCTGCTTGGCCTCCAAAGCCCTCCCCCCAACCCCCTCGTGCTCCGTAGGATACCTAATCCCTCCCTGCCCAAAAAGCCCAAGATTTGCCTGGGTTTGGCATCCATGATATTTCTTCTACTCTCCGTCGCAGCAGCACCCAGTCCCAGCAGCGCCCATGACTGAGTTCTGGCACTGCTGGGACTGTAGGAGTGACTGTGCGATCTGACTGGCCTGCAGCTCTCAAGGGCAGGACTTCCTTTCATTGAGGGGTGGTGGAATTCCCACCCTCTGCTTGCTAAGGCTACCAGCAAAATAATATTGCCAAAGTGCCAGAATGGCTGGTAAATCGGCAGGAAGCGGGAGGCTGCTTGTTAAAATAGAGTGGCATGAGGCTGCCAGCTTGCTTGGGGAATGATCTCCGGCACAGGCCAAGTGCTTCAGCAGAATACTGGTCCGATAGGAAGAGTAAACTCTGGGCATGAGAGGCATTCCTGCTCTCCTTGGCCTACAAAACAAATGAAACAAAAACATATATTTTTTTGTTAAAAATATGTTCACCTGGCCGTGGGAGATTTTTTTAAAGTCACCACTACTCACCAACTCAGGTCTCAGGTTAGAGTAGCACAGATATATTAATTTTAATTCCCTCCACCGGCCCCAGCCACAGGACTGCTAACACTGACCCTTTATGTCACCAAATCAGTACTTCTGGATTTGCCGCATCTCTTTTAATCTTTTGAGTTTTAGTGGCTCTGCAGTTTGGAGCTCGGCCCTTCCCCTAGTTTTCTCAATTTATAAATGCAGCAATTTCATGAACCAGTACAGAACTGCATGGCATTTAGCATAAATAAAAATTAACATAAGACTTAATCTCTTTCTTCAGATTGTTACATGCTGTGTTTGACCAGTTGGTACACAGAATCAAGATTAAACTTTATAGTATCAAGCAAGAATTAATTTTAAGGATTTCACTCTGTAACTCACTTTCTGGCAAAATGATTTGATTTGATTTATTATTGTCACAAGTACTGGGATACAGTGAAAAGTATTGTTTTGTGCATGCTATACAGACAAAACATACCGTTCATAGAATACATAGGGGATAAGGAAAGGAGAGGGTGCAGAATATAGTGTTACATTCATAGCTAGGGTGTAGAGAAAGATCAGCTCAATATAAGGAAGGTACATTCCTTCAAAAGTCAGATGGCAGCAGGGAAAAAGCTATTCTTGAGTCGGTTGGTACGTGATCTCAGACTTTTGTATCTCTTTCCCGAAGGAAGAAGGTGGAAGAGAGAATGTCCGGGGTGCGTGGGGTCCTTCATAATGCTGGTTGCTTATAGGAATGTCATGCGCCCAGCTCCCTCTTCAACTCTTTCAAAGCAAGATGAGATTAAAAGCTCAGCAATGTCTAGAGATTGCACCTTCTGTTCAGAGCATCTCATTTTCTTTTAATTCATTTGAATAGGGACTGAAAATTTCAACCTGACCAGAAGTTGATCCGGGCTATATTACCCCAAGGAAACCGCACATGGGATGGTGCATGCAGCAGCAATCACTAGCCAGGTTAACCTCTTTTGAATCTGTTCATCAGTGTGAAATTGTGACCCTCTGTGTCAAATATATATATTAAACATAAGTGGATAGACACTGTACAATCAGCAAAGAATACAGTGAGGAGAAAAAAACAATGGACCAAAACAATTGGATAGTGTGGTGCAGAACACGGAGAAGACAAGATAAAGGTGGCACTGCACTTTTAAAACTGCACGTCATTCCAGTTATTCTTAATCTCCCCGGAACTCTTTATTCCTTAGTCATTTATCGTAGGCTGATATTTATCACCTATGAATCCTAGCTTCCCACAGTCATGGCTAAAGCTGATTGCAACGGATCATTTACATTACAGTTTGCCAATGAAGACTGTACATTAGGTGTAATCAAAGAAGCTTTACTTCCCTTCCATTTGCCCATAACTAGCGTAAAAAATATTCCCTGCTGAGATTAACCACAAGCAAATATGGACAGAAAATCTTAACAAAATCACGTATACTGAAACCAAAGACGCAATTTTTCATGTCAGGTCTCTGACACATGATCATGGTTAACAGGCGTAAACAAGTCACAAGCACATCAAGCAGCAAGGTGCTGATTACGCAGAATGGGTGTAATCAGAGACTGGAAGTAAAAATACAGAAATTCATTAAATTAACACTTTTAATGCTGTAATCATGGCACTAAAGGTTAAGCAAAAAATCTGAATACAAAAGCACAGATATATCCTGTTGAATGATGGGTTCTCTGTTTTATACTGCAACAGAAATGTATTTTGTGACAATACGACAATATCACAATTCAAATTCCGAGTCACATTCACTCTCCTTCATTTGACACAGTGCATTAAATCTGCAGTATCAGAAGGCACAGAAAGGAATACTCCCACTGTGCTGTCAATGCAATTCATCCCAGTTTTGATGATGCATTTGTTACAACCATTATGAAGGTGGAAGAATGGAATATATGTGGTGAATCAGCATCATTCCTTTTATTTAGAACCATAGAAAATTACAGCTCAGAAACAGGCCTTTTGGCCCTTCTTGTCTGTGCTGAACCATTTTATGCCTAGTCCCACTGACCTGCACTTGGACCATATCCCTCCACACCCCTCTCATCCATGAACCCGTCCAAGTTTTTCTTAAATGTTAAAAGTGACCCCGCATTTACCACTTTATCTGGCAGCTCATTCCACACTCCCACCACTCTCTGCGTGAAGAAGCCCCCCCTAATATTCCCTTTAAACTTTTCTCCTTTCACCCTTAACCCATGCCCTCTGGTTTTTTTCTCCCCTCGCCTCAGCGGAAAAAGCCTGCTTGCATTCACTCTATCTATACCCATCAAAATCTTATACACCTCTATCAAATCTCCCCTCAATCTTCTACGCTCCAGGGAATAAAGTCCCAACCTAAATTTCTTTAAATTTGTTTTAAACTGAACCCTTCTTCTTGTCTGAAAGAATCGCTCATAAATGGACAAGTTTTTGACTTCCCTTTCTTTCAAGTTTCACTTCTTGTTCCCCTCCACAGGGTGGAAATGTACTCTGTATTTTACATGTCATGATAAGCTCTTTACAAAAAGGCAGCCCAATGTATTTCCCTTGCCTCAATGTGAAAGCATTGAAAAAAGTATCATATTTATTTGGTGGGACAAAATTGGCATGTAGCCAAATAAAGTGGACAAATCAATGTCTCAAGCCAGTGGATGGCATAGTAAATATTGAGGCACTAATTAATCATCAAAGCTAGCATAATGTCAAGAAAGAGATTTTCTAAGACAGTGAAGAAATCCTAAAGAGCCAAGTTTCTTTATTTGTTTTATCAGAATAAACTTGTAGTCTATGTTTCGATTATTGTCAGAAATATTGAGGGGAGGGAGGGGCGAGGGGGACTTTCAGGGTCCGTTTACCACGGGCACAAATCCGGTTAATTCCACAAACTCACATGAGGAGGCCATAATGTGATTTGAGTGGGGACGTCTCAGTTTTAGATCTTCCCACCACCACCATCCCCTCCACCCATCACCCTGCCAGAAGGGGCATAAAGGTTAAAGTTTTTTAAGGTTTATTTATTAGTGTCACAAGTAGATTTACATTAACACTGCAATGAAGTAACTGAGAAAATCCTGAAAATCCACTAGTAGCCATACTCCGGCGCCTGTTCGGGTACGCTGAGGGAGAATTTAGCATGGCCAATGCACCTAACCAGCACATCTTTCAGACTGTGGGAGGAAACCGGAGCACCCAGAGGAAACCCACGCAGACACGGGGAGAACGTGCAGACTCCCCACAGACAGTGACCCAAGCTAGGAATTGAACCCAAGTCCCTGGCGGTGTGAGGCAGCAGTGCTAGCCACTGTGCCACCATGCCACCCCTAAAGACACCCCATGGTCGGGCAAACTTCATAGCTCCCCACTGGGGAATTGAAACCCGGTTTTCCATGTGACAGCTGGAGATAATAACAAGGAACATTACTAAATCCGATTACCATGAAACTGATTAAATTTTACTATCATTAAATGGCTTGACACTGTTGCTTCCGCATGCATTGAATGCTCCCCTCTGCCAGTGTGACATCACACGCAGGAATCACTACTGGTCTTCGGCAGTTGAGATGACCACGTCAGGGGTGCGGAGGCCAGTGTAGGCCCTAGGTGGTCATGGAGGTGGTAGGGCACTGCCCCTTGGCACCCTAGCAGTGCCACCCTGAGTGTCAACTGGGGGCATTGCCAAGTTGGCACTGCCAAGGGGAGGAACTGGTGGGGGCAGGGCCACTAGGGAACCACAGTTCCCATAGTGTCGGAGGGGGTGACGGTGGTGGGAGGAGGGGGAGGGCAAGGGATGTGTTGTCCAGGTGCTGGAGGTTAAGGCAGGGGGGTGCGGGGGGGGACTGATGCCGGCAATGCTGGTATGGGGGGGGATCCCAATGCCTGCATGGTGTGAGGCGGTGGAGCGCGGGGAAAAGGGGGGGGGGGCGGAAAGAGTGGAGCTTGACCTGAATATATAATAGTGGGGGAGGTTGACCCTCTGTGGTGAAGAGTCGTGGGGTGTTCCCCTTGGCTGCTGGGGGCCCCGATGTCCATGGAGTGGGGAGGAGCCTGTCACTTTACTTTGAGATCGCAGAGACCTTTAAAAATGGAGCTCTGATTTTTGTGGAACCAGCATTACTGGTTCTATCAGGCCCCTACCTGCCAGAATGATGCCACAAAACACGCTTTTTTTTTAAACAAAGTGCCAGTAGATTGGGAGTGAAAACCTGGCTGTGTTTCTGGGGAGAAACACGCTGGTTTTCTGTCAGAACTTGACACTGCCATTTTTTGGGAAAATCTTTCCCTTTGTCTCAGTCCATGAATGGTTAACCTAAATTTAAGCCAAGCATTAAAATGATTACACTATCTCAATGTTATTTCCTTACCAGGAAACTCAACTCTATTTTTAAACATCTGCAGTAAAGTCAAACCATTAAAAGTAACATACACCCTATCGTTTTCACACTTTACAGCAACAGTTAACACAATTCTTCAAGAAGTGAACATAAAAAAAGCTACATGCTGATTCCATCGGTTAACTGTTGATCTTTTTGTCTGTAAGTTCTTTTTAATGAGCGATGAGAATGATGGAAAATGACTCAATTCCCAACTTACATCAAAACTGGTTAACAGTATTTCTGAGATATTTACAGTGACTGTGATATGTAATGCAAAACCTGGCTTCTTCCTCTAATCCCACTGCTTCCAAAGCCTGCTGCCTTACTGAACCAGTGACGTTTTCATACAGATGCTGCCCACTTATTATCAAACCTGCACTTGCAAAAAACTGATCTTAGCGAGGACATTATAATCCACCCTCAAAAAACCTTGGGCTTTTAATACCACCTGTTACAAGATTAAACAATCTTCAGGTTGCTCTCCTTTAGGCAGCACGGGTTGTGTTTGTTATAACAAACATATTGTTGAGCTATTTTCCCAAAAAGTGGAGGTCATTTTAAAATGTATTTAACACTAAGCTGAAAATAGTAAGCTGTGTGTTGAAGTTTAATTTTTCTGTTTTAATACTATACTCAACTGCATTTTTGACAGAAATTTAATGCATCAGTAAATGCTTATTATGAAGGAATAATGCTGCCAAATCAGCTAATTCTTAAAAAGCAGATCCACCGTACATCTTCCAACTACCATTTTCTGAAATTACTGATAGGTTGCAGAAGTTATATAAGATAATCTAATTGAAGCTACATTTACGATTATAAAGGAGACTGACAAAACTTATCTATAAAAATTGGTCATTGTGGTAAAAGGTTCAAATGGGGGCAATAAAAGTTACAAATTAAGCAGCTAGGAGTACAAAAAGGAAGTTATACAGAATTGTTTTGACGGAAAAGGGAAGAGTTCCAGGGTGAGTTATCAGGAAAGGCCACTGAATTGAGTGATATAAATGGTTCAAGTAAACAACTGAAGGAGGATCTGATAGAACTGCCCAAAATATATCTGGTTATGTAGAACTTGGAACCAGGAATCAATAAAAAAAAAGGACAAGTTTATCGGGCGATATTTTCTTTTACTCTTTCGAAACGTTTATGCTTTTGTCAACACTTTGTTCCCCTGTAAACAGACTCACATTAACCAGGCTTTGATACCTTTGATAATATTAATTCCAAACAACTTTTTGGGTGTGATGGGCTGCATGTGATTGTTATAATAACCATATTGCTTGAGCTATTTTCTCACATGGTATTTCTGACAAACTGCTATGTTCTGGTGCTAATACTTGTGAGAGTGCAACATATCAGGACAATGATCTTAGCTGCAATCACACTGGGAGATGGGCGGAGTAACAGTTGCATTTTTAGCTGGACATCATTATTCCATCTAGTCTACCATTCCAAACTGTCCACTAGATTCCTCAGCTGTAGTTCTAATATTCTGTAATGCAAACAATTCTGTAATTCTCAGGGCGGCACAGTGATTAGCACTGCTGCCTCACAGCGCCAGGAACTCTGGTTTGATTCCAGTCTTGGGTGACTGTCAGTGTGGAGTTTGCACGTTCTCCTTGTGCCTGCGTGGGTTTCCCTCCACGTGCTCCAGTTTCCTCCCACAATCCAAAAATGTGCAAGTTAGGTGGATTGGTCATGCTAAATTGACCCTTAAGTGTCCCAAGATGTGTAGGTTAGGGGGGATTGGGGGAGTGAATGCATGGGGTTCCAGGGATGGAGTCAAGGATGTGCCTGGGAAAGATGCTCTGTCAGAGATTTGGTGCAGATTTGATGGGCCAAATGGACTCCTTCTGCACTGTAGGGATTCTTTGGTTCTATGATAAGATAAATATATATTCTTTTGCCAAATGATGAGTGCATTCCATTTCGTCAATAAACTTTGATTCCTTCTATTTAACCACAAGCAGCGCTGTTACATAACTTCCTTTTCTTCCTAACAACCTTGCTTACATTTCCTATTTTCTTTTGAAATCCCAAAGTTATAAGCTGTCACCCAGTCCTGAAATCATTTAATATAATAAAAGAGCTTTCCTGGATCCAAAATCTCCATACTCTCAGAGCACAATTTAATCTTCTATCACCCTCCAAAACCCCTGCCCTCCAACTTTAGTAATCATAATCAAAATTCAGTTAAGTACTTCAGATGAATTTCTGGTGAAGTAAAATAACTAATTAGAAAAACAAGATGCAGTGAGCCATTTAAATCTCCATTCAGTTCAATGGTAATAATGCACTGGGCCGGAGGGGCTGTAAAACCCTAGCCATTAACTCTGTTTCTGTCTCCAGACATGCTGACAGCCCTGCTGAGTATTTCCAGCATTTTCTGTGTTCATTACAGACAAAATGTGAGGGCCCAGTCTTGAGCAGAACATATTTGAAATAAATACTCTAGTGTTAGTAAACCACAAAGCATTACACTTCCTGAAATCAGCAGGATGATCTGGGGTCTTACATCTAAAAAGATACACTGTGAACCATTATTTAGAGGAATTAAAAATAATAATTTGCTCCATAACAAAGGGCAATTGAAGTCTTTGTGAATGGACCCAAATCAATTTTCCCTAAAAAAAGCAAACAAATTGAAAACTGTGAAACATCTCATAAGTAACAGACACACCTCCTCCTGGGGTGTAAAAGATCAAGTTTGACTGCAAGTAATGATATCACACAGTTCATCAATGCGCTTGTATAAAATATTTTAAAGAAACTCAGGATCTGCTGCCTTGATTTTTTTTTTCAGGATTCATCTATTTTCAGTACTGATGCTAGAAACTTTGGCCCAAATTTCTGTGGTGACAGGATGACTCCACACTGCGGTGGCACAGTGGTTAGCACTGCTGCCTCAGTGCCAGGGACCTGGGTTCAATTCCCGGCTTGGTTCACTGTCTGCGCATAGTCTGCACTCCTCCCCGTGTCTGCGTGGGTTTCCTCTGGGTGCTCCGATTTCTTTTCACAAGTCTGAAAGACGTGCTGGTTGGTGCATTGGCCGTGTTAAGTTCTCCCTCAGTGTACCTGAACAGGCACCAGAGTGTGGCGACTAGGGGATTTTCACAATAACTTCATTGCGGTGTTAAGCCTACTTGTGACATTAATAAATAATATAGCCCCAAATCTCGAAGTTGCATCTCAAATCCAGCAGCCACGATTTCCACTGGGGCTGGGTGGTGGGGGGAGCTGAAAAAAAAAATCAAGGCAGCAGATCCTGAGTTTCTTTAAAATATTTTATACAAGCGCATTGATGAACTGTGTGATATCATTACTTGCAGTCAAACTTGATCTTTTACACCCCAGGAGGAGGTGTGTCTGTTACTTATGAGATGTTTCACAGTTTTCAATTTGTTTGCTTTTTTTAGGGAAAATTGATTTGGGTCCATTCACAAAGACTTCTGTCTGCATGGTTCATAGAGACAACAACACATTTAAAAGTGCAGCTGTCTTCACTCAGAAGCAATTTTTATCACCAAGGTTTCTAAAACATGACTCGTGAGTTTTACAAATTTGAGGAAAAGATCTAAACCTGCCAGAGTTCTTTAGAGAGCTTGGGTACCATTTTGGCCCAGTTCAGGTGCCCCTTTAGGATTTTTAAAAGCAATATTAATTTGCTTAAATATGTATAAGATCTGTGGAACTATCAAGATGTCAGATTATTTAAATCCCCAGTCTTTTAAATGTAATGAAAGAAACAGTCTGCAGTGTCTCTTGCGTTAAAAAAAACATGCTTATAACTTTAAAATCTGCTTGTTGACATATGCCCGAGGGCTATCATTATAATATGGGTGCTACTTGACTGTTTCCACAACCTATCATTATCATGATGGGGTACCCAAGTTTCATTGACAGCTGTCTTTGCTGTGGAGTTATGAATACAAATATTTGTTTTGATCAGGGATTGAGTACTTGAATAGACTTAAAAGTGTTGAATGGACTTTTAACAATGAGCAGACATATCAGAGAGAGAGAGAGAGAGAGAGAGAAGTCTGTAAGAGATATATAGAACTTTATTTTAATCTCAGGATGGATCTTGAGGTCTGCCCATAGTGGATATGATGTGAATTGGCATGGAGGGTATAAAGGAAAGATTGGTGGGTGGAGGTATGGCTTGGCATGAATTGGTGTAGGGTCCATAGGGCCCATGGGGATGAGCGAGCTGCACAAGTTGGCAATAAATTGGCATTGTTACTACAAGTGGCTATAGACAGACAACAGGACATCTGTAATATGCCAAATTAAATGAATAAGGGGAGTAAAGAAGTTTTCATAGTAAAAGTTTTTGTTCTATTACACCTCAAAACATAGTGATGTATCATGCTCCATGCTTGGCTTTGAATCTGCAAGCTTTTCAGAGCTGAGAAAAACTGGTTCCCATTTGGTTTTCAAACGATATTCAACACTGAGCAGTAACTAGACTCAGTCTATTTCAGAATACAAGCAAGCTAGCTTATATGTTTGCACTCCCACAGGACATGAATGCACAAACAATCCTTTAGTTCCTGCTGACCTCTGCATCAAAATGCCCTATTATTCCCACTGTCAAATGTCCAATGTGTGCTCCCAGTGGGGCATGACTGTGCTGGGAGTGTGAATTTGGAAGGTTTACCCGATACAACGTTGCCTGTTGTTATATGAAGAATTCTACATCATCAGTATGCTCACGGCATGTCTGGTGCATAGGAGCATCACATCCCAGAAGCAGTAAAAGACCTGAGAGAACACGTACATAAATCTTTGAAGGTGGCAGGACAATTCAAAAAGTCTGTTAAACAAAAAACAAATGGGACCCTTGGCTTTAATAATAGAGGCATGCATTATAAAAGCAAAGAAGTTGTGTTAAACCTTTAGAAAACACTGGTGGGGCCTCAGCTAGTGCACCGTGTTCCAGACAGGAATTGTAGCATTGTGATAATGTTGCTGGGCTAGTAATCCAGAGGCCTAGCCAAATGCTTTAGAGATGTGAGTTTAAATCCCACCACAGGAGCTAGGGGTATATAAATGAAACTAATGAGTTTATCTGGATTTTTTTTAAAGCTAGTCTCAATGGTGAACTCAATAATCGAGTAAACATTGAAAAACCCATTTGGTTTATTAATGGCTTTCATATAGGTAAATCTGTTGACCTCACTGGGTCTGGCTTATGTATAGCTCCAGATCCACAACTCTGTGGTTAACTCTTAACTGGCCTAGCAACAGATTCAGAGAAGATTAAACCAGCGAGACCATCCGGCATTAACTAAAGCACACCTTGCCCAATCCACCCTGCCAAGTCTTCCACCTCACTATCCCTCCATGCCATATAAAGAAACAGCTGAAGGCACTGGATACGCAAAGGCTAAAGTCCCTGACAACATCCCAGCAGTAGTACTTCAGACATCTGCTCCAGAACATGTCACACCCCTAGCCAGGCTATATCCTTATAGTTACAACACTGCCATCTACCAAACAATGTGGAAAATTGCTCTGGTATGTCCACAAAAGCCAAAACAAATCCTTTCAGCCAGTTACTGGCCCGTCATTCTACTTTCCATCATCAGCAATGCGATAGAATGTACCAACAGGGGAGCCAAACAAAAGTCACATGCTTCTGGAATTCTTTCATTGACAACTGGGGTATAAGGGGACATGTCGGGTGGATGCAAATTCATGCATCAGAGTTTGAGGGTCTGATATTCATCATTACTGCTGGGTAGATATCACAGGAATGGAGATGAGCCTTCCAGCCTGCCAGCCTTGCCACCTGGCCTCCTCCAATGTCAGATCAAGCACATCTTTGGAGCTGGCGGACCGGACTCCGTTGCCTTCTTCTTGTGGCTAAAGAGCTCTTCCCAGAGTCCCAGTGTGGATTTTGCCCTCTAAGGGAAACAATTGATATGGTCTTTATTGCACGACAACTACAAGAGGTAAATACAGGGAACAGCACCAACCTTTGTACATGGCTGCCTTTGACTTTACAAAGGCTTTTGACACTGTCAACCACAAAAGATTACAAAGTGTCCTCCTCCATTTCAGCTGCTCCATAAGTTTGTCACCATCTTCTGCCTGCTCCATGATGACATACACGCCGTGATCCTGACCAACAGACGCATCACAACCCCAACTCACATTCAAATGGGGGTCAAGCAAGTCTGTCATTACGCGAATGGTCTTCTCAATCTTCCTTGCTGCAATGTTCCATCTTACCCTCAGAAAGCTCTTCGCTGGAATGGAGCTAAACTACAGAACAAAACTCTGCCAGCTGCAGGCCAAATCCAAGGTCATCCCATCCTCTGTCACTGAACTACAAATATGCAGTTGATGCTTGCGTTTGTGCACAAGCTATCAACAACTACCTTCAGTCAGGCGCATGAGAGCATGAGCCTTCCACTAAACATCCGTGAGACAAAGGTCCTCTACTAACTTATCTCCTGCCCCTTATCTCCTTACACAGCACTGCCCCCCGGTTATCAAAATCCACAACAAGGCCTTGGACAATGTGGACCACTTTCATACCTTGGGAGTCAACGGTCAACAATGGCAGACATTGACAATGAAGTTCAATACCACCCTCAGTGTGCCAGCGCAGTCTTCGATTGCTTGAGGAAGATCAGCACCAAGCTCATGGTCTACAGAGTAATAGTGATACCTGTCCTCCTATATGGTTCAGAGATTTTTTTCTTATTTGTTTAAGGGTCATTGTCGCCTGGGCCAGCATTTATTGCCCATCGCTAATGGCCCTTGAAGCAGTAGTTAAGAGTCAACCACATTGCTGTGGATCAGGAGTCATATATAGGCCAAATAAGGGCAGGTAAGAGCGGCAGATTTCCTTCCCTAAAGGACAATCGTGAACCAGATGGGTTTTTAGGACAATTGACAATAGTTTCATGGCCATCATTAGATTTTTAATTCCAGATTTCTATTGAATTCAAATTTCACCATCTGCCGTGGCAGGATTTGAACACAGGTCCCCGGAGCATTCCCCTGGGTCTCTGGATTACTAGTCCAGTGGCAACACCACTACATCACCACTTCCCCGATGGACTATGTAGAGCAGGTACCTCAAAATCCTGGCGTAGTACCATCAGCACTGAGTCCACAAGATCCTGCAAATTCATTGGCAGATAGGCATACCAATATTAGTGTTGTCGCTCAGGCCAATATCCCCAGCATCGAAGCTTTGACCAAGCCTGAAATAAGACCCATGAAAGCACTCTCTACTCAGACCTTTGACACGGCAAGTGAGCATCAGGAGGGAAGAGCTTCAAGGATACCCTCAAAACCTCCTTAAGAAAGTGCAACATCCCCACGCACACCTAGGAATCGCTGGCTCAAGACTACCCAATATCGAGGAAAGGTATCTGGGAAGGAGCTGAACACCTCACCTTTCATTGCTGAGAGCAAGCTGAAGTCAAGCCATGGGCGGCACAGTGGTTTGCACTGCTGCCTCAGTGCCAGGGACCCAGGTTCCATTCCAGGCTTCGATCACTGGCTGTGCAGAGTCTGCATGTTCTCCCCGTGTCTGCTTGGGTTTCCTCTGGGTGCTCCAGTTTCCTCCCACAGTCCAAAGATGTGCGGTTGAGCAGATTGGCCATGCTGAATTGCCCCTTAGATGTAAGGGGATAAGCAGGGTAAGTAAGTGGGGTTACAGGAATAGGGCCTAGGTGGGATTGTGGTCAGTGCAGACTCAATGGCCCGAATGGCCTCCTTCTGCACTGTATGATTCTATTTATCTATGTATCTATGACAGTGAAAGGAGTGTGTGGCAACCGAGCACTCCAACCACCATCTGCCCCACTGTGACAGGGACTGTGGGTTGCACTGGACTCCTCAGTCACCTGAGAACTCATTTTTAATGTGGAAGCGACTCAGAAGAGAAGATGACGACGTTTGGAGGTGGGAGACCTGACTCCATCCCATTCAGCCTCCCTGGAATGAAAATATGGCAGAGAGTTTCTCGACTCAATCCATCTGCCTCAACAAAAATCCAGCCCTGTATCGCCATTCTCTCACTGTCACTGGGTCAAAAATACTGGAACTCCCTCCCTAACAGCTGTGTGACTAACACCACATAGACTGCAAGAGTTCAAATAGGCAGTTCCCAACAACTTCTCAAGATCACTAAGGGAGAGGCAACAAATATCGACCTTGCCAGTGATGTTCTCATCTCTCATCCCATGAATGAATAAAAATAAATTCTACAGACCAGAATTTAGGAATTACGCCAAAGTCTTAGGGAGGATGTAGAGATTTGCTACAATATTTACAAGGGATGAGAAACTTTAGCTTTCTGGAAAAGCTGTGCTGTTCTCCTTACAGCAAGGAAGATTAAGAGATTTGATGGGGAGTTTAAAATTATGTTTTAATAAGTAAAGAGAAACTGTTTCCAGTGCAGGACGGTGTGTAACTGAAGGACACTGATTTAAGGTAACTGACGAAAATACCAGAGGTGTTTTTTTTGTAAAAAATTCATGCTGTTGTGATCTGAAATACACTGGCTGAAAGGACGGTGGATAGAGATTCAATGGGAACGTTCAAAAGGAAATTGGATGAATACTTGAAGGAAAAGAAAATACTGGGCTATGGGAAATAAGCAGGGGTGTGGGACAACTTTAACAATGTGCTACTTGTTGACTTGCATTCAGCTCAATTCCAAGAGAATGTCGGAATTAAATACACATCCTTTGCGCCACAGCCAGATCTCTTGATTCACTGCTTGCTTCAGATTTACAATTATCCATTATTTCAACCTGTATATCATAAGAACATAAGAAATAGGAGCAGGAGTAGGCCATCTAGCCCCTCAAGCCTGCCCCGCCAGCCTGCCCCGCCATTCAACAAGATCATGGCTGATCTGAAGTGAATCAGTTCCACTTACCCACCTGCTCCCCATATCCCTTAATTCCCTTATCAATCAGAAATCTATCTACCCGTGATTTAAACATATTCAACGAGGTAGCCTCCACCACTTCAATGGGCAGAGAATTCCAGAGATTCACTACCCTCTGAGAAGAAGTTCCCCCTCAACTCTGGTCTGAACCGACCCCCACTTATTTTGAGGCTGTGCCCTCTAGTTCTGGTTTCCCTTCGAAGTGGAAAGAATCTCTCTACCTCTACCCTATCCAGCCCCTTCATTATCTTCTATGTCTCTATAAGATCACCCCTCAGCCTTCTAAACTCCAACGAGTACAGACCCAATCTGTTCAATCTCTCCTCATAAGCTACACCCCTCATCTCCGGTATCAACCTGGTGAACCTTCTCTGCACTCCCTCCAAGCCCAATATATCCTTTCGCAAATAAGGGGACCAAAACTGCATACAGTGCTCCAGTTGCGGCCTCACCAGTGCCTTGTATAGTTGCAGCAAGACCTCCCTGCTTTTATATTCTATCCCCCTCGCAATAAAGGCCAACATTCCATTCGCTTTCTTGATCACCTGCTGCACCTGCAGACTGAGTTTTTGCGATTCGTGCACAACAGGTCCCTCTGCACAATAGCATGATGTAATTTTTCTCCGTTTAAATAATATTCCAATTTACTATTATTTCTTCCAAAGTGGATAACCTCACATTTGCCAACGTTATATTCCATCTGCCAGATCCTCGCCCACTCGCTCAGCCTATCCAAATCTCTCTGCAGACTTTCCGCGTCCTCCAGGCAATTCGCTTTCCCACTCATCTTCGTGTCATCAGCAAACTTTGATACCCTACACTCAGTCCCCTCCTCCAGATCATCTACGTAAATGGTAAACAGTTGAGGCCCCAGCACCGATCCCTGTGGCACGCCACTGGTCACCAACTGCCAACCAGAAAAGCACCCATTTATTCCAACTCTCTGCTTCCTGTTAGATAGCCAATCCCCAATCCACGCCAACACCTTACCCCCAACTCCGTGTACCCCAATCTTCTGCAGCAACCTTTTGTGAGGCACCTTATCAAATACCTTCTGGAAATCCAAAAACACCACATCCACCGGTTCCCCTCTGTCAACCACACTAGTCACATCTTCATAAAAATCCAGTAAATTCGTCAAACACGACTTTCCCTTCATGAATCCATGCTGCGTCTGCTTGATCGAACCATTTTTATCCAGGTGCTCTGCTATCTGCTATTTCCTCTTTAATAATGGACTCCAGCATCTTCCCAACTACGGACGTTAAGCTAACCGGCCTGCAGTTACCCGCCTTTTGTCTACTTCCTTTTTTAAACAGCGGCGTAACAGTAGCTGGTTTCCAATCAGCTGGCACTACCCCAGATTCCAGCGAATTTTGATAAATAACTACTAATATCAGGGGAATGATAAAGAACAATTTTCCTTTGGTGAAGATTTATTTTACTTTGGAAATTACGGCCGGAATGCCTCAGCCATTCATGCCAGCCGGATTTTCCCATTCCGCTGCAGTGAACGGAGATTTGGCTGGGTCAAATTCTCTGACCTTGCTGCAGCTGGAGCATGGCGTGAACAGCTGGTAAGATTGCACCCTATGTTAAACAGCTTCAAAACATCAATGGTTTTATATGCTATTCACAGCACTAGAAATGTTGTCCAATTGTGGAAAGTTGATAGAAACGCTCTCTTTTCGCTTCATTGCACATACAAACACACGCACATACATACAAACACACGCACATACATACAAACACACGCACATACATACAAACACACGCACATACATACAAACACACACACACACATGCACAAACACACACATGCATACAAACACACGCACATGCATACAAACACACGCACATGCATACAAACACACGCACATGCATACAAACACACGCACATGCATACAAACACACGCACATACATACAAACACACGCACATACATACAAACACACGCACACCTTCATTTGGATTTTGTCCAATTTTTCTAATGTTCTGGAGACTGACGACTTTTATCTTTATATTCACTGAGCTCCGAAAACTGGTTACTTTTTTTGGTGGTCAAAGAGCTAACTGTTGTACGCACACGTACTTCATGCTTTTCCTTTTATCAGTTTCAGCATTAAGGATGTGCTGGCAGTTAAAAAAACAGAAGGTTCACATCCATGACAAGCACTGTTGGCTTGAAGTCAAGTTTTGACAGTGCAGGTTTCTGTGCCAGCTACTGCAATGGCAAGTGTCCAATCCATCAGCTTTTTAAGTTCAGGCCACTTATATTTCAAGCCAGCTCAAGCCTTATTCGAGAGAAGCTCTCCTTCTGCCAGACCCAGATAGTAGGCCCACTTTTATTAACCATGACTGTATTCTTCTCCTCAAAATTTTACAGCAATTTTAACTCAAAGGTAATTCAATAACTCTACCTTCTGTGTACCATTTTCCTTCAAACTCCTCCATTTCTAAAATCTGATTCATAGAGTCATAGAAGTTTACAGCATGGAAACAGACCCTTTGACCCTATTTGCCCATGCTGCCCTTTTTTTCAAACCACTAAGCCAGTCCCAGTTGCCCAGGTTTGGCCCATATCCCTCTATATCCATCTTACCCATGTAACTGCCTAAATGCTTTTTAAAAGACAAAATTGTACCTGCCTTTACTATTACCTCTGGAGCTTGTTCCAGACACTCAATACCCTGTGTGTGAAAAAAATTTCCCTCTGGATCCTTTTGTATCTCTCCCCTCTCACCTTAAACCTATCCCCTCTAGTTTTAGACTCCCTGACCTTTGGAAAAAGATGTTGACTATCTAGCTCATCTATGCCTCTCATTATTTTATAGACCTCTATAAGCTCACCCAAATTGTCACGTGTTTCACACTCCACTAAAGACAATAACTTAATATATCTTATTTGGCTATAGCAAAAATTATGATAGCGGATAAGTGTTAAATGCAGAAATCACTTCAATAAGGAAAACTATTTGCTAGGATGTTAGCTCCTTATCATTGCTTAATCTCTGGTGTTGAAGAGTGTTCCTGTGTTCACGTTAAGTACAGACAGGATTTGACTCAGTTGTAATGTCCTAACAATTACTGTAAAGATTCATCTGTGAAGATTAGAGGAGCAGAGGAAACCAGGGTTCAGGTACACTGAACTTTGGTGTACAGGTAGAAAAGGGCCATAAATAAAGAATTTTAAGTTTTATACAATGGAATAATGAATAAGAAAGCAAGCAAGCTATGTTGAATTTGACCACAGTTGATCTATGGCCTAAACCATTTAATTATAGGAAAGAATACTACCAGAATGTGTACTTGAAATGAAATTAGAGATGATTGTTTCATTTTGAAGAAAGGTTCAAACGATACGGAGCTGAATAATACTGGGAAGTGGACGGCACGCGTCTCCTCCCATCCTGGAAAACCATATTGTCATGAAGCTGAGTAACTCCTCACTGAGCAGCCTCACAGCAATATAGCACTGTGGGGCTGATTAACCAGGGCCAAATAGGTTGTTGGCCCCACCCTATCTCTACCCCGTCCTTTAACCATTCTAGTTTAACCACTCCTACTCCCATCCTGCTTCCCCTGTCAAACGTATTATGGCATGGACAGTGCATTATTCAGTTCAACAGGCTGGATAACACGCCTATGATTCTTTAACTGTTCATTTAAATATGGTGGGCGGACTGCCCACCCCCTCGTGTTATGGGGGTGAGCGGAGGGCTGGGTATAAAGGTAGTGAGATGGACACCCATGCCCTTTTATGTGCCCACTGCGGGGACTACACCTGCCACTAACATGTATATTTCAGCCCATGTTCACACACTGGATCAGAGAAGGTTAAATTGTGAGGAGAGGGAATATACCATTGAATCCTCAGTCTAGGTGGCTGTTTGGCCCGATGTTCCTTTGCTAGCTCTTTGAATGAGCAATCCAAAAAGCCCCGTCCATTCCCCATGGCCCAGCCAATTTTTCCTTTCAAGTTGAGTGTTTGAATAGTGAAATATTCAAATCACCAGTAAATCGGTAACAATGAGCAAAGATTCAGAATATCGCTCAAAGTGCAAGTAAAGAGTTTAGAGGAAATGTTGTCACATGGGGTTATAGGAATATGGAATGTTTTCTCACAAGTGTTAAAGAGCCATAGACTGTAACAATTTAAAACTAAGTTACGTAGGAAATTGAAAAAGAAAAATAATGTATAATAATACATTAAGGAGACAGAATAGGAAATTAAATTACAGCAGATAACTTTAATCAAAAGGCTACCTCTGCCAATCCTCTGAGGCAAGATACCAAAGGTATGCGAGTGGACATGCAATTCTTCCTGAGAATCATAGAATCCTACAGTGCAGAAGGAGGCCATTCTGCCCATCGAGTCTGCATCAACCACAATCCCACCCAGATCCGATTCCCATAACCCCATGCATTTACCCTAGCTAGTCCCCTGACACTAAGTGGCAATTTAGTATAGCCAATTCACCTAACCTGCACATCTTTGGATTTTAGGGAGGGAAAAGGACCAAATATTTGTTTTTTAAAAATCAATTTATTTTAAAGGCTTTTAAAAGCTTAGAGTTTATATTCTACGTACATTCACATCTGCGACTGTATGCACACAATACAAATACTAAACTGGTAAATCACAGAATCCCTACAGTGCAGAAAGAGGCCATTCGGCCCAAGGGATCTGCACTGACTCTCCGAAAGACCATCCCTCCGCCTATCCCTGTAACCCCGCGCATTTACCATTGTTAATCCACCACATCTTTGAACATGAAGGGTCAATTTAGCACGGCCAATCCACCTAACCTGCACAGCTTTGGATTGCGAGAGGAAACCAGAGCACCTGGAGGAAACCCACGCAGACACGGGAAGAACGAGCAAACTCAACACAATCACCCAAGACCAGAATCGAACCTAGGTCCCGGGTGCGAAGAGGCAGCAATGCTAACCACTGTGCCATCTTGCTACCCCATGAGATATAGTCTACATAACTCATGATGACAAGAGAAATTGCAATCATTATGGGGCCACCTTTTTATAGGAAGTGTTGCACCAACTTAATTGGGGTTTTTATATGCAGAACAGAGAAGGTTCATCCAACATTTTAGTTGTATGATGGCATCATGGTAGATTTTGTGAATCAGTGTTTCTGGCACAAAGCCTCAAGTGATGGGACTAATCGGAAATTCAATCAAGGTAATCAAAACAAATTTACGTCTGATAATTTCAAGAAATAAATAATCACGACAGAGTAACACGTTGACACTCACTCTGAATTCCCAAAGTGAGCATCTGCCCTGTCCTCAAGAGCTAATATAAGGTGAATCCACTCGACATGGTTAGAAATTAGTTTTGGCAGGGTGCCATTTGTACCCTGTATTTAGACTAAATGATAAACGTGTTCAGCTCGGGCTGTGTGTAACAAAGTTGGACATTTGGAGAAATGCTGGCCTCCACACAAATGACGTTCTTCACAAAACAAAGATTGATGTTGAACTGCAGCTTATACAGCGCTGCATTTACAGCTTCTTAGGAAATACTATGGGCCCGATTTTACCATTTTTATTCTACGTGCAAAATCTGGACGCAATTCAGATCCGACTTGGAAATCTGCTTTCAGGCGCCCCCATTCGCACTTAGCCTGAAATAAAAATCGCGAGTCTGAATCATGCTGTGGATGGGGCTCAGCGCGTCTGAAACACTGCTGGTCTGATCGGAGTTTTGAACTGCACATGTGCAGTGTGAAAAGAAATTGAAAAAACCTGCCACATCACTCCCGGGCCGCAAAAAGCAAATAAAGCTGCCCGGGAGCGATGGCCGCCACAGACATTGCCTCACCCTCACAACATAACTGTCCCCCTTATCCACTCACACCACCCAGACCGATCGCGACCCTCTGTCCCCCTTCCCCACCCAACGATCGCCCGCAGAGCGGCAGCAGTCCCCCCTGCCCCCCCCACCAGAGATCCATCTGGCCCTCTTTCCCTCCTCCTCCCCCCGCCCCCCCCCCAAGGAAATAATTGGGCCTCCCCCACCCCAACAACCAGACAACAATCTGGCCTCCCCCCTCCTCACCAGAGAATGATCTGGTCTGCCTCCCTACCCCCCACCACCGATCTGAGTCAGAGTGCCGTTGGAAGCTCTGAACTTACCACTTCAGAAGCTGGAGCGCCCGAAACAGACCTTTGCTGAGCATGTCTGTTTCGCGCCGAATCTGGATGGGTGAACACGATGGTAAAGGGGGAAATGCTGATAAAGTTGGGTGGGCAGCCCATTAATTCAATTTAAATGCATGCAAATCGCAGCCATTTTCAGGCCTTGGTAAAATGGGCATCTGCGCAGACGCGGGCACAGATTGCATTAATGGCCTCACGCCCAACTTTACCAAGTTTTCGCGCCTGTTTAATCGGGCCCTGTGTTTCCTTACGCTCTCAGGCTAGATGAGATCAATCAGATTACAAGACAAAACTTTCATGGGGCAAACCAGGAGATATATTGAATGACACTAGTCATAGTTTGCCCAACAACATTGCCTTTGAATAAGATCAAAGGGATGAGCGAGCAAATCTTTAAACCACTGAAAAACAAAATTATACATGACATGTTTCATGGAACACATGAACAGTGCAAAGTGTGATGTTTGTATTAAAATTTATGCTTTTGTAAAAGGACATTGCAGTTAAAAAGAAGTGCTATATAAAAACCTGAAGGTATAGTACCAGATGTATTTCACTTTTGTGTAGAAAAGTAAAAAAAGGGTATTCCTGTTTTGGCAGGTCGTTCAATTCAGCAGCAGAGCTTTGTGTTTGCGCTTGTATTCTTTGTTGCTTTGAAGTGACCAAACATTTCAAATGGTGATGGGATTGAAGAGCTTTTTGTCCACCAGCACTTTAAAGCCTTTATCTGCTGGCTTGTCAGGGGCAATGCGATTTCTCAGTAAAGTGAAGCTTTTCATTCCGATGACTGTAAGAAAAGACAAGTCCTGCTTTTCCTCTTCAATCTCATTCGCAACAAAAAGCTGTTCATTTGCTTGACATAAAATACAAAGTCCATTGTAGCTCGATCAAAAGCCTCTAAAGCCCCTAATAATCCCATCCTTGTCACCACTGAATAATCTACTGAAAGAGAATGCAGAATGGGATTGGTCACAAGCCTATCAGGAAAGTGTCAAGGAGCTCAAGCAAGAGCTTACTTCTGCTAAAGCAATTAAACATCGCCTGTTGGCCAGGCTTGTGATGCATCTGGATATGGTGTTGGAGCTATCATCTTCTGTACATTTCCTGATGGCAGTGAAAGGCCCATTGTACACACCTCATGCACATCATCCAATTATTTATTTTTGGTGATTCCCATGTGACTGAAGTGAAGTTCTTTTAATATTCATGTTTGGAATTTTGGAGGAATGACAACCCTGATTGCCTGTAACAAACAACCATCTTGCAGAGTCAGCTCAAATCTACACATAACAGAAATTAAGTTCAAATGGAGAAGAAAGCTCTAGGATTAATCTATGGAGTTCAGAGGTTCCACCAGTATTTGTATGGACACAGATTCACGTTAATTACAGACCACCAGCATTTGACCCAGTTGCTTAGCCCTAAGTCATAAACCCCAACACTTGCTGTTAGCATGCCTACAAAAGGTGTGCACTGATCTTATCTGCTTACCAGTACAAAATTACATTTCACTCCACTGAGAATCATGGAAATGCAGACATATTTTCCAGGCTTCCATTACACCACAGCTCCACAACACGAAGTGACTGCTTTCATTATCAACCAGATAGATATGTTATCCATTCAAGCGGATCAAATTCAACTTGAACCGCAGAGGGATGCTGTGCTCTCCAAAGTATATCTGTATACACATAAAGGTTGGTGTGCACCCCAAAAAGGGACTACTGTGTTTAGGCC
Source organism: Mustelus asterias (assembly GCF_964213995.1). Classification (NCBI taxonomy): domain Eukaryota; kingdom Metazoa; phylum Chordata; class Chondrichthyes; order Carcharhiniformes; family Triakidae; genus Mustelus; species Mustelus asterias. Next base: position 88,613,947 of record NC_135802.1, read on the forward strand.
TTGCTACATGTGTAGATTTGAGCTGACTCTGCAAGATGGTTGTTTGTTACAGGGAATCAGGGTTGTCATTCCTCCAAAATTCCAAACATGAATATTAGAAGAACTTCACTTCAGTCACATGGGAATCACCAAAAATAAATAATTGATTCATCTACATGTATGGTGGCCACACCTGGATAGAGATAGCAAAGGCAAGGCCAGTGACTGCCTACCATGTCGAGAAATGAACTCATCTCCTATACTTGCCCCATTACCTTGGTGGGCTTGGCTTGACCTCCAGGGAAGCAACTTCATGTGGACTTGGCTAGACTAATTCTCAGACATACATTCTTGATTGTGGTGGATGCCCGCACAAGTGCCCTCATGTTATTTCCATGAACTCAACAAAATTGACACACTGATGCTCTCCAGAATGTGTTCAGTACTTGTGGATTGCCGGAGCAGATTGTGTCTGACAATGGCACATAGTTCACATCATGCAACTTTCAAACATTTCCGAAAAACTAATGGATCAAGCAGATTCTCATCTCATCTTACTGCCATCCTCAAATGGTGAAGCAGAGTGCTTTGTCCAGACATTCAAAGCAGCCATATTGAAGGAGAGGGCATGAACAGATTGGAAGTTTGAAGTTGGAGAACTTTTTGATGATGTATCATCGTAACACTCCACATTCAACAACAGGCGTATCTCCTGCTGAGCTGACGTTTGGAAGATGACTACGTACCAGAATGTATTTGCTATGTCCAGATTTCAAGGGGAAAAATTGGTTCAAAGCAACTTGCTCAGAAAAGGTCACATGACACAAGTGAACCAACTCATGAATTTAATCTGGAACAGTCTGGCTGTGTCAGAAGTTACGGTGGAACACAGAAGTGACTCCTGGGAAGAATTAACAAGCGTCAAGGATCACTGACCTATGTGTTGAAATTTCCTGCGGAATCTGGAAGAGACATCCTGACCAGATTAGAGAAACTAAAATCTAAAGAACTAAATCATTTAGAAGACAAAACACTTCAGTAAGTTATCTTTTAAATGGAATACAAAATTCCACACAATCAAGATGATAGCATTACATTTCCATATACCATTAGTCTTTGAAATGGCAAAGAAAACTGCACATTCACAATGAACTGGCAGTGTAATTATAATAACTCTCTTGCCGTGAGTGCCTGTAAGTCTTCTGGAGCAGTTAAAAAATAATTTGAACTCCAGAGCTGATTCATGAAACAAAGGTTAAACAACCTACAACAAACTTGTACAAACTCCAACCAAATAAAACTGAACCATAATTACCATGAATTCTTACAACAGTATTCAATCCATTGAACGAGTTATTCATTTATTCCCAGCAGTTCAACAAACAAACTCAAGCCCCAATAAAAAATACATGCCCCTGAACAGAATGCTTCTCAGTGAACCAAAGACAGCCATCGCTCCACATCACACCAGTACATCAAACAAAAATTCAATTTACTAAACCCAAACTTCTCATTAAATTGATTTTCCCACAGCACAAGTCAGTTGTGAATTTATGGTTTCTCGCTAAGCTTTCTTACACAACACCCTCTATCTCAACTGCCGCTGATCCATCATCTGGTGTGGCCACGTAGGGCATCCCCAATTTGATGCACTGAGGTTCTGTTTTAGGCAATATAACCAATTTAAATACAGCTTGAACAATTACCAGATCACATTAGATTTTCAATGTGAGCTAAATGGCTGCATATATGCAGCAACAAATGATCACACTGAAGAATTTGCAATGGCATACAGTAAATTTTAAATTAAACAATTTATATATGGTAATTATGTCACTGGAAAACCAGTCAAAGTGTGCAATTTAAATATTAAACTTGGTCATGTTTCAAAGACATTTTCCAACTAATGTTGTTCAGCTAACATCAAAGATTTTTAAAATGTAGATTCCAATAGGAGCGCGAGTTACAGAATCTCCTCATTCATTCTCCAAGCAGGAAGAAAACAACATATCAAGATATTTTAACAGGGCAGCACTAGGATGCACTGCCACAAAGTGGCAGAATGAAGGTCTGCACCCACAATTCTCTATTCCAAGCTCCTCACCTGAACTGTGCCAGTGTCCGAGTATATTGAGCTGCAAGCAAAGAGGTTAAGACAGTGAGCAAATTGGAGAAGTGAACACCTCCCAGAGGCTAGCAATAGACAGCACTGAGGGTGGCCTGAAAACAACTGCCCATCTTGTCTTGTCATCTTCTCCTCCAGCAGAGAAGGATTCTGGGAGAAGTCGGTTCAGTTACCGTGACTGTATTGTGGGTAGAGGAAGAATCCCTCCAGTGACAAACAGGAGGAAGCTTAGTTTAGTTAGGGTATCAGGATCGGCACGGGTTTGGAGAGCCAAAGGACCTGTTCCTGTGCTGTACCATTCTTTGTTCTTTGAAACGAAGTGGAGTAGTACAGGGAGACAATTCAAAACAAAAATATGAAAATTCATTACAAGTGTAGAGAGTTCCAATTGTTGAAAAGAAGCATGTTGGCAAACTCTGAACCTTTATAGGCATCAATAAGTTTCGATAATTCATACTATTTACGATATTTTGTTGGGTGGAATTTTCCACACAACCCGCTGCATGTTTTGTGGTGGTGGAGGCAGCCCGCCAGTGGCCATTAGCAGGATCTTCTGATCCCACCACTGTAAACGGACTTTCCCATTGAACGCACCCCTTGTTACCTGGAAACCCAGGGTGGGTGTGCTGTCGGTGCAACTGCACCGTTGGTGGAACCGGATGATTCCGCCATCATGAATGGCCAGAATTATGGATAACAGGGATTATTGTGGCACTTGAAATTATACAGCATTCTGAGAAATAGCGAGGTAAATCAGGAAGCTAAGAATTAGATGATTCAAAGTTCAGATATTAAGATCCTGATTGCTGGAGAAGAAATAACTCAGATCAAGTTAAGTGCATAGTGGGATGGGCCATGGATGGCCTTCCCAACCCCCAACCAATTGAGGCCCTTAAGTGGACAACTAATGTTCACTTAAATGCCTCAGCCCACTGCTGCTGGTATTAATCCAGTGGCAGGATTCTCACCATGCAGGAAGCCTGAAAAACAAAACCTCGTGGGGTTGCTTGCAGGCCTCCAAGGGGAGTACCTCCTTCAAAAGCCACTCAGTGTCTGACTGAGGGACCTGACAACGGGAAGAGAGGGCCAACTGAGGCCCAGTCCCTGCCTTTGCGGCCAACACCCTTCCCTTCTCCCCAACAACCCAGACACTGAGCCCCCGCCCACCATCACTCACCTCTGCCTGGGTCTTTTGGCGATTCTCGGCCTTCGGTGGTCTAGTATTGGCAGCAGCCACTATCTCGGCAGTGACATTGCTGAGCAACAAAATGATCCAGGGAACGCCCACCATTGCCCTGTAAAGTGCCTAAACGGCACTTAATCTGGCAGCCCTTCCCAAAAAGAGGTGAAGCGGGGCTCGCGTCAGTTCTCCAGTCTGCCAGCAAGACTCCCCTCACAATTACAGCCTCACTGGCCCTCAAAGCGTAATTTTCTATTTGTGGAGTGTCGCATGTCTCCAGAATGATAAAATATATCACATTTTAACAATATTTAACAATATTTTTAAGTATTTGTTTACTATTATTTTAGCATAACCCAATCTTAAACAGTCATTTCACAATCTAAATTTTACATTAAAAGTAATGACAGCCTGTGGTTTTAACTTTCTGGTTTGCTTTCTGTCAGAATGCTTCAATGTGATTGGTTTCTTATCTGCTTTCTTACATCACTACGACTGAACATGTGAAAATCCCCTTGACTTGTTAAATTTGAAGTGCCATCAGGAAACTAGGTTTTTGTGAACAGCTTTCTTCAAGATCAGTGGTGAGTGGTGTTGACTACAAAATCCAGGCATTACAGTTCCACAGGAAATAATAACCGGAGGCTATGCATTGAATCTTGATCTAAACACAATGGCAGTCTTTGTTTCCGCAATAATGAACAATGCCATTTCGATACATGGAAGAAGCTTCTAAATAAAGATTGGTCTTCAATTTTTTAGAATTTGCACTTTTTTCCTGTTTTTAAATGCTCATCTTTGCTGTCTACCCATCTTTGCAGTGAACTTTAGCTGGTTGGTAAGGTAGCCTGTACCACAAAGCAAGTACAAATTTACATTTGTGTCGTGCCTTTTGGGATATCAGGAGACAAAGCATTTTTTTTTAAAAAGACAATGGAAATAAAATAAGATGTTTCTATAATAGGCAGCCAATCCACTTGTGCAGTAAATTGTTGTGCTGTGCCCCACAAGACAAAGTTTTGTCTTTTTACTTTTAACTCCTTCCTTGATAAATGGTTGCCTTGTGGAGTTGCAAATTAAGCAAATTTACCAACTCTTCCTGGCTACCAACTCTTTGATTGCTAACCACTGTGCCACCATGCTGCCCTCTGCAAAGATACCAGTTCATTAATGATATCGGCTTCAGTAATTGGATGATTTCTGGGACAAATTTATCAAGAAAATATCATTTCAATTCATTTCACTATACTGAACAAAGTCCTTTCACAAAAAAGTTACACCTACTTTTTATTTATTCCTTCATGGGATGTGAGAATTCCTGGCTAGGCCAGCATTTATTGCTCTTCCTTAATAGCCCTTGAGAAAGTGGTGTTGAGCCGCCTCTTGAACTGCTGCAGTCCATGTGGTGTAGATACCCCAGAGTATTTTTAGGGAGTGAGCTCCAGTATCTTAAGCCAGCAACAGTGAAGAAATGGTGATTATAATTCCAAGTCAGAAGGGTGGCATGGTGACAAGGATGGTATGGTTGCACAATGGTTAGCACTGCTGCCTCACAGCGCCAGGGTTTAATTCCGGCCTTGAGTGACTACCTGTGTGGAGTTTGCAGGTCCTCTCCATATCTGCGTGGCTTTCCTCCAGGTGTTCCGGTTTCCTCCCACAATCCAAAGATGTGTAGATTAGGTGGATTGGCCATGGTAAATGCATGTGGTTACAGGGATGGGGCAGAAGGGAGGGCCTGGGTGGGATACTCTTTCGGAGTTGGTGCAGACTCTATGGGCCAGATAGCCTCTTTATACACTGTATGGTTTCTATGATTGTGTGTGTGGCTTAGAGAGGAGTTTATGGGTGGTGATGTTTCTATGCATCTGCTGCCCTTGTTCTTGTAGGTGATAGAGGTCATGGGTTTGGAAAGTCCTGTCAAATGGGTTTTGGCAATCTGTTGCATTGCATTTTATAGATAGTACATACTGTCGCCACAGTATTCGAGTGATGGAGGGAGTGAACGCTTATAATGGTGGATGGGCTGCCAATCAAGCGAAGTGCTTTGTCTTTGATGGTATCAAGTTTCTTGAGTATTTTTGGAGTTGAACTTCTCCAATTAAGTGGAAGGTATTCCATCATATTCCTGACTTGCGCCTTTCAGACAGTCTTGGGGAGTCAGGATGTGAGCTACTTGCCACAGCACCCCCAGCTGCTGACCTGCTCTTGTAGTCACAGTATTTATATGACTTGTCCAGTTAAGTTTCTGGACAATGGTGGCCCCAGATTATTGGTAGTGGGGGATTTAGCAATGACAATACCGCTGAACATCATGGGGTGTTGGTTAGATTCTCTGTTTTTGGGTGACGGGACTGTAACTTGCCACTTGCAAGCTTGAATGTTGTCCGTATCTTGCAACATGTGGGCATGGATTGCTTCAGTGTCTGATGATTTTCAAACGGTAATGAAGGCGGGCAAGGTGTGTAGGTCGTTGAGGTGGGTGGGGCGAATAAGGTGGAAAGGTGGGTGAGGTGGGAAGATAGATTAGGGGTAGTCAGGTCAGGAGGCGTAGTCAGCGCAGGGTGTAATTAGTTGGTCAGAGGATATTCAGTTGTTTGCAGGAGTAGTCAGGTCAGTGGGGCAGTCAGGTATGGTCGGTGGTGTAGTTGGATGGTCGGTGGGGTAGACAGGTCGTCAGGGAAGTAGTTGCCTGATCGGGCAGAGTATTTGGCGGTAGTCGAAAAATTGGTTTTACGCCAGCATGAATTTCATATGGGATTTTCTGCTGGTGCCCGCCATGAAGGATTGGGAAACCCACTGTAGGCCAGCATGAAACAGATTTGCATTCTGTTAATGGGATGCAAAAGATGATCCAACCTGAATCTTCCACCCACATCCAATTCTCTGTGATGCTAGTGGGAAAACATGCTGGTCCAGAACACATCTGGAACAATGTGGCATGCAGAAGTCAGGACTCACCTGAACAATGCCCGGGGCTGCCTCTGGAATTTGGGATGAAGCCCACCAACTAGTAACCCTAGATCCGGAAACATCACATCAGTGGGTGGGAGAGAGCAGCTACAGGCGAATCCTCCAGATTCAGTATCATTGAGGTCGTCCAGCCTCGGAGAGCTTCCGGAATCTTCCAGCCTCAGAGAGCTTCTGAAGAACCACCTTTTTCAGGAGCTCCATCTTCTTTCTTCAACAGTGGGTAGGTGATGTTGGGTGACTTTTCACCATGGAATACAGCAGTAAACACCCAGGTGCATAATTAATGAGGTCGGCATCGGAAGACATGGCATTGTTTCCTACTGCCCTCCATAGCGGGAAACACTCCCCAATCCCACCCCCAGGACATAGTCTCAGATGGGAGAATTCTGCCCTAGGTTTTAATCTGGCTATCATTTTCTGTGTAGCTAACCAGGTAATTGCGGTTGAACTGTCCAAAGTCTGCAACTCAAAATTGGAGACATTTGCAGAGGATCCCAGGGTACAGGAGAGTTGCCCTTTGGAAGTTTAAACTTCCCAGGCAATTCCACAAAGGTCTGGAAGCCGGAAGATTTGACCCAAAGACATTTATCCAGCAGCTGGGCAAATTGCTCCCCCACCCCTCCCCAAAACCTCCCCCTCTTTCTCCCAATGCCCCCTCCCCTCCACTTCCTCCCCGTCAAACCCCACACCCCCCTTCGCCTTTCCCTGGATTGAATTTTGTCATTGGTCAGCAAGTTCATCGGAGACTGAACAGAAAGAATTCAAGCCTCTCAGTACCATGTTTAACCCTCCAACATTCATAAGCTAACTGGTAAGTCCATTTAGCTCAGGTATCAAATGATCAAATCGGTCACTCTGACCTCAAAATAATTCCCTGAAGGATGACACTAAGTGGTTGTTAGTTGAGGTTTGACTGCTCACTGTGCCGGCAGCCAACACTAACAACTCGTCACGAGCAGTATTGTGATCCACATAGCTCACATAAAACTTACAACTGCATTTTCTTCCCACTGCCGCCCACCCATAGTAACCCTACAGTGCAGGAGGAGACCATTCAGCCCATTGAGACGGCACCATCAATAATCCCACCCCAGGCCCTATCCCCAGAACCCAACACATTTACCTACCTAATCCCCCGAACCTACACATCCAGCGACACTAAGGGACAAATTAGCATGGCCAATCAACCTAACCTGCACATCTTTGGTCTGTGGGAGGAAATTGGAGCACCCGGAGGAAACCCACACAGACACAGGGAGAATGTGCAAACTCCACACAAACAGTGACCCAAGCCAGGAATCGAACCAGGTCCCTGAAGCTGTAAGGCAGCGGTGCTATCCACTGTGCTACCCTCTGTTCAGTTCCATCTGGTTACACATAGAGTGGAAATGAATGGTTGTGGCATTGGACCCATCCACCCTGCCGAGGCCATTTCCAGGAGCCTCACTGGAATTAAGTGCGTGACAGCTTTCCTACCCTGAAGAACATTCATGGAACAGATGGGTTTTTATGACAATCAACAATGGTTTCGGAGTTGTTAGAATTTGAATTCCAGATTTTTATTAAATTCCAATGTTACCATCTGCCATTGAGAGATTCGAACCCAGGTCCCTAGGGCATTGCCCTGGGTCAATACCACTATGCTACCACCTCCCCTGCAGTACTGCACTCTGGTTTGGTGAAAGGATTCTTCACAGTGTAAGTGAGTGGGGTTGGAGTGTCAGGGTCAGTCAGGAAGGCTTTGAAAAGTGGGGAAGGAGGGGTCATTGCCAAGGGCTAGGGTATGACTTCCCAAGAGACCCTCTATTTTCATTGAGTTCAGAATTCCTCTCCACCCCACCAGGCCACATGCATATCCACTAGGGTTTGCCTGGCATTTGCCCACATGGCACGGGTCCTGCCTGCTGCTGGTTGAATACCAGTTGCGATGGCATCAAGCCCTCAAGTGGCTACCATAGAATCTCAATTGACCACTGGATGGGAAGGCTGTCCTTGACCCTTCCTGTCCATGACTTAATCAACAAGAGTTCGGAAAGCAAAGGGATCTCCACCCTGTACCTTCCTGCCCCATTATACGCCCCTTCCCATCTCCAGGGGGCCATTACATTTACCCGCAATTTTCCACAAAGTAGTGGTTTCATCTATTGCAACTGCAGAGTATCAGCAGTGCTGAGGCATCTTCAGGCTGCTGGAAGGAGATTACTCGCCTCCCACTGCTGCGACCAAACATTTAATTTTATTTCCTGGTGATACCGTTGTTCAGCTTTGTTGCTAGATACCAATAACATCAAGCCCCAAATTGAACGCAAACTACAGAAGAATAAAGTCAAATAGTTTCTAGCCAGTCAGTAATTTACACCAGGGTAAACGTATATAGTGCATTTGGGATGGACAAATCCAGCAGTATTCCAAAGTGTTACGATTCAGATGTGCTTAATGAAACTTAATTAAGTCAAATCCAGTTGAAGTTGAGCTCACGTACACCTATTAAAAAGGTTGTAATGGTGACAATATCTTCTAAAATAGGGGGGCGGAGGGGCGATTCTCCCAGCCTGCTGCACTGCTTTAGCAGGAGACTCGAGTGGAGGCTGTGTAGCGGGCTTCCTGCCAGGTGCCATGGCCTCCACGAGTCTCCGGCCGCCGGATTTCTGGCGTCGTCAGCTCTGTGCCAGAAATCGGAGCGTAGTTGAATAAATTATTGACATGAAAATTTGCATCCATTTCGCAGGCCCAGGACTGAAGTCTCCGGGCCCGTTATTATCCTCTCTCCCGATGCATTGCCAGCCTGGCCCCCTGGCACTGTCCAAGGGGAAAGCAGCAATGCCCAAGGAGGTATCTTGCCACTGCTCCCTGGGCATCGGGCAGTGCCAAAGAGGCGGGGCCTATAAGAGGTAGGGAGATCAGCGGGGCGGGGGGGGGGGGGGGGGGGTGTCCCGCTGCCACTTTGCACTCGGTGGTGACAGAGGGATGGAGATCAGCGATCAGGGCTGGCCATTGGGGTGGGAAGGAGAGATCGGGACTGCCAGCTGGCGGAGATTGAGGCGGGCCAAGGGGGGTGTGCAGGGGACTCGAAGGGGGGGGGGGGAACATCTGAGGGGGCCAGCAATCAGGCCGTGGGCGGATCGATGGGACAGTGATGGCAGGGGGGGTGGGGGGGCAGGGGGAAGAGGCGAAACACTTGGAAATTTTTTGGCAGAATCCCACCCAGGGTCTTTCAATAGGTTTACGTGAGCTTAACTTGAGCTGGCAGATCCATCTTCTTTTTCTCTTATAAAGAAAGCTTCCTGGATTGCTAAACACAAGTTAACATAAGCCATTATCTCTGCCAAGGACATGTCTCCAGCACAGGCTCTGAATAAAGACCTTCCTAACCTGATCAGTGGTGGAGGGGTGTCTCAGGACCCAGATGTAAACAAACTGTCTGACTAAAAGTTAAAGAGGATCTCCTAGAAAACAATTTGCCACAAACTGACTTCATGGGTTTCTGACAGAAATTGGAGCAATTGCCTTGAATATTTGGCCCTTGTTGATGGACAATTGAATAAATGATAAACATAAGGCACCCAGAAATAAGGCGTATAATCTAGCTCGAGAGGGAAAAATCAATTTAGACAGGGAAGAGTTTCTTGAGGTGGAACAAGTTTGGCTCCAGCTCAACACCTTGGGTTAGCTCCAGAAGACTTCAGGCAGGAAGGAGTTTCTCAAGCTGGCTTTGGCTATTGGCACTTCCAGCTTATCATAGAATCTCTACTGTGCAGGAGGCCGCCATTTGGTGCAGCGAGCCTGCACCGACAACAATCCCACATAGGCCCTATCTCCATAACCCCACGTATTTACCCTGCTAGTCCCTCTGACACGAAGCGACAATTTACCATTGTCAATTGACCTAACCCGCACATCTTTGAACTTCATCCATCGGTTCAACTAATCCAGGACCAGTAAACTATTCTGAGGAGACTGCCGGCACCAACCACACAGATCAGCATTGCTCTGCTTCCCCCACACATTTGTCTGATTGGGTTCTCACCCCTTATGGGTCAAGTCTTATCTGCTTCCTTAGCTTATGTATCATATAAAATCAGTTAACAGCTCAACCCCCTTTTCGAGGGAATCTGTGACTTCTAGACCAAAACTTTACATTGTGTGAAATAATATCACGTGCAGCACAGTCTGCAAAATTAGATTTAGCATGAATTCTTCAATATTCGAGCATTATAAATGTTGGCCTAGCCAGTGACGCCCCATGAAGGAATAATAAAAAAGAGCCAGCGTTTAAGAATAGCTGTGTTTTCTAAATACTGTGGTTGGAATTTTACCGGCATGTCCACTCGAGGTTTGTACGAACCTGCCTGAGACCAACGGAGAACGCCATTCTCCGAGCCTCGCCCACCCCCGGAATCGGGGCGGTTGTGCCAGTAAAATTCCAGCCAGTGTGTCTGGGTACTCTGCTTTCCTCCCATAGTCCAAAGATGTGCAGGTTAGGTGGATTGGTCATGCTAAATTACCCCTTCGTGTCAGGGAGATTAGCAGGGTAAATACATGGGGTTATGGGCATAGGGCCTGGATGGGAATGTTGATGGGCTGAATGGCCTCCTTCAGCACGTAGGGATTCTATGAACCTAAATGTTAATTTTAGCAGTCAATAGTTTTCAAGCACACAATCCATTGGCAAATACTATAAATGCTTCTAACAGCAAAGAAAGAACTCAACAGAATTTTGGGATTATACATAACTTTAGGGTTACTAATCCAACAATTTAACATCACTAAAATTCATATATATTTTAGGGACATGTGAAAATATGAAATCTGAGGAGAGCTATCATTTAATGTCAATTATCACATGGAATAACTACACAGTACAACTTGAATACTGTTCGACTTCCAGCTTGTAAGTAAATTGGGGACCTCAAATAATATTGTGTTGGAATGGACCAGATCCCTGAAGTGCTTCACTGTGCAGTAATTGTAAAACTGAAAACTTTCCAGAGCTTCCCGATTTCCATATGGGCCAAGCATGTTGAAACAAGTTAAATCTTTAACATATGGTCTGGAGAGAGATGAATACTCCACAAAACCATGTGTTAAAAGCATGATTTATTTCAGCAGGTTAAGCAAACAAAAACATATTGAATAGCAAATCTAAGCGAGTAAAAAACTATCTGCATCTTCCACCCCATGTTTCTTCATTATATGACAAGGATGAAAAGATGACATCTTGTTGGGGGTGGGGTTGAAAACAGGAAGAGAGGATCATTACTTTGGTTGCTATGCGTGGCCACATAGTAAATGCGTTCATAAAAATGTCCCCTTTGGTATTTCCCAGTGAAATCTATTTGACAACTTTCTAGAAAGATTGCTCAGAATCTTCATGAATGCGTTACCCATCTTAATAAACAAAGGGCGGCTGAAACTTATGGAACAAACTTATCTCTGCCAGCCAATCGATGGCTGGTACTTCTAATCCTGGCAGCGCCAGCTGCAAGCAATGGTCACTCCTGACACTACAGGCAATCCCATCATGCTGAGGAGCCCAGGTATGTCTGGACTGAAGAGGCCAGGGAGTGGTTTAAAGAGATAGGATGTCCCTGGAGAGGGGCATCACCTGGCCCCTAAAGGAAGTCCCCACTTGCCTGACAGAAACGCTTCCCTCAAGACCTGAGCCTTCCTACTAATTGCAGGCAAAATACCAGTGCCGATGAGGTGGCCATTACTTGGGTGGATGGGTTGGCAGTAGACTGCCCACGGGATTTTACAAAAACCCCTGCCCGCAAACCCATAGCAGCATCAAATCCAGGCCAAAAGTCCAAAGCAATCCTGTTCCAGCAAAGTCTCCTGTCATCAGGGCTCATACAGAGTATTTACATGTTTCTGCTGTAATTTAAGCCCAAGTTGGTCTTAATATATCTGCACATTACTCAAAGGGGATGACTAAACAGAAAGAAAAGAAAATCTGCAATTATAGAGCATCTTTCATTGTTTCAAAACATTCAATGAGGCAGTTCAAGTTTAGTGAATTATGCAAAGTGCGAAAGACAGCAATCACCCACAGCAGATAATCCGTTTGTAGATATCGCTTGAGGGATAAACACTGGCCAGGATGCCGGAGGGCATCCCTGCTCTTCCTCAAGAGGGCAGAATGCTTAATTTAACACCTCAACCGAAAGTCTGCACCTCCAATGCAGTGTAGTACTCCCTCAGTCCTTCACAGGAGCAATAGCCTAGATTTTATATTCCTGTTTTGAAATAGCTTTAGTCAATTCAGGCTTGGTGAGGCTCTATATATATTTATATAATTCTTTAGTTGGTTAGCAAGGACGTGGACACCACCGACCCCTAGAAACATCAGCCTGTGCCAGATCAATGGCCACTCAGAACAGAAATCCTTCCCTATTACATGAACATTTTGCAATCTTTTTTCTTACTTTTTTGCAGTTTAATGCAATTCATAACCATGCAGAAAATTCAGCCACTTGCTCAGTATTAAAAGGTTGTTACTTTTAAGTTTCTGCACAGTTCTACCTGCGTTACAATGGGACTTATTTTCACTAATCTGAACCGTGGGAAGCTTTCTATTGCTAGAAGATTCCAGAGTGACAGTGCATCAGGTTGTGGGACATGTGGTTATAATCCCCGTTTGAAAACACAGGAGTTAGTACTTGCGTATCCAGATAAGGAGGTGCTGAATAACAGATAAATCCTCCTTGGTGGAAATGTTTGGGCCCCGGTTGCCTACTAGCTGAGCTTCTCCCAGACAGTGATGCAAATGGTCTTGTATGAATATGCCGAACCTTCAAGCACATTCATATGAGACCATTTGCATCACTTGCACCTGAGAGTTATGTTTTAGTAGCTTACGCAGTGATTGGACATACTGCACAAGGCAAATAATATGGACCACAGTCAAAAACAACTGCCATGTAAATGAAAAACAAATGGTTGGCAATTATGCTGGCCTTAATAATAATTTTAAACTGGAAGGGAACAGAAATATGGTGCTGAGAGAAACTAATACGTAGCAGCAAGAAGCATCCCCAGCAAAATTAGAAATTGAAGATACCGGGCTAGATCTTCCGAGTCCCATAAAGATGAAGATGGAGGCAGGTGAGGTTAAGGTTGAAGTAGTAACTGGGGACTGCATCAGGATGGCTCCATGATGCATTATTCCTGCTGTTGAGGAATTTTCCCAGGGCTAGGCTGGGAACTGGGTCAGCTGTCCACTGCGTGGTGGCAGGAAGTAAATCCAATTAAAAGCCCACTTAGGGGCAAATTTAAGACAGTACCAGTATTTTACTGACATCAGGCCAGCCCCACCATGTCTGGAGGCCACCTGCGTGATCAAGATAGGCTCCCGGTGGCAATCTAGAGAAGCTGGAGGTGCCTTACCCCAATGGCAGAGCCATTAGCATGAAAGGTCCCAAAACTGTAATTAAATAAGCCTGGAGTGGGATTTGTCTTCCTTCTGATGTCTTGATCGGCTTTGCGAGTCTTCAGTGCAGCCATCAGGTTTTTGCCAGCAAGGACACCTCTATGGTAAGGCTGCCTTGAGGTCTCCAACCTGCCCAGCAGCGATCACGATTTTGGAACGGGCTGCCGAGGCTCCAGAGGCTAATTAAAATCTACCTTAGAGGTTTTGAAGCAAAGTCCTTTTCAAGGAGCAAACTGAGGGAGATTTACTTGACTTTCATTCTACCATAACTCCATTATGGCCGCACACCAGTGCTCATAATGGTTTAAGCAGCACCAAATCCACAAAACTGGGCACATGTTGAGATTTGTTGTCTCATAGCCAAAAAGAAGGTTGTCCTGAAAGCTATATTGATTTGAAATGATATTGTACATTTGCCTTAGTACAAGTTACATAGCTGGGCACCTTTTGATAACATACTTGAAAACTGCCATCTGTGTAGAAGGTAGACAGTTGGCATCTATGCTTCAGTAAGAAGTTTAACAACACCAGGTTAAAGTCCAACAGGTTTATTTGGTAGCAAAAGCCATACAAGCTTTCGAGGCTCTAAGCCCCTTCTTCAGGTGAGTGGGAATTCTGTTCACAAACAGAACTTATAAAGACACAGACTCAATTTACATGAATAATGGTTGGAATGCGAATACTTACAACTAATCCAGTCTTTAAGAAACAAAACAATGGGAGTGGAGAGAGCATCAAGACAGGCTAAAAAGATGTGTATTGTGTCCAGACAAGACAGCCAGTGAAACTCTGCAGGTCCACACAACTGTGGGAGTTACAAATAGTGTGACATGAACCCAATATCCCGGTTGAGGCCGTCCTTGTGTGTGCGGAACTTGGCTATCAGTTTCTGCTCAGCGACTCTGCGCTGTCGTGTGTCGCGAAGGCCGCCTTGGAGAACGCTTACCCGAATATCAGAGGCCGAATGCCCGTGACCGCTGAAGTGCTCCCCAACAGGAAGAGAACAGTCTTGCCTGGTGATTGTCGAGCGGTGTTCATTCATCCGTTGTCGCAGCGTCTGCATAGTTTCCCCAATGTACCATGCCTCGGGACATCCTTTCTTGCAGCGTATCAGGTAGACAACGTTGGCCGAGTTGCAAGAGTATGTACCGTGTACCTGGTGGATGGTGTTCTCACGTGAGATGATGGCATCTGTGTCGATGATCCGGCACGTCTTGCAGAGGTTGCTGTGGCAGGGTTGTGTGGTGTCTTGGTCACTGTTCTCCTGAAGGCTGGGTAGTTTGCTGCGGACAATGGTCTGTTTGAGGTTGTGCGGTTGTTTGAAGGCAAGAAGTGGGGGTGTGGGGATGGCCTTGGCGAGATGTTCGTCTTCATCAATGACATGTTGAAGGCTCCGGAGGAGATGCCGTAGCTTCTCCGCTCCGGGGAAGTACTGGACAACGAAGGGTACTCTGTCCACTGTGTCCCGTGTTTGTCTTCTGAGGAGGTCGGTGCGGTTTTTCGGTGTGGCGCGTTGGAACTGTTGATCAATGAGTCTAGCGCCATATCCTGTTCTTATGAGGGCATCTTTCAGCGTCTGGAGGTGTCTGTTGCGATCCTCCTCATCCGAGCCTCAGTGCTCAGCGCCAACAACTGCCAGTTTCCAGATGCAATTTTACATCTCATCCGCTTCATCCTGGACCACAATATCTTCACCTTCAACAACCAGTTCTTCATCCAGACACACGGAACAGCCATGGGGACCAAATTTGCACCTCAATATGCCAACATCTTCATGCACAGGTTCGAACAAGACTTCTTCACCGCACGGGACCTTCAACCGATGCTATACACTAGATACATCGATGACATTTTCTTCCTTTGGACTCATGGTGAACAATCACTGAAACAACTCTATGATGACATCAACAAGTTCCATCCCACCATCAGGCTCACCATAGACTACTCTCCGGAATCGGTTGCATTCTTGGACACGCGCATCTCCATTAAGGACGGTCACCTCAGCACCTCACTGTACCGCAAGCCCACGGATAACCTCACGATGCTCCACTTCTCCAGCTTCCACCCTAAACACGTTAAAGAAGCCATCCCCTACGGACAAGCCCTCCGTATACACAGGATCTGCTCGGATGAGGAGGATCGCAACAGACACCTCCAGACGCTGAAAGATGCCCTCATAAGAACAGGATATGGCGCTAGATTCATTGATCAACAGTTCCAACGCGCCACACCGAAAAACCGCACCGACCTCCTCAGAAGACAAACACGGGACACAGTGGACAGAGTACCCTTCGTTGTCCAGTACTTCCCCGGAGCGGAGAAGCTACGGCATCTCCTCCGGAGCCTTCAACATGTCATTGATGAAGACGAACATCTCGCCAAGGCCATCCCCACACCCCCACTTCTTGCCTTCAAACAACCGCACAACCTCAAACAGACCATTGTCCGCAGCAAACTACCCAGCCTTCAGGAGAACAGTGACCAAGACACCACACAACCCTGCCACAGCAACCTCTGCAAGACGTGCCGGATCATCGACACAGATGCCATCATCTCACGTGAGAACACCATCCACCAGGTACACGGTACATACTCTTGCAACTCGGCCAACGTTGTCTACCTGATACGCTGCAAGAAAGGATGTCCCGAGGCATGGTACATTGGGGAAACTATGCAGACGCTGCGACAACGGATGAATGAACACCGCTCGACAATCACCAGGCAAGACTGTTCTCTTCCTGTTGGGGAGCACTTCAGCGGTCACGGGCTTTCGGCCTCTGATATTCGGGTAAGCGTTCTCCAAGGCGGCCTTCGCGACACACGACAGCGCAGAGTCGCTGAGCAGAAACTGATAGCCAAGTTCCGCACACACAAGGACGGCCTCAACCGGGATATTGGGTTCATGTCACACTATTTGTAACTCCCACAGTTGCGTGGACCTGCAGAGTTTCACTGGCTGTCTTGTCTGGAGACAATACACATCTTTTTAGCCTGTCTTGATGCTCTCTCCACTCCCATTGTTTTGTTTCTTAAAGACTGGATTAGTTGTAAGTATTCGCATTCCAACCATTATTCATGTAAATTGAGTCTGTGTCTTTATAAGTTCTGTTTGTGAACAGAATTCCCACTCACCTGAAGAAGGGGCTTAGAGCCTCGAAAGCTTGTGTGGCTTTTGCTACCAAATAAACCTGTTGGACTTTAACCTGGTGTTGTTAAACTTCTTACTGTGTTTACCCCAGTCCAACGCCGGCATCTCCACATCATCTATGCTTCAGTCCAGGGGTGCAGTGTTGCACCCAAGATTAGTTAGTGAATGTTACAATTGTGAGATTTAGATGTCTATGCTTTGGTACTGTGTATTAAGATTTAATTTGAATGAAGGGGTCAAGTGATCTTCTGAAGTCTGTCTGACAATAAGCCTGGGTGGTTTGGTTGTTAGAGATCGAAGGAAGATCTTTGACAGGCCAGCAAAAGACCCAATGACTTTGGGTAGGAATTTCAGGTCCTGCAGAGGGCGAGACTAAAAAATCTCACCGAGTCTCTCAGTGTCTAAAAACAAAATGTTGATGGCACAGGGATGGAAACAGCTGCGGCATAAACTGTCCATTTATTTCCAAGATGAAAAAAAGTTGGTGTTAAAGATATCTAATTAACAGATCTACTTGAACACAAAGTTAATGGTGTTTTGTGTTGGCGTGTGGAGAGGGCTGAGCAAGCCATTTTTGAGATCAGATTACTGAATATCAAAGACAGACAATGAAGGTTGTGTGTGATCAGCAAAGAGGCTGCTTGGCACCGAGAGCTCCCACAGTTAGATGGTGAAGTGAGATGGTCCCTAGTCAAAGAGATGAATTCCACAGCCATCTAAGAATTCCAGGAGATTTGTCCTGGTACAGGCAGAGGATAGAATAATCATCAGAACTGGAGCACTACTGGAGATGGATTTAAGAAACTCTCCAAAATCTAAGGGGAGTGCCTGGAGACAGTCACTTGAAGTTACTATTCAGTGAAATGGGGAAGCTGGGAGCAACTATGGACTGTTTGCCAAAAGGACTATAATTCCTTGGAGAGTGCAGTGGGTTATATGTATGAAGGAGGAGCATTATTCTGTAGCTTAAAGTAGATGCTGACTATAAAAAGGAAACAGTGCTTAACCAATGCTGCTTTTAATCATTTGTTATAGGGAAATTTTTAAAATGTGAAATCTTGCTGTGTCATTCTTTCAGCTAGTAACTGGAGGTTTGAATCTCTTCTTAAAAGCTATTGGTCTCTGTGTAGATTGTAACAGGATTTGGAACCTACTGCTCAATACCAGCCTGAACAATAAAGTTACTCACTGACCCCTCAGTAAAGTCGACAACATATTTTCATTAGGTTATCTACATCTGGGAATAAAAGACTGGAAATAGCGGAGACAGTGTTGAATTGGCTGCTGTTACAATCTTATTAGAGACTATTATTTAAAGAAGAAATCTGAAATAACCAACAAAACAACACCACAAGATTTTGCATTTTTAAACAAAAATACAACTTACTGTAATCAAAAATAACTAAATAAAGCAAGCACTACAGCTCTTATAAAGACTCATGCTATACTTATGTTCTACTTTATATTTCTTGCAGAGTTCTCTTATCTTATGAAACCTTAAAGGTACCTTCACTTTTCCTGCCACCAACCCAAAAGGTACACCACAGATGTACAAATCCATCTAAATGTGTTCACAAATGTAAAACCAGGTAGTTTGGAATGCCTTTGTTTCCAACATGTAGAAACTAATGTAGTGCAGGCAGTATAATAGGACAGCATCATATAATAAACTGCTTTTGGTTTGACTGAAATTTTGTGCTTTTTGTTCCTTTCATTCAACATGGGCCACCATCAAGACATTTTAACGTGGCTGAACCACATCAACATCTCTTTAGTGGCAGATTTATACTGTTTTAAAGCACTTCTGCTGAGATGGGCTACAAGATACAAACAGCATAATGAAGATAAAATGCAGGTAAAATAAGCAAAAACTGATCAAGCTTGAATATCTGTAACTCATGACACTCAAACCATTTAACTAACTAAACACGCCAACATTAATTTGGGGAAAAGCTGGTGAACAAGTAAATGAGTCAAAGTAATTGGAACAGCTATGCAACAATTCCTTTCTGTATCCTTCATCGCAGTTAGAAAGTAGCACATTGCAGGCATTCATAATCCTTCACCAACTCCATCCACCTAACATTGCAACTCATTATCTACATTAGGATTGCAGCCTTAAATGGTTAGTTACAGAGAAAGGAGTAACTATGAAAAAAGGCACATTGTGACCTCCTGAGGCTGGTAGCTTCTTCATCAATAGTTATATGCAGTGATCTGATTTATTGTCACATTTATTGGTATACAGTGAAAAGTATTGTTTCTTGTGCGCTATACAGACAAAGCATACCATACATAGAGAAGGAAAAGAGAGAGTGCAGAATGTAGTGTTACAGTCATAGCTAGGGTGTTGAGAAAGATCAACATAATGTGAGATAGGTCCATTCAAAAGTCCGATGGCAGCAGGGAAGAAGCTGTTCTTGAGTCGGTTAGTATGTGTCCTCAGACTTTTGTATCTTTTTCCTGACAGAAGAAGGTGGAAGAGAGTATGTCCAGGGTATGTGGGGTCCTTAATTAAGCTGGCTGCTTTTCCGAGGCAGCGGGAAGTGTCAATGGGTGGGAGGCTGGTTTGAGTGATGGACTAGGCTTCGTTCATGACCCTTTGTAGTTTCTTGCAGTCTTGGACAGAGCAGGAGCCGTACCAAGCTGTGATACAACCAGAAAGAATGTTTTCTATGGTGTATCTGTATAAGTTGGTGAAAATCATAGCGGAAATGCCAAATTTCCTTAGTCTTCTGAGAAAGTAGAGGCGTTGGTGGGCTTTTCTAACTATAGCGTCTGCATGGAGTGACCAGGAAAGGTTGTTGGTGATCTGAGCACCTAAAAACTTGAAACTCTCGACAATTTCTACTTCGTCCCTATTGATGTAGACAAGGGCATGTCCTCCACTACATTTCCTGAAGTCGATGGCTATCTCCTTCATTTTGATGACAATGAGGGAGAGATTACTGTCGTCACACCGGTTCACCAGATTCTCTGTCTCTTTCCTGTACTCCGTCTCATCATTTTTGAGATCCAACCCACTATGGTAGTATCATTGGCAAACTTCAAAATTGAATTAGAGGAGAATTTGGCCACACAGTCATAGGTGCATAAAGAATATAGTAAGGGGCTGAGGACACAGCATTGTGGGACACTAGTGTTGAGGATGATCGTGGAGGTGGTGTTGTTGCCTATCCTTACTAATTGCAGTCTGTGGGTTAGGAAGTCTAGGATCCAGTCGTAGAGGGAGGAGCCGAGGCCCAGGCCACAGAATATGGAGATGAGTTTCATAGGAATAATGGTGTGAAGGGATGGTTGCAAAGAGAACGAGTCAAATTTTGCACCAGCCTTTTTGTTTTACTCAATGTGTTCAAAGCGCAAGATCAGAATGGCATATCAAATTCTAAGGGATAAACTGCCCGTCTTTGTAATCTTAAAACGCTACCAAATAATCTTACACTGGGTTCAAGAGATTCACTTACTCCCTTGTGCTCACCCAATTTTAACATAATCAAGTCTTTTGTTTCCATTTTTATTTTAGTCTCAGCTCCCAGTTCGCTTTTTATTTCCTGTGAAAATTGCAGCTTTAGTTACAAGAGGAAATGCTATTAGTCATTTTCCCTCCAGGAATCCTTCCGTCATCTCACTAATGCTAAATTCAGCCTTAATGCATGGAGTGAGCATCCATGCGAATTTGCATCTTCATTCTGTTAAAATAGAGTCTATTCAGAAAGGACGAGCTGTACAAATGCAGTGGTGACCTTCTTGCACTACTTACTGTGAATAGTTTTGTTTGAGGCTTGAAGATTTGTAGATCTTCTACGTGAAAACATTAGAAAACATAAGAAAACATAAGCATTCAACAATGACAACAAATATCAACTCTCTTCAATGCTCCATCACTTAAATAAAAAAAAGTTGCCATAGTCCCAGTTGACCATAGTCTGCTCACCCCTTTGAGGAGGAGAGCTGACTGGTGATGATTTAACCTGCGTACACCACACCTCAGGGGAGGTTGAGAAGGCTGGACCTTCATGAATAACTTCAGCTGATACAGGAATTGAACCAGCGCATGTTGGCATCGCTCTGCATCACAAAAAAAACTGTTCAGCCAACTGAGCTAATATCACTATTGAGTAAGTAATGAGATTTCGAAGTAGAATCTCCACTGGTAATATCAGTTGTTGTTTAGCGTATCTTCGTCCATACTGCTTTTTACCCTTTGGGGAATAATGGGAGAAGTGGTGGAAGGATTTCCGAGCTGATTATCAGCCTGTTGAACAGCGTTGAACACTCCTTCCATGGCCAACACTCCTTCTATTGCCAACAGGTCCTGCTGTTGGACTTGAACCCAGTGCTTCTGGTCCAGCAGTCGGGGCGCCACAAGGCCTCCAGGTAATATCCGTACAACTCAAGCAAAACTGGCCAACCCAAGCCAAAAAAAAAACAAGAGAATTTAAAGATATGGAAGTTACACCCAAAATCATATGCACTTGTGTTTTCTGTGAAATTATACACTGGCTCAACTTTCAATTCTACAGATCGGACCTTACCCACAAAATTGGGTAAAATTGGCTCCTAAGTCAATGTTGTAAGTTTCCATCAGATATGCTGGTTAGGGAAGTCTCCACAAATTGTACTAATTTTCTTAGCCACAGAAAAGATAGGAACATAATTTTCATATCAAAATATATTTAATTTATTTTAAAAATGTACTGGTATATACCAATTTGCAAATGGTACTTTATAAAAACATTTCCAGTGACTTGGAGTCAAATTACTCTCAGGTTGAGGGCCAGACTTGCATTAATCACGCTTATTGTTTGTGACAAATCCGTTTTGTTTTCAATATTAATAAAAAGTTAGCATGATTAGATACACCAGGTTACCACTCTTAGATACACTTAGAAATCCACTTCTAATGGACGAGAATAAATGATTATATTCTATTAAGCTGTCAGATTGTGTTGGTCCGTGGAAGATTTATATTTGTGATTATGCTATTTTCTTTTAAATTGAAAGCTTGAACTGTAACCTAATGAGTTCATCATTGAGCACCCAAAGTGGAAGCTCTACCCCCGTATACACACATATTCAATACAGTTTAGCCTATTGTTTATAATTATTGTCCAAATCATTAAGCATCACAATACTGTCATACTCAAAACTTATTACTGATCTTAATGTTGTTGGATGAAATTATCCCGAATGAAAGAAAAATAGGAAGTATTTTACTTATGGATGTTTCAAGAACTCAGGAAAACAAATCACAAAATAGTTTGATTTAGTCTGTTATGCCTTTTTGGAAAGATTTCAATTTGGCACTCAGGTCTTATTTGAAATTAAAATCTTTGTTAACTCAGACGATGTTGGTGAACTGAATTGATGCATTTTGATGATAGCCTATTCAAGACATCCACTAACTTGCAGGGGATGTAGTATGTCTACTGTTGCTCAAGTTTATTATTTTTTACACTTGTGTCCTCTGGTTCATAGCACAAGTTAAATATTCCACTTTCATTTCAGTTTTATGAAGCTTTTTCAATGTTATGCTCTGAAAACAAGCTAATTTCTTTGAAGATCTCTGGAAATTTTAAATTCCATTGAATCATAGAATCCCTACAGTGCGGAAGGAGGCCATTCAGCCCATCGAGTCTGCACTGACCACAATCCCATCTAGGCCCTATTCCCATTACCCTACATTTTTATCCTGCTAATCCCCCTGACACTAGTAATTGTCAATTAGTCAATTTAGCATAGCCAACCAACCTAACCTAAACATCTTTGGACTTTGAAATTTCGATTTCATTTTTAGTTATTTAGTGACTACATTCCCCATTTATCTTCAGTGTCGCTCGAGAATCGCCCACAGAATTCTCTGCTTTCATTGATCATGTTATGACATACTTCCTGGTGGAAAACTGAATTTTAGGGATGGTACATATACCAAAGTGCTGCATTTTTCTCCCATTCAAAACTGATTGTTCCACTATTGCGAAAAAGCTGACTGAAGTCCCAACATTTGGGAAAAGATGGGGAAAGGAAGGTAGCTTAGCTTGCGGGAGAACCAAAATAATTTTTTTTTCCCCTCAAGTCATGCTGAATTTAAGAGCAAGATTGATGATCATTTATGGATGCAGTTAGCTGGCCACAGCCAGTCAGATTGAGAGAGGTTGGCTAGATGTCTGTTGGGCAGGTAGGCCTGCAGAACCAGGTCACACCATGGGAGCATGGAGGAGCGAAGAAAAAAGAGATCCAGGGAGCAGGGCTAAAGATTGCAGGAACCTCGTGGAGGACATCACAGCCCTTGGGGTTCATCAGGAGGGCATTGGATCAGTGGAATGCTCTAATTGCTTTTTTTAAAAAAAAAATCACAAAGTAACTTGGTGGTCCTGGAAGGAAGCAGACCTATTCCTCCTGGCCCACAACCAGTTCTGGAAAGGTACTAACTGTCCCAACTGGCAATGTTCACCTCCCTTCAACGGCCAGGGACTCAGGGAACCCAAGTGTAAAAGCTGCAACATACAAAAATATTTAGTACACAGCCTTATTAGGATATTAGGGGCAGCACGGTGGCACAGTGGTTAGCACGGCTGCCTCACAGTGCCAGGGACCAGGGTTCGATTCCTGGCTTGGGTCACTGTCTGTGCGGAGTCTGCACGTTCTCCCCATGTCTGTGTGGATTTCCTCTGGATGCCCCGGTTTCCTCCCACAGTCCGAAAGATGTGCTGTTTAGATGCATTGGCCGTGCTAAATTCTCCTTCAGTGTACCCGAACAGGCGCCGGAGTGTGGCGACTAGGGGATTTTCACAGCAACTTCAGTGCAGTGTTAATGTGGGTCTACTTGTGACAATAATAAATAAACTTTAAAACTTTTAAAATGAAAGATCCATCTCCTGAGGGCAGATTGGTTATTCACATCCTGTTCTGCCTTCATTAATGAATGGAAGTGGGGAGGATTGATTGCAGGTTTAAATTTTATTTGTAAATTTAAACCTCCCACACACCCATTTTCAAACATTAAGATTTCCCGAACAGAATCATTGCACGATACACCACAGAAACAAACCATTCAGCCCAGCATGCCTGCAAATAACAGTTAAAATTGTTCATGTGGCAGTTAATGAGTATGGTGTCCAGTTTTGTTATGCTATGTTTAGAAACACAAACGTAGAAGATAGGAGGAGTAGTTCATTTGGCCCTTTAAGACTGTTTTGCCATTCATCATGAGCATGGCTGATCCTTCATCTCAACACCATACCCCAATACTCTCTCCATACTCTTTGAAAACTCAGGTAAGAACATATGTGATCCTTAGTTTAGAATTGCAGCACTGAACTACAGAACCGCCAAGCTTCTACTAGAAATATAGGTGGCAATGAGCCATCTTTCTTTGCATTTGTGCAATGACACAGATTAACAACGTTGTACCTTTCAGTGCAGAATGTTACTGATCTTAGCTGTCAGGTTGTGGGAATGTGCAGGTGAGGCACTTCCCAACAAAGTGTGTGACTCTTGGGTGCCAGTGAGAAGCCAGCTAAAAAGAAACCATTTCCCGATTTGAAGAGAGATCATCAACAGTAGTAATGAACAAAAAAAGATCAACATTTTACAGAGCAAATAGACTTAAAATGTGTTTACAATCTATGAGTCCAGGATATTTCCAAAGTGTCACTGGAATATTTTGCAAAGAATAATTTTTGGCTAGAAAGTATATTTTTAAAAAAGTAGATTTTAGAAAGATTTGTGTTTGCTATTCATGTTAGGCCAAAAACTACATCACAATTTGGCTGAGTTATCAAGTATTAATAAACTTTAAAAAATGTTAACACAGTACTCATACCAAAAGGTGTGAAAGTTTATTCATATTGGGCTTTTAACACGTGCTTCATCATGAAAATCCCTGCAATAAACACACGCTTCTTACTGCTTTCATCCAGTTTCAAATTTCAGTAAACATGGTGAATTTCAATCGCAGAGTGCATGTAATATTGGGTTGGTCAGATATTACATAAGCTGTTATATTAGCGCAAAGAGGCAAACAGGTTGAACTCTAATGTTGAGCTACAAACTTGGCAATTGTTGTATTATTTTAGAGTCCCAGATGTAATTCTCACATGTACAGTAGAGATTTCACTTCCTGAACCCTTTGATTGTTTTGTATATGCTCCAATCTGTGTGTCTTCAACATTTCAGACAAAGAAAACAGAAGTTAAGTGTTTGCCAGTATGGTTAAGGCTGTTTTCTCATTACAAGCATCTTCTCCAAGCAATAACATCCACCTAATTTCCACACAAAACAACCTTTTCACCATTTACAGAAGAGATTTTTCTTTTTCCAAGCCCACAAACGTACAAATTTAATCCAATTTGCCTTCAACCCCCGCTCGGCTCTGTAGCTATAATCTTTGGCATCTATCAGCTCCTGTCATCTGATACAGCCACTGGGTCGAGCAGCTGTTAGCTGGAGAGTGATTTAGGAGTGTCCTCTGTTCAGCTTTCATGATCGCAGCTTTCAAGAAGTCAGTTCTACTCCTTCAATCATTCACGATGGCAGGAGTCCAAACCCCTGGATGTAACACCACCTCCCCCACCAGCACCCCCAACAGTGAAAGTATGCAGTGGACAGCAACTAACAGTCCCAGATGGACTCAGATTTCAGGACTGGTGTTCATGTGGAATTACGTGTTAAGTTTTCCATGAAAACACCAAGAGACTGCCATGAATAGATGGCTTTCATTCAGCTTTGAAATGATAGGAAGAGAAGAGGGTTCCTAGTGAATTGCGTGCTGACGCAAATGTCAAGCCAAAGCAAGACCTTTGGAAAATATTTCCTTGAAGTGTCAGCGGATCTGTTTCCTATAATACTATCTAATTGCACAAAGAGTGCCAAGTCTTATATAAGACGAGAAGATTTTTGTACCCAAGAATAAGAAAGAAGAATCTTATTGCTAGAAAAAGAAAATTAATGTGTTAAATCCTAATACTTCCTCTCAGAGGACAAAATTATGATGCTTAAACCCCCAAGAATATCTGTCAAGGAAGGCCAAGTGAGCATCTGGATTTTAATCATCTTTCATCATTTCCTTCACCAGGTCCAAAAGTTTCAGTTATTTCAGCTGAGCCCTGACCCAACTGACATTTGCTTTTTGTCCTTAAAAAAAAAAAGTTTTCATTGGCTGAAACCTACACTTCTTAGATTTACCGCATCACAGATAACAGTAATTAGAATATGTTCTATATGAAAAAATCAATCCTGCATTGCTGAACTGTGAATCCTCTCCAAGCTACACCACCGCAACCAAGCTCAAAGCAAACTCGTGAAACCAAACCTTGGCATGGAATCTCTGCTAGGGGTGCAACTGCAGAAATGAACCCAAAATGATCTGGGCACTGCTCTGGTTCTGTTGAGTTGGGGTTACGGTGGAGTCTCCTGGCAAAGCAATTAAGCATAAACTCGAACATAAGAGCCCTGGCAAGCTGGCAAGGCAAAAAAATAGCTGAAGACCCTTGGTTCTGCCGAATTTAATGGCACAACATCATAACCTGTTTGATCGTGTCCTGCCCAGCAACGGGGAACGTTCCTCTTAAATCAGGGATGGTGCAAGGGGGTCACCATTTCAGCTGGAGGCAAGGAAGATATCACGATTGGAGCTGGAGGGGAAAAGAGGCTATCAGAACTTTGATGGGGGGTTGATTTAAATACATTAAGGATATGCCCCTCCATGGATGATTTGGCACTCTCGGACACCACAACATCCGCTGCCATAACAAAGGCAAGCAGGGGTGAAGCCATGATCAGGAAGGGGACAAAGCTAGCCAATTGCACTTGGTGTACTGACACCTGCGATCATGATTTCTCCAAGCTAGGGTAGAGTAAAGGATCAGGCCAGCCAATGAGGTTAAACCAATGCAATTTTTCAAAGCCACCTTGGCCTTTTTGTCAAAGATGAAGCATTAGATCAAGCCCAGGCAGTGATGTAATGCTTCATGCTGTCAGCCTCGATCTTGTTTGATCAAGCCGAAGATGGGATGCAATGTTTAGTCTGTTTAGATCTTGTTTGTTCCTCATGTGGGGACTACAATTGGACTTAATTTGATTTGGGTTTTTGATGAGAATTAAATTACCAAAAAAAAGGCAGGGGGTACATGCATTGGGTTTCAAAGAAGCATTCCCCATATTTAAGTTTTTAAAATCAAAG
This sequence comes from Mustelus asterias, assembly GCF_964213995.1. Lineage (NCBI taxonomy): Eukaryota > Metazoa > Chordata > Chondrichthyes > Carcharhiniformes > Triakidae > Mustelus > Mustelus asterias. Next base: position 88,640,961 of record NC_135802.1, read on the forward strand.
CCGAATCTCCCATGGATCAATGCAGTCGATCAAGTATAATTTACATAATCGAGTGTTGACTGGAACAGGACCATAGGGGGTTTGAAAGATGGTGGGTGGGGTTTGTATAAAAAGGTGAGGGTTGTACATTCAGAGTGAGGCTGATGATCACAAAAAAGAACATTTCTCTTGGTCCCGTGGTTCTCGTTGTCTGCTGACCACTGCTGTCTTCAATTAGCTAATCAGTGCAGCACAGCAGGACAGACCTGTGTGGCTTCAATTGACTCCTTATACAAAGGGCAGATCAAATGACTGAACTTCAATTAATTTTAGCTGACCTTGAAGTAATCTTAAGTAATTGCAGCATACCTGGATCAGTGGTTTCAATTGATTGCTGAACACTGCCAGTCAGTGGTTAACACTGGATTCACATTGTCAAAGATGCCGGTGCACCAGACAGGCACAATTGGCAGGAACGCACCACTGTGACCTGGGGCTTGGTGAGTATTGTGGACAAGGGATGCTTTGGGCAAATGGACTTTTGAACCATTGAACCAGTATTCTGAAAGGATAGACAGGATTGAACAAGAGATGGAGTTGCTTTATTGATGAAAGATGACATTAAGGCTGTATTAAGAAATGACTTTGGCACTAAAATAAACTCTCACAGTCTAACAATCACTAACACTGCTCTTTTAAATTCACTTGCAGGTCTAGAGATCCTCTGACCTCTGAAGGAAGAGCCCGAACTGGCAGTGACCCAGTAGACCCCGATACATGCACTTATCCCTGACCACGACTCCAGGGACATCATCCACGTACCGGCCTTCAACCCTTACACGCCGGAGCGTGGTCTGGATAGCCAATGACCGGTGAAGCCAAAACGCAGTCTGACAGCGACCCGGAACTCCCAACTGCGCAGACCAATCTACCGACACAGGAACTGCACGCAAGGCAACAAATCCTCCATGTGCAATGTCTCGTCAATGTTTGAGATCCGACCCACTACGGTGATGTCGTCAGCAAACTTGAAAATCGAATTGGAGGGGAACTTGGCCACACAGTCATAGGTGTATAAGGAGTATAGTCGGGGGCTGAGAACACAGCCTTGTGGGGCACCGGTGTTGCGGATTATAGTGGAGGAGGTGTTGTTGTCTATCCTTACTGATTGTGGTCTGTGGGTTAGGATCCAGTTGCAGAGGGGGGAGCCGAAGCCCAGGCCATGGAGTTTGGAGATGAGTTTCATAGGAATAATGGTGTTGAAGGCTGAGATGTAGTCAATAAATAGGAGTCTGGCATAGGTGTCTTTGTTATCTAGGTGTTCCAGGGTTGAGTGCAGGGCCAGGGAGATGGCGTCTGCCGTGGACTAGTTGCGGTGGTAGGCAAACTGTAGTGGTAAAGAGAGGTTGAAGATGTCTGCAAATACTTCCACCACCTGATCCACATAAGATCTGAATGCATGTCCGGGTACCCCATCCGGGCCAGTCGCTTTCCATGGGTTGACCTTTGAGAAAGCTGCTCTGACATCTGCAAAGGTGACCCCAGATAAGGTTCATCAAGGCTTCCAGGATGGAGGGTGTGCTCTCGCTGACCTCTTGCTCAAAACAGGCGGAGAATGCATTGAGCTCACCAGGGAGAGGTGCATTGGAGCCGGCGATTTTACATGCCTTCATCTTGTAGCCTGTTATGTCTTGCAGACCTTGTAATAGCCAACAGGGGTTGGTGTGGCTAGCCTGGGACTCTAGCTTGGTCTGGTATTGTCTTTTGGCATCTTTGATGGATCTCCTTAGATCATATCTGGCTTTCTTGTATAGGTCAGTGTCGCCTGACTTGAACGCCTCAGACCTGGACTTCAGCAAGCAGTGGATATCCCTGTTCATCCATGGTTTCCGGTTGGGGAACACACGGATTTGCTACTTTGGCACACAGTCTTCTACACACTTACTAATGAAGTCAGTTATTGTAGTGGCGTACTCGTTCAGGCTGGTCACAGAGTTTTAAATATTGACCAGTCCACTGACTCCAAGCAGCCCCGTAGGTGATCATCCGAATCCTCAGACCAATATTGCATGATTTTCTTTGATGGATTCTCCCGCTTCAGTTTTTGCTTGTAAGCCGGGAGCAGGAGCACAGCCTTGTGGTCTGATTTGCTAAAGTATGGGTTGGTGATAGAGTGGTAGACATGTTTGATATTTGTGTAGCAATGGTCTGGGATGTTTAGGCCTCTGGTGGAACAGGAGATGTGTTGGTGGTAACTTGATAGTTCGCTCTTGAGCTTGGCCTGATTGAAGTCCCCGGCCACGATGAACAAGGCCTTGGGATGTTTCGTCTCAAGGCTATTCGCATTGGTGTATATTTCGTCCAGCGTGATCTTCACGTCCGCATGGGGTGGGATGTAAACTGCCATCAGGATAACGGAGGTGAACTCCCGCAGAAGGTAGTAGAGGCGGCATTTTAGCATCAGGTATTCGAGATCTGGGGAGCAGAAAGTTGCCGCTGTTGGAGAATCCATTCAAACATCTGCATCACCCAGTTACTCTTCAAAACCCCTAGCAACCAGCCTCACTTTAATTTCATAAATTGATCTGCAAGGATTTTCCCAGAACAAAATCCACCGGTGGTAAAACTGCTTTCCTCTATTCTAGTACTTTAGAATAAACCCTAAGTGGGATTTTCCAGCCACACTCACCCCAAAACCGGAAAATCCTATCTGAGGTCAACGGACCGTTGCATGGTCTGGCCCTCTGCCTCTCCCCCCTACTCCCCCGCTCGCTACAATTCCCTTGGCGGGTGGGACGGGAAAATTCCACTGCAAATCTCTCCATCTCAATCATTTTGATTTACCTCTTCTCTTACTTGATCCCCAGGTTTATTGGCAGCCACCAAAACTTCGCAGTCACTAGGTGCTTCTGTTTCCAGTTCTGTTTAAGGACTGTTCCATGGCCTTTATTTCATTGTCTAATCTATTCAAGCGACGGTTTTGACCTGCACTTTTCTATCTGAGATCTCTTCCATTTGCGTTATCAGACAGTCTTTCTCCATGACATGATCATTTCTAAAGCAAAAGTCATTTCTAGACCATTGTGCTGTCTTACTCTCCATTCTTTCACTCTGCTCTTGTACTACATTCTGATAGTCCATTGACCTCATTTCTTGGCCATCAGCTCGAACATTCAACCAATACTTAAACTTGCTTTTCCTGCACATCCCATATTTATCACAACCCTCCGGTTACTAGACCCCCTTTCAAATACATGTTTCCCTAGAATCCACTAGGCAATTGGTCTTTGGGTGTGATAGCTTTGTGCCATTATCGTTCACATTACCATGACCCAGATCTTGACCGACATTATTCTGTTCCTCAGAATCTTCACCACAAAGCATATGAGCCTTTAAGGTCCAAGGTGTCTCATTTCATTCAATCAGCTACTCAGAGTCCAAGATGTTTTATGAAATCCCAATTGATCATGAAGAATGAACCTCAACAGTTCGAGCATCATGTATGAAAAGTACTATCTTACCTTCATCACCAATCAACTTAACCCCTTACGACCTTCTAGGAACACAAAAGCAGAAGTAGGCCAGTCAGCCCATCCGGCCTATTCCATCATTTAATATGATCATGGCTGATCATCCACTTCAATGCCTTTTTCCAAACACTATCCACATATCCCTTTACGTTATTGGCATTTAGAAATCTGTCCATCTCTATTTTAAACAGACTCAAAGAATAAGCTTCCACAGCCCCCTGCAGTAGAGAATTACTCCCTCCGAATAAAAAAAAACTCCTCTTCTTGTGCCTTCCCCCTTATTTTGAAATTGTGTCCCCTGGTTCTACACTTCCCTACCAGGGGAAACATCTTTCCTGCATCCACCTTTTTTTATAATGAGTCAAATCTCAAGTAAGTTCTGTCTCAGATAGTCAGTGCTCTCTGAATTTTGTCTCGTGACATCATCCTTAATGAAAGCCCATCTCGCTGAATGGAAAACATTGGAATGTGTGGAAAAAAATTGAACAAATTGCAGTACCTTCTATCTGAGGAAGAACCATTGCACAGAACAGAAGACAATTTGGGGACTAATTTATACGGACTATATCCTCTAACCATATGGAATCAATTCTTAACATGAACAGCTTGCAATTTGGTTGATCAGCTAAAATTTTATGCAGCGTTTAATTGATTACAATGTGATTGCTTTCAGAGTCGAATGCCAAAAGTACTTTTAGCTGTGGTTTTCATGACCATGATATTCATGCTTTCACACATTTCTGAACCTATTATGAGACAATTCCACCCACATTATCAGACACAAGCTTCACTCGTGCCCGAAGTTCAGTCCCTATCCATTTCTCCACGATTTTGTCTATTGTAATGACTTCAATCAGGCCATTGAGGTTGGTCTAATGGAGTATGAATTCCCTAATTAAGGATCCAATTGATGGGCCAATCAGGGAGTCTTTACCTTGCACTTAACCCTGGAGGTTGACGACTAACTGCTCGCACTCTGTGTACTGCTGTGAGACTTTGTAAATAAAGGGATTTTGATGAAGGGACTTCTGCCTCCAAAGACATATTACATCTATAAAATCCTTTCTTTCCAAAATAATTATGATTGTAGAAAAATTTAAACCAGGTTGAGAAAATGTAGAATGAAATTATTTATTTGTCCCAAACCTTTAGATCCATAACAACACCTTATTAAAGTCACATGTCAATGAAAAGCTTAGTTCTACACATCTCACCTATCTCTTCTATTAGCCTTGTATCATCTTAATCAAACAAACCTCTATCATTTCACAGAAGTTTTTAACTCTGGACAAGTAGGGTGAACAAATGGTTATAACTTTTAGATTATTGCTTGTTTATCTCTCTGATTCCTTTATCACCTGACACCATTGATACTTTGATAAGAAACATCAAAACAATAGGCTTTGTTAAGGGTATACAATAATATTCAAAACAGGGTTCTACAGATCCACTGACTTACAAAAGTAATTGCCTCCTTATGCTCCATGCCAAGTTTCCTTTATACTTTATTGGTAGAAGATTTACTCAACGGCATAAGGATTTCACCAGAGACCACATCAGTATTTATAAAATTCCTCTTTTATATGGAATTGCAACTCTGTGACCTCAATGTTTTGTCATCACCAAATCAAAAGCAAGTAGCACTTTTATATTTATCAGCCTTTTATATTCCTTAGCCTGGCATCAATCCTCACTACTTAATGAATCAAGATAACATTTTCACCAATCTGTTCCATTTATTGTTGAAGTATAAGAACTATCCAGCACTCCACTGTTAAATGAGTCTGCAACCACCACATTTATCAAAGGTCTAAAACTCCTTGTGACTGTCCCATTCATTCAGATTCACCATTTTATTCATCCTCTTGCTCAGAATTATCTTTGTCATGTGCTATTTCAAAGATTCTTTCTCTCCGCTTTGGTAATTCACCACAGAACGTTACCAAGTCACACTTGAAGTGCCTAGTAACTGCTCCTTAAGCATTTCTGAGCTTCAATCATCAACATTGCCATTCCAATTGTGCCTTCTGTTGTAATAGTCAGCCCTAGAAAATGTCCTTTTATCCTCATTCAGCCTGTCTTTACTCTTTTCATTGATCCAGAATTTTAAAATTCAGCAACCACTGAGTCCTCTATTCTTTCTGTCACCGGGGAATGTCCCACTTGTTCCACAAAGGCTTAAGTGACCGTTTCCCCACAGATTATTTTAAGGCAGCAGATATCTGATCCAAAAAGGTCTCCCTCTCTGAGAACTGAACACCAGTTAGAACTATTAGCCAGTGCATGAAATAGCTGAGCACAATCCAACATGTTAAATACTAGTCTTGAACCAGAACCAAATTGAATTTTGTCAATCTTTTATACAATGCTAAAAGTCCACAATATATATGTTTCTATTCGTTTTCTGAAATTTGTCAAATGTTTGATTCTGTCTCATTGGCATTGAGCAGATAAGCTTCCTTGTAAATTTCATCCAAGAACTCTAATAAAAGGGCTAAACCTTCATCGATCCGACTGATGTGCATTCAACAGTCCAAAGATGTGCGGGTTAGGTTGATTGGCCAGGTTAAAAATTGCTCCTTAGAATCCTAAAATGTGTAGGTTAGAGGGATTAGTGGGTAAATATGTGGGGGTAGGGCCTGGGTGGGATTGTGGTCGGTGCAGACTCGATGGGCTGAATGGCCTCCTTCTGCACTGTAGGGTTTCTATGACTTCAATGATTTCTAACTCACAAAATACTTTACTTCTGGCAACGTCAGTACTGGGGAAGTTGATAAGAGTCCATTATCAAGGATTTCATAGCTCAGCATTTGGAAAGCAGTGGTATAATCAGACAAAGTCAACATGGATTTAGAAAGGGAAAATCATGCTTGACTAATCTATTGGAATTCTTTGAGGATGCAACCAGGAGAGTTGACCAAGGAGAATTGGTGGATGTGGTCTTCAGAAGGCTTCCGACAAGTTCCTACATAGCAGACTACTATGTAAAGTTAAAGTGCATGGGATTGTGGGTAGTGTCTTGAAATAGGTGATTAGCAGCTAGGAAGCAAAGGGTTGGCATAAATGGGTATTTTTTCGGTCGGCAGGCCGGAATAGTGAGGTGCAGCAGAGACCTGTGCTAGGACCCCATCTGTTCCCTTATATATTAATGATTTGGAAAAGGGAACTAAAGGTATTATCTCCAAATTTGCAGATGATATAAAGATGGGTGGGAGGGTGAACTGTGAAGAGATGCTTCAGTGTGATTTAGACAGCTGAGTGGGTGGGCATATGCATGGCAGTATAATGTGGATAAATGTGAAGTTATCCACTTCGGTATCAAAAATAGGAAGGCAGATTATTATTTGAATGGGTGTAAATTGAGAAAAGTGGATGCTCAGCGAGACTTTGGTGTCCTTGTGCTTCAGACACTGAAAGTACATAGGTACAGCAGGCAGTAAAGAGGCAAATGGTATGTTGACCTTCATAGCAAGAGGATTTCAGGACAGGAATAGGGATACAGTTATACAGGGTGTTGGTGTGGCCACATCTGGAGTATTTTGGCGTCCTTATCTGAGGTAGGATGTCCTTGTTACAGAAGGAATGCAGTGAAGGTTTACCAGGCTCATTCCTGGGATGGCAAGTCTGTCATATGGGGAGAGACTAAGTCAGTTAGGATTGTATTCATTGGAGTTTAGAAGAGTGAGGGGGAAATCTCATAAAAACTTTAAAAATTCTAAAACGATTGGACAGGATAGCTTCAGAAAGATGATTCCCGATGGTGGGGGAGTCCAGAACTAGGAGTCATAGTTTGAGGATAAGAGGTAAACCTTTTAGAACTGAGGCAAGGAGAATTTTTTCACCCAGAGAGTGGTGAATCTGTGGAATTCACTACCACAGAAAGTAGTTGGGGCCAAAACATTGTGCGATTTCAAGAAGAAGTTAGATATTGCTCTTGGGATTAAAGAGATCAAGGGATGTGGTGGTGGGGGTAAAAGAGGGATCAGGATATCGATTTTGATGATCAATCATGATCAAAATGAATGGCGGAGCAGGCTCAAAGGGCTGAATGTCCGACTCCTACTTCTATTTTCTATGTTTCTATGTTGTCTATGTTGTTACTTCTTGTCAAAAATGACAATGCCAAGGCCATACCTTGTATAGTCTTTGTAGGGATGGAACCCATGTCCATATATCAACTTCATTCTTCCATTGGTCGTATGGTTCAGACTCAGAGCATCAGAAAGTAATGACAGCCCAACAATTCACAATTGTTTCATTGCTATTTTCAGTTATGGCTACTATAAAGTTGTAGGTTCTGTCTGAAACTTTTTTTTCGCCTCCATCCTTCACCTTTAAGCAACCATCCTCTTGCTCCCACGTTACACTGCAGAAATCCAGTTGAAGGATATAATTGGTGCTGATGTTTAAACACTTTCATAAACATTTATTCAAACATAGTTACAGATTACAAGCAAGCACCTCTTAACCCAACAATCACAGAGTCACAAGTGAATCCCCAGATAATACCCACCACCTGCTGACAATTAAACTTAATTAATATAGTCATTTGGTGGTTCAGAATATAAGTTTTGCTGAAAAAGGGCACATTTTGTTGAAGCTTATCATCTTGCACTCATCAGGACAATTTGCAAGAATACCAGATTCTAAAGGGAACAACAATTTATACTGTATGAGAAGAGAGTGCTGGTTGGTTGCCAACCAGAAAATTTAGCGGCAATAGGTGGAGAAAGTAGAGGTGGAACCCATAGACAAGATCAGCTCAGACAGAGCAAAGGGGAGAGTAATTAGAAAATTACAGGGCTTGGACAGGGAAGAGCTATGATGAGGTTTGGCTAGGTCAACAAGCAGAAGGGCAGGCAGGCCAGGGATGAAATACAGAAGCAATCAAATGGTCTTAATTTTAGTAGAAAGAGATCGAATGGACCTACCTTGCATTAAGTTGATCTTTCTCTACACCCTAGCTATCACTGTAACATTACAGTCTGCACTCTCTCCTTTCCTTCTCCATGAACAGTATGCTTTGTCTGTATAGCGCGCAAGAAACAATACTTTTCACTGTATACTAATACATGTGACAATAATAAATCAAATCAAAAGATTCATGAACTCACAAGCAGTGTTTTTATAGTTTTTGGCAATGAGGAACTTATCTCCAAAGCTCCCCTAAAAAGACATTTTGCACCACCAGAGATCATTTATCTCATCCCCATTTCTCAATAAACTTCAGCAAAATTATAACATATAGCTGCAGCTTAAGTCAGGAGAAGTTCATGTCCGACTGCACTCAAACTGTCATTAATTCTTTTCATGACCAATGAAAGACAAATGGCTTTACAGGAAAACTAAGTGAATTGTGGAATTTGATCCCAAAATACCACTAAAAATACAAAAATACAATATAGTAAAATGAATTTAAGATATTCAGTTATCAGAAAGCTGTGTCCTTGGCTATTAGTCAGTTGTATTTTTTTAGTTCTCTAATTTTTTTTGAGCGGTGTCAGCTTTTTTTTTGAAGAAGTTGTTTTCTTTTCCAATTTTTGCCAGTTGATGTATAGTTTTCTCGCCACATCTATGATCCCAACATACTATTCCCAGAGCTTGAAACCTCCCTCCCAAAACTTTAAGACCCACAGAACCCCCTTTCCAATATTCTCAAACCACCATCACAGTTGGCTGTATTATCAAAGTCCAATGATTTTTATAATACTGTCACTATTCCCCTCAGATGTCCACTACCACTCTCTACCCACATGCTGTACTATATTCCTATCCTTCATCAATGTCTGCATTCCTTTGCCCTTCTGCACTCAACACTCTAACTCATTGCCCAAGTTGTCCTCTTACTCAGGTCCCTCCTCACTGTTTTTCTGCATTGTTCCCCAACTCTCCTATGCACCATACAACAACACCATGCAAAACACTTCACCAATGCCCTAGACCCGCGACCATCAGAAGCAGCATTGCAAAAAAATCAACTAGTCACCAATTTGAAATTGTAAAATATAGACACGTTGAGAAATACAAATTGGAATATTAAATAAGTTTTAAACATTTTTAAAATAAAAGCATTTCACTGCAACAAAAAAAAAAATCATAATCGGGGAGTTTTTAGGGTTGCCTCTTTCAGATATTTCAGACTGTTTTGTAAAACCATACCTTTCATTCCAGATCCACAAAGGAGAGGGGAACAACTAAGAACACAGCTTGGGACCAACAAATGGAAAAAATGTAGAGGCAAGAAATTATGTGAAAAGCAAATTTCCTGAGGAATTCCATTCACAAACTTTCTGTATTTTAATTTCCAGATTTAAATTGTATTTGACTGATATATTCATGATTATATTCCCTTACAAATATTTTTTTTCTATGCATAGATGAAATACAGACATAACATAAAATCAAATTAGAACTTATTCCATCCAGAATTGTCATTAAATGAACTGAAATTAAATGAAAAAAATGAGTATGCTCATATATCTATTCAACTTGATGCTCTTCAGTGTCACATGTTGATATTGTATTAACATGATATCCAACATCTTCATTGTTGAAAGAAAATATACTTGAAGTGAATCTGCATTCCTCTTAGATGGTGAAATTAAATCAATACAGTTAAAGAAAAGTACAATAATTGCAGTTATATACTATCTGTCATATTCTCACTAAATAATTTGTAGACAGTGAATTATTTGGAAATGTATCCATGAATATTATGCAGGCAAATAAATACATCAGCCAATTTGCACACAGCAAGATCCCACACACAGCAGATTAAATAAATGACCAGCTCATCTGTTTTGGTGGTGCTAGTCCGTAATTTTGCATGCCATGCATATAGGTTTAAAAATGGATTATCTAAACAGAGTGCTATATACATTTGAGATGCACCGTTTGAAGTTTGGCTCAGAAAGCCTTGCTTACTTGCCAATCATTCAGATTTTCGTTGGAAAATACAAACTTAAAGATTTGCCAGGAGCCCAGATTTGCTGTAGCCTTGTCCAAAATTAAATGAATGCACATCAAATTTCTTTCTGGCAGCAGAGGTTGATGTATGAAGGGAAAATTATCAACACATGATTTAGTGCATTACATAAATAGTGAAAAAGATTGTGGGTAATATTTTATAGCACAGTATTCTGTGGGGAAGCAGGCAAACTAATCTGATTAATCCTTATTGTTTTTCACTATGTACCATACTGGCAATGCTGCTCCGTATGACAGGGAAGGTATGGGTAATATTAATTCTGAACTCAACTTACAATCCTAAGTTATTATATTAAAGAACGACTAATTTTTGAATGAAATGTACAGCAACCCCTTTGGTTTGGGTGAGAGGAAAGCTAAAGAAGTCTGGAGTCCTTTTCCTCAAAGTTACTCTGAAAAGTGATGGGATTAAAGCTACTACAACCCAAAACCTGTTATTCATGCTCAGCTCAAAAGCCAAGAAATTCTGATCATTGTGATCCAGTGACAGAATTCACCCATTCATTTGAAAACCAGTAAAATTGCTCATAAATTGACAAAAAGATAAATTTTCCACAAACAAACTTACACGTTTTATTTATTCGTGACATGTGGTTCTCTGCAAGGCCAGCATTTATTGTGCATCCAAATTTCCATGGATAGCTGGTGTTTTACTGGCGTTTTGAGCTGTTGCAGTTCGTGTATTGTCGGCACACCTAATGGGCAGCTATAGAAGTGGTTCCAGGACTCTGATCCAGATAAAGTGAAGGAACATCAATATATTTACAAGCCAGGATTCAGTGGAATTTGTAGGTGGTTGTGTTCCCTTGTGCCTGCTGCCCTTGTCCTTCTAAGTTGGCAGAAGTCACAGGATTTAAAGGTGCTATCCAAGAAGCCTTGTCACGTTACTGCAGAGCATTCCATAGATAGTACACACAGCAGTCACAGTGTGCCAGTGATGGAGTGAGTGAATGTTTAGGATAGTTGATAGGGTGCCAATCAAGCAGGCAGCTTTGACCTGGATGATGTCATAGTTCTTGGGTGGTTAGGTAAGGCTAATGAACACTCTTGACCTATGCATTTTGGTTGCTGGAAAGGCTTCAGGAATCAGGAGGCAAGTTACTTCCTACAGAATACACAGTCTCTGATCTACTGTTGTTGCAGCCATAGTATATTCGGCCAGTCCAATCAAGTTTCCGGTCAATGGTAACCCACAATATATTGATGATGAGAGATTCAGTGATGGTAATGCTGGTGAATGTCAAGAGGGGATAGAATCTCTCCTGTTGGAAATGTCATTGATGGGCATTCACTTATCAATCAAAGCATGAATGTTGTCCAGGTCTTTCTGCATTGCAGGTATGACTGCTTTGTTACCAGGAAAGTTACAAATGAAACTGAACACAATGCAATCATGAACAAATATCCCATGTTTTGACCTTATGATGGAGGGAAGGTCAGTGGTGAGGGAACTGGAGGTGGTTGAGTCTAAAGCAGTGGGTCACTTCACATCCTTAGACTTCAGGTTCTCAAACTCTTTTGTCTGTGAACTACTTAGGCAAGGCAAAAGACCTCATCAAACTCCTACACCACCCACTTATGCTTGTAACGGAAACAAAATTCATCAGAATTAACGAGAAGTAATGGTAACTGTAATAAATTCACTGCGTTGTCCCTAATAAATGTAATTAATTTAGGTGTATTTATTAAATATTGTATGCAAATTATTTAATGCCAAAAACAAAAGTATTGACCTTTTCATGTTATAAACAATATTACGAGAGAACATGTGCTGCCAGGGTGGCACGGCTTGTGAACCACTCGTCTGGGACACTGCCCTGAAGAACTTCAGTAGAAATAGCCTAGACCTTACATAACTGGCTTCCAAAAATCACAACAATTTTCCTTTGTGCTCAGTTTTCCTTTTGTGCCAGGTATGACACTGGTCAGTGGAAAGTTTTCCCCAATTCCCATCAACTTCAATTTTAAAAGTGCTGCCTTGATGTCACACTCTGTCAAGTGTTGCCTTGATGGCAAGGGCAATCACTTTCACCTCATCTCTGGAATTCAGCTCGTTTGTCCATGCTTGTCTCTCCAATGGGATCTTGAGCCAAGTGGTCCTACATAAGAACTAGGAGCAGGAGTAGGCCATCTGACCCCTCGAGCCTGCTCCGCCATTCAATAAGATCATGGCTGATCTTTTCATGGACTCAGCTCCACTTACCCACCCACACACCATAACCCTTCATTCCTTTACTGTTCAAAAATTTATCTATCCCTGCGGTAAAAACATTCAATGAGGTAGCCTCAACTGCTTCACTGGGCAGGGAATTCCACATATTCACAATCCTTTGTGTGAAGAAGTTCCTCCTCAACTCAGTCCTAAATCTGCTCCCCATTCATAATCGTATATGTTTCTATAAGATCTCCCCTCATTCTTCTGAATTTCAATGAGTATAGCCCCAGTCTACTCAGTCTCTCCTCATAAGCCAACGCTCTCAACTCCGGAATCAATCTAGTGATTCTCCTCTGCACCCCCTCCAGTGCCAGTATATCCTTTCTCAAGTAAGGAGACCAAAACTGTACACAGTACTCCAGGTGTGGCCTCACCAGAACCTTATACAGATGCAACATAACCTCGCTGTTTTTAAACTCCATCCCTCGAGAAATGAAGAACAAAATTCAATTTGCCTTCTTAATTACCTGCTGCACCTGCAAACCAACTCCTTGAGATTCCTGCACAAGGACACCCAGGTCCCTCTGCACAGCAGCATGGTGCAATTTTTTACCATTTAAATAATAGCCCACTTTGCTGTTATTCCTACCAAAATGGATGACCTCACATTTACCAACATTGTACTTCATCTGCCAGACCCTCGCCCATTCACTTAGATTATCTATATCCCTTTGCAGACTTTCAGCATCCTCTACACACTTGGTTCTGCCATTCACCTTAGTGTCATCTGCGAATTTTGACACACTACACTTGGTCCCTAACTCCAAATCATCTATATAAAATCGTAAACTATTGTGGTCCCAACACTAATCCCCAAGGCACATCACGAGTCACTGATTGCCAACCAGAAAAACACCCATTTACCCCCACTCTTCGCTTTCAGTTAGTTAACCAATCCTCTATCCATGCTAATACATTACCCGTAACATTGTGCACCTTTATCTTATGGTGCGGCACCTTGTCAAATGCCTTCTGAAAATCCAGATACACCACATCCACAGGTTCCCCATTGTCCACTGCGCACGTAATGTTCTCAAAGAATTCTACCAAATTAGTCAAATACGACCTACCCTTCATGAACCCATGCTGCGTCTTACCAATGGGACAATTTATATCCAGATGTCTCGCTATTTCTTCCTTGATGGACCTCAACCTGAACATCAGTGTACAAGTTAATTAATGAGCAAGTGTCGCTTGCTAGCACTGTCAATGCCACCTTGCATCACTTTGCTTTTGATTGAGAGTAGACTGATGGGGCAGTAATATGGCAGGGGGGTGGTAACTGGTGTAGGAATCAGAGGGAAGTAAAATGGGGACATGAACAAACGGCAGTAAGGAGAAAAGTAGAAAGTATAGAAACCAAAGGCAAAAATCAAAAAGGGCACATTGCATCATAATTCTAAGAGAACAGTAAATGCAAACAAGCCTGAAGGCTGTGTGTCTCAATGCAAGGAGCATTTGTAACAAGGTGAATGAATTAACTGCGCAGTCATTAATGAATATGATGTAATTGAGATCACGGAGGTCTGGCGCCAGGGTGACCAAGGATGGGAATTCAACATCCAGGGGTATTCAATATTCAGGAAAGATAGATGGAAAGGAAAAGGAGTGGGGTAGCATTGCTGGTTAAAGAAGCAATTAGAGCAATAGTAAGGAAGGACATTAGCCTGGATGATATGGAATCTATATGAGTGGAGCTGTGGACCACCAAAGGACAAAAACGTTATGGGAGTCGTGTACAGACCACCAAACAGTAGTAGTGAGGTTGGGGATGGCATCAAGCAGGGAATTTGAGATACGTGCAGTAAGGGTACAGCAGTTATTATGGGTGACTTCAATCTGGGTTCACCAAACTGGTATCAATGCAATGGAGGAGGATTTCCTGGAATGTATAAGGGATGGTTTCCTCGACCAATATGTCGAGGAACCAACTAGAGAGCAGGCCATCCTAGACTGGGCATTGCATAATAAGATGATTAATTAGCAACCTTGTGGTGCAAAATCCTTTGGGGAAGTGTGACCATAACATGATAGAATTCTTCATTAAGATGGAGAGTGACACAGTTAAATCTGAGACTAGGGTCCTGAACTTAAGGAAAGCTAACTTTGATGGTATGAGGTGTGCATTGCCTAGGACAGGCTGGCAAAGGATACTTAAGCGATTGATAGTGGATAGACAATGGCAGATATTTAAAAAACACATGGATGAACTTCAACAACTGTACATCCCTGTCTGGCATAAGAGAAAAATGGGGAAGGTGGCTCAACCATAGCTAACAAGGGATATCAGTGATAGCGTTAAAGCCAAATTGGCCCAATAAAGCAGCAAACCTGAGGACTGGGAGAAATTTAAAATTCAGCAGAGGTAGTTCAAAAGCGGAAAATAGAATACGAGCGTAAGTTTGCAGAAAACATAAAAACTGACTGCAAAAGCTTCTATAGATATGTGAAGTGAAAAAGAGTGGTGAAGACAAATGTTAGATTTAGAATCAAGTGAATTAATAACGGGCAACAAAGAGATGGCAGACGAGCTGAACAAATATTTTGGATCTATCTTCACGAAGGAGGACGCAAATAAGGAAATCCTTATTAGTCAGGAAATTGTATTGGGGAAATTGCCGGGATTCAAACCCAATAAATCCCGAGGGCCTGATGCTCTGCATCCCAGAGTGCTCAAAAAGTGGCCCTAGAAATAGTGGACGCATTGAACATAGAACAGTACAGCACAGAACTGGCCCTTCGGCCCACGATGTTGTGCCGAGCTTTATCTGAAACCAAGATCAAGCTATCCCACTCCCTATCATCCTGGTGTGCTCCATGTGCCTATCCAATAACCACTTAAATGTTCCTAAAGTGTCTGACTCCACTATCACTGCAGGCAGTCCATTCCACACCACAACCACTCTCTGCGTAAAGAACCTACCTCTGATATCCTTCCTATATCTCCCACCATGAACCCTATAGTTATGCCCCCTTGTAATAGCTCCATCCAACCGAGGAAATAGTCTTTCAACGTTCACTCTATCTATCCCCTTCATCATTTTATAAACCTCTATTAAGTCTCCCCTTAGCCTCCTCCGCTCCAGAGAACAGCCCTCGCTCCCTCAACCTTTCCTCATAAGACCTACCCTCCAAACCAGGCAACATCCTGGTAAATCTCCTCTGCACTCTTTCCAGCGCTTCCACATCCTTCTTATAGTGAGGTGACCAGAACTGCACACAATATTCCAAATGTGGTCTCACCAAGGTCCTGTACAGTTGCAGCATAACCCCACGGCTCTTAAACTCCAACCCCCTGTTAATAAAAGCTAACACACTATAGGCCTTCTTCACAGCTCTATCCACTTGACTGGCAACCTTTAGAGATCTGTGGATATGGACCCCAAGATCTCTCTGTTCCTCCACAGTCTTCAGAACCCTACTTTTGACCCTGTAATCCACATTTAAATTAGTCCTACCAAAATGAATCACCTCACATTTATCAGGGTTAAACTCCATTTGCCATTTTTCAGCCCAGCTTTGCATCCTATCTATGTCTCTTTGCAGCCTACAACAGCCCTCCACCTCATCCACTACTCCACCAATCTTGGTGTCATCAGCAAATTTACTGATCCACCCTTCAGCCCCCTCCTCTAAGTCATTAATAAAAATCACAAAGAGCAGAGGACCAAGCATCGATCCCTGTGGCACTCCACTAGCAACCTGCCTCCAGTCCGAAAATTTTCCATCCACCACCACCCTCTGTCTTCGATCAGATAGCCAGTTACCTATCCAATCGGCCAACTTTCCCTCTATCCCATACCTCCTTACTTTCATCATAAGCCGACCATGGGGGACCTTATCAAACGCCTTACTAAAATCCATGTATATGACATCAACTGACCTACCTTCATCAACACACCTAGTTACCTCCTCAAAAAATTCTATCAAATTTGTGAGGCACGACTTGCCCTTCACGAATCCGTGCTGACTATCCCGGATTAATCCGCATCTTTCTAAATGGTCGTAAATCCCATCCCTAAGGACCTTTTCCATCAATTTACCAACCACCGAAGTAAGACTAACTGGTCTATAATTACCAGGTCATTTCTATTCCCTTTCTTAAACAGAGGAACAACATTCGCCACTCTCCAGTCCTCTGGCACCATCCCCATGGACAGTGAGGACCCAAAGATCAAAGCCAAAGGATCTGCAATCTCATCCCTTGCCTCCCAAAGAATCCTAGGATACATTTCATCAGGCCCAGGGGACTTATCGACCTTCAGTTTATTCAAAACTGCCAGTACATCCTCCCTCCGAACATCTATTTCCTCCAGCCTATTAGCCAGTAACACCTTCTCTTCCTCAAAATCATGGTCCCTCTCCTTGGTGAACACTGAAGAAAAGTATTCATTCATCACCTCGCCTATCTCTACTGACTCCATACACAAGTTCCCACTACTGGTGATCATTTTCCAGCATTCTATAGACTCTGGAAGAGTTCCAATGGATTGAAGAGTAGCTAATGTAACCCCACTTTTTAAAAAAGGGAGAGAAAACAGAGAATTATATATCGGTTAGCCTGACATCAGTGGTGGAAAAAATGCTAGAGTCAATTATTAGGGATGTAATAACTGAGCATTTGGAAAATGGTGATAGGATCTGTCCAGGTCAGCATGGATTCACTAAAGGGAAATTGTGCTTGACAAATCTTCTGGAATGTTTTGAGGATGTGACCAATAGAGTAGACAAGGGCGAACTAGTGGATATTGTGTATCTGGACTTTCAAAAGGCTTTTGACAAGGTCCCACACAAGAGATTAGTGAGCAAAATTAAAACTCGTGATATTGAGGATTTATGTATTGACATAGAAAGAGACAGGAAGCAGAGAGTGGGAATAAACGGGTCCTTTTCAGAGTGGCAGGCAGTGACTAGTGGGGTACCGCAGGATTCAGTGCTGGGAACCCAGCTGTTCACAACGTACATGAATGATTTGGACGAAGGAACTGAATGAAATATCTTCAAATTTGCAGACGACATCAAGCTGGGTGGCAGTGTGTGCTGTGAGGATGATGCTAAGAGGCTGCAGGGTGACTTGGACAGGCTGGCTGAGTGGGCAAATACAATATAATGTGGATAAATATGAGGTTATTCAGTTTGGTAGTAAAAACAGGAAGGAAGATTATCTGAATGGTGGCAGTTTAGGAAAAGGGGAAGTGCAACGTGACCTGAATGTCATGGTGGAACAGTTACTGAAGGTTGGTAAGCAGGTGTAGCAGGCAGTGAGGAAAGCTAATTGCATGCTGGCCTTCATAGCCATACCTTGAGTACTGCATGCAGTTTTTGTCTCCGAGTCTGAGAAAGGACATTCTTGCTATCTAGTCCAGTGAAGGTTCAGCAGACTGATTCCTGGAATGGCAAGACTGACATATGAAGAAAGACTGGGTCGATTGAGCTTGTACTCACTGGAATTTAGAAGAATGAGAGGGGAACTCCTAAAAACATATAAAATCCTGATGGGACTGGACAGGCTAGATGTGGGAAGAACGGTCCCAATGTTTGGAAAGTCCAGAACTAGGGGTCACAATGAAAGAATAAGGGGTAAGCTGTTCAGGACTGAGATGAGGAAGAACGTTTTCTTTCAGAGAGTTGTGAACCTGTGAAATTCTCTACTACAGAAAGCTGTTGGGGCCAGTTCGTTAGACATGTTCAAGAGGGAGCTGGACGTAGCCCTTGTGATTCAAGGGATCAAGGGGTATGGAGAGAAAGCGGGAGTGGGATACTGAAAGTGCATGGTCAGCCATGATCACATTGAATGGTGGTGCAGGCTCGAAGGGTCGAATGGCCTACTCCTGCTCCTATTTTCTATGTTTCTAATTGACCTTTTTTGAAAGGATAAAGCTGATCAATTTTCTAATTTGCCAGGTAGATGTTGGTGTCATAGTTGTACATATGTCAGTCCTGCCATTCCGGGAATCAGTCAGGTGAACCTCGCTGGATTCCCTCAAAAGCAACAATGCCCTTCCTCAGGCTAGGAGACAAAAACTGCATGTAATATTCAAGGTGTGGATTAACCAAGGCCCCGTATAACTGCAGTAAGACATCCTTACTCCTATACGCAAATCCTCTTGCTGTGAAGGCCAGCATGTCATTAGCTCTCCTCACCGCTTGTTGCACCTGCATGCCAATCTTCATGTTGTAGCTGGCAGAAGTTGTAATTAGTTTTACAGTTCAAGACTTCATAAGTACAGCCAGGACAGGGCTCTATCTAGTGTGCTGAGCTGTTTCTTGATAGGACAAGGAGTGAATTGAATTGGCTGAAGACTAGTTTCTAGCTGTGGGTGGTTGCAAGTGCTTCAACCTTGACTTTTCTGCAGTCCTGAGAGCCTCTTCCATCAGTAAGGATGAGAGTGTTCATAGAGCTGCCTCCTCCCATTAGCTGTTAAATTGTCCACCACCGTTCATGGCTGGATGTTGCAGGATGACAGAGCTCTGACTGTTTGTTGGTTGCAGCATCTCTTAGCTCTGTATGTAATATGCTCTTTCCACTGTTTAGCATGCGTGTAGTCATGTGTTGTAGGTTCAGCAGATTGGCATCTAATTTTGTGCTTCTCCTGGCATGCTCTGCTATACTCTTCATTGAACTAGGGTTGATTCCTTAGCTTAAATAAAAGCAAAATACTGTGGATGCTGGAAATCCAAAATAAAAGCAGCCAAAACTGAGCAGGTCCAGCAGCATCGGTGGAGAGAGAAACAGAATTAACATTGGAGTCTGTATGACTTCTTCAGAGCTCTGGTGATGGGAGAGCTGTGAGGTCACAGTGTGTGTGGAATACTGTTTTCTGCTGATGATGGCCCACGGTGCCTCACCAATACTCAGTTTTGAGCTGCTAGATCTGTTCTGAACCTACTCAATTCAACATGGTGATAGTGCCACACCACACAATGCAGGGTAACTGAAGAGCAAAGACAGGCCTCTTTCTCTACTGTGCTTCTACCAGTACTGCCACGGATGGATGTATCTGAGAAAGGTATATTGGTGAGGACAATGTTGAGCCATTAGCCTTGTGCTGGCTCCCTCACCACTTGCCCCAGGCCCATTCTGCCAGATATGCCCTTCAAAACCTGACCTGCTCAGCCTGTTGTGGTGGCCTTTTTGGTAATGGACGTTGCGAGTACATTTTGTGCCCTTGCCACGCTCGATGCTTCTTCCAGTTGGTGATCAATATGGAGAAGTACTGATTAACTAGCTGATTTTTGTATCTTTTTCCCGACGCAATAAGGTGGAAGAGAACATATCCGGGTGCAGGGGATCCTTGATTATGCTGGCTGCTTTCCTGAGGCAGCGGGAAGTGTAGAAGGAGTCAATGGATGGGAGAATGATTTGTCTGATGGACTGGGCTACATTTGTAGTCTCTTGTCATCTTGGTCAGAGCGCGACCCACACCAAGTTGTGATGCATCCGGAAATGATGCATGCTTGAATTCATGCTTCTGGATCATTAATCGAACAACAACATATTTATGTAGCACCTTTAACATAATAAAACATAATTACTGTGCTACCATAGCCATATCCTCTGATTTATCAGCAATTAAAATTTGACATCACACTTGTATTATCTGAGATAGCTCATCACAAGAGAAGAAATGTGCTTCCCACCATCGATTAAACACTGGAAATAATGCAATGTGTCCTCCATTTTTTCCAATCAGTGAAGAACAATAACTTAAAAGATCATGTTGCTCAAGGTGAATACTGCCAAACCGGTGTATTTACATATCTGCACCATCAAAGCACTATCACCTCAGGATCAGAAGGTTCGGGGGGGGGGGGGGGGCGGTGTTAAAATGGGAGCCATGGCTGCTGTGCCTGGCAAGTATTCAGAGGCTGCTGAGTGCAGAGGCGGGCTGGGAAAAAGGCCAGCCTCAGCCCTCTGGCACTTTGTTGAAGCTATGAAAAAGCTCTCCAGCCCTCACACCTGCTCATTCCTTCACATACTCCCCATACCCCATCCATGCCTATGCATGCCACCTCATGCTCTGATGGATTTTCATACCCTCCATGCCAAGATATTCTCCTTGACCTACATCCTGTGGATCATATGCTCCATGCCAACCTGTCTCCCATTCATTCCATAGCCCTTTATATCCCATATGATAACTTTGTGCCAACTCATGTCAACCCATGTCCCCAATCACTACCCTTTGCCCTTACACCTTTCATGCCAATTCATCCACTAACTACCATGGGCAGGATTCATACTGAGATTAAATAAGGATGATTCTATTGGTAAATTCACTATTTAAAAAATAATTAATAAAAACTCATTCACCACATTTAATTTCATTCGCTCTTTTATATAAACAAGCAGCTATATTCATAGTCCCACTTCAAAGACTTTTAAACATTGGAGCCGTCAGTCAAAATGCGAACAGACAGGCACCCCACCGTGATCATGACCGGTTGTCAAATCAGTTATGCAACACTAATCTTATAATGATAGTCCCTGAAAAGGGAGAGAAATAGCAAGCACTGATTTTTTTTAAACACTGCAGTCAGTTTTTTTAAAAAATATTTAAAGAGCTGGAGATTTAAATTTCTTGACAATTTGACAGTGCCCTTTGATATCTCTCTTGACAGCTCTCTTTAATGGTCCTTTGACAACACTCTTGATTGTTCTCCTGCCAAGTATAATGAGTTTATGCACGTGTATATAGTTATGTCCATTTTTAACAACCGAAAGGGCACTTGACCTCTCCCAAAAGCACCTTCATCTCTCCCAAAGGTGTCCTGGGAACATATCCAAAAGGGTACCCTACTTCTCCAAAACGGTATGTGACGTCTCCAAAGAACTCCAGTAAGTTTAGACCTTCTCTTACCTGGTCTAAAGTGCACAAGTCATGTTTTGAACATCCCATTAGCAAAAATCTGATCTGACTGAAGCAGCTGCACTTTAACATGTGCAGTGGTCTCCGTGAAATTATTGTCATAACTTCAGCAGAACTATTCTTCGCACAATCTTACAGAAAGAATCTCAATTGAAAAGTTGAAATACCCTATGTACTATGTTGGCTATGAAGGGGACTGGGGGTCATCATTAGATCTTCCCGTGCACTTAGTAGCGTGTGAATTGAATGAGCGAAGGCTCACCCAATGAAAAGTGAGCAGCAGGGGTTTAAAAGCCATTGCTTCAACCCAGACAAGTACTCCTGTAGGTCCCTGGGTATTGACTTGCATAATGTAAGCTGTGGGTGTGGCTCAGTCTTGTGTTATCATTAAAGGTTTTTTGTTGATGGAAGACTATCCTTGTTGGAATTATAACACTGTGTAAAGACATAAGTATGCCATAAACTTCAATAATATATAAGCATAGTCTATCAGTAAACTATTGCTTCAAAATTGTCCTACCATGTGACATTCGATGCAGCCAGTAGTAGGCAAAGTCAACTCCTAAAAATGTCATCCACCATGTCCAGGGTGAATCCCATGGGAGTACAAACAGCCTAAAGTTCTCCCAGATGTAAATGTAACCAGTCAGCTCAATGCCTCGGCCCAGTAGTCTGCACAAAAGAAATAAAGATAGATTTAATAAATATAATAGTGTTACTTTTTCTAAAAACAGACCTCTGTATACATGTCAACTTCTAAGCACTGCCTGCTTGGCAGGTATCCTTCACTAAAACAGCCAAAGCTGGAAACATTCAAGACATTTCTGGTCATTGCCGATACGCCCAAAGTGTTTACTTTCCACAAAACAGAAATATAGGAGGAGATTCTCCGGGACTATTAGTCCAGCCGGGATTTCCGATGGTCTGATGAATCGGGTGCGAGGGCCAAATCGGGATTCTCTCGGATATCAAACCCATTTTAAGTCTTCCAGCCCGTTCCCCCTGGTGAGAGGTTGGAGGGAGGGGTAGAGGCAGAAAGCTTATAAAACATGCAATGCATAGTTACGCTTTAGAAGTACCATGATCTATGGAGGTCCTGCCAAAGGCTGAGAAAGGGAATCATTTTCAGCTGGCAGACATCTGATGGGCTGATTGACTCCAAATTTAAAGAAACTAATAGCAGAGGAGGTGGCCAATCTCCTTGCATCATCCAACGATGTCCTCAGAAGGACCATTCACATAAATCAAATAAGACATCAAAATAATTTTGCCATTGATATATGAGGACCTAGAATCATGCCCATTTGAACATGGATTCATTGGGTAATTCATGGGCTCTTAGAAGTTTCAAAAGTCTGACTTCTCATGTTGCTACCTTGGATTTGAAATTGTCCTTACAATTATGACAATACCACACTTATATGCCAGATCCTATATGAGAAACTGTTCATTAAAGCACCAAATTCTTTCCACGAGATTTTCCTTTTTCCACATTGATGTTCACCTTCTTAAGAACAGTTATTAATATTTCAATGTAATCCATCGGCACTCTGGAACATCACGAGGACATGATAAAGTGCTGTGCAAGAATGTACTTTTTTTCATGATTTTCTCATCCTATTCCCAATCTACAAGTGAGATGGTGGGTAGCTGGTCAGTAGGAGATATGCAAGGTCTGGGGTAACTCCCCGTGGTTGTGTGAGGAGTGTTTGCCTTCAAATAATAAGCTGAGATTGGTAACTCATGAGGCATTATTTGTGCTACTCTATATTCTGCTTTATTGTACACAGACTCAAAACCCAAGTGCACTGTGCCACATGGCTGCTCCTGTATCAGGCATCTCATTTTATGGTGAGGGGTTGGGGTTTTGTGGTGGTGGTTCCTCCATTCTATTTTTACTTTATTCACATCGGGGCACCGTTTCTGGCAAGACAGGAGTTGCTGGATTGACGGGCTCTGACTTTTTGGGACCCGTCTCCTCCCCTTTTTGACTATGCGTCAAAATATAGAGCGGGAAAAGCCAGCAGTGTCTGAGTTGGCACATGGTCAAAAAAATAAGAACATTCCACCCAGTCTACTGTTCAGGATCCCTCATTGAAAGTAGGAGAATTCGTAAATATGTAAATTAATTCCTGCTTCTCTTTCCCCAGAATCCAAACGAGTAAATCCATGAGGGTGTTGATGCGCGATATAACTCACGAGGCTAGAGATGCTCGAGGAAATAAAGGCTTTTATTTACTACTACAATAGAGCTACCATATATAATACACGATCCCAGACTGAAGGGTCCCAGACAGAGCAGTGACCTTTATACCTCTCCCAGGAGGCGGAGCCCGACTGGGATGTACCATAATAACTATATTACAGGTAGAACAGCCCAACCCTAACCCCAACAGTAACATGTAGAACAGCCCAACCCTAACCCCAACAGCAACATATATACAGACTCATAGTACTGGCCAGACCCTGGCTCAGTACTACCTGGTGGGAACCAACGATGGTTCACCACATTCACCCCTCCTTTGAAGACAAAGGCCGGCGGGGTACAAAAAAAAAACCACAGAACAATTGGTCATCAGTCTATAAGTTCAGACGGTCAGGGGGACCGCACCGTCGTTGTGACCTTCTCAACACCGGCGATGACACCGGTGTAGGCACTCGCGGTGGCATTCTCCCCAAGGCGGTGTCCAACGGCTCCTCCAATGTCTCACGGGCCGGTTGACCCCGAGTGGTGACAATCCGCTGAACTCGGACACGCCTTGAAGTGGCGACCATCTCCTGGACTCAGGCAAGCTGTACACGGGAGTAAAAGGGTTAAGTGATGGTCCCGATGCTGCCCGCGCCGTGTCAGGAGGGGAAACAATAGTTGGGGGGTCTCTAACAGGAGGTATGGGAGCGACAGGGGTTTCCAAGTCCCCTGCTGGCGCCAGATCTCGAATCGAGACCGTGTCCTCTCGCCCATCAGGGTATGCCACATAGGCATACTGAGGGTTGGCGTGGAGGAGATGGACCTGTTCAACCAAAGGGTCGGACTTGCGGGTCCTAACATGTCGCCGCAGGAGGACAGGTCCCGAGTACGTCAACCAAGACGGTAATGAGGTCCCAGAGGAAGACTTCCGAGGGAATGAAAACAGTCTCTCATGGGGAGTAGCGTTGGTTGCCGTACACAGGAGTGAGTGTATGGAGTGGAGCGCATCAGGGAGCACCTCTTGCCAACAGGAGACTGGAAGGCCTTTTGACTTCAAGTAAGACAGCCTTCCAGACTGTAGCATTCTCACGTTCCACCTGTCCGTTACCCCTAGGGTTGTAGCTCGTGGTTCTACTAGAGGCAATCCCGTATGAGAGCAGGTATTGCCTCAAGTCATCGCTCATGAACGACGAGCCCCTATCGCTGTGGATGTAACAGGGGTAACCGAACAGGGTGAAAAGATCACGAAATGCCTTGATAACCGTGGCAGCTGTCGTATCAGAACAGGGAATGACAAAAGGGAATCGTGAGTACTCAATGATATTGAGGAAGTACACATTCCGATCTGTCGAGGGAAGGGGGCCCTTAAAGTCCACACTCAGTCTTTCGAAGGGACGAGTGGCCTTAACGAGTTGTGCCCTGTCAGGTCGGTAAAAGTGCGGTTTGCATTCCCGCATACCCGGCAGCTTCTGGTTATGGACCTGACATCCTCCACCGAGTAGGGTAGATTCCGGGCTTTTATGAAGTGGTAGAGCCGAGTGACCCCTGGATGGCAGAGGTCATTGTGGAGAGCCTGCAATCGATTGTCCTGCATACTGGCGCATGTTCCACGCGACAGGGCATCCGAGGGCTCGTTGCGTTTCCCTGGACGATACATGATGTCGTAATTATAGGTGGAGAGTTCGATTCTCCACCTCAAGATCTTATCGTTCTTGATCTTGCCCCGTAACGTGTTATTGAACATGAACGCCACGGACCGCTGGTCCGTGAGCAGGGTGAACCGTTTTCCCGCCAAGTAATGGCGCCAATGCCGGACGGCCTCCACAATGGCCTGGGCCTCCTTTTCCACCGCTGAATGTCGAATTTCGGGGCCTTGGAGGGTGCGAGAGAAAAAGGCGACGGGCCTGCCCGCCTGGTTAAGTGTGGCGGCCAGGGCGAAATCAGATGCATCGCTCTCCACCTGGAAGGGGATGGACTCATCGACAGCGTGCATCGTGGCTTTCGCGATGTCGGCTTTTAGTTTTTCAAAGGCCAAGCGAGCCTCTGGTGCTAGGGGAAAAGAGGTAGACTTGATGAGCGGACGGGCTTTGTCCGCGTAATTGGGAACCCACTGTGCGTAGTAAGAGAAAAAGCCTAAGCATCTTCTCAGTGCTTTTACGCTAGTGGGCAGGGGAAGTTCGAGGAGGGGACGCATACGGTCTGGATCAGGGCCAATGACCCCGTTTTATCCTCCAAGGGGTTGACTATTTCACGTCCAGTCATATAGAATTATTACAAAGGGCTGCCGTCGTCGAGTGGCTAAGAGATATCGAGCATGCATCTCGTTTGGCGGTTTAATATAGCGCTTCTTAAGAAGCTCGAGGGCCCCTTTGTAGTCGGTGGCCGCACGGATCGCTAAATATACAGCGTCGCTTACCCTCGCGTGGAGGACCCGGAGTCTGTCGTCCGCTGCGGAGGCTCCGAGGTAATCCTGAAAACATTTCAACCAGTGGTCGAAGGTGTTGGAGGCGCCCGCCGCACGTGGGTCCAGCGTAAGACGTTCGGGTTTAAGCATTTGCTCCATGCTCTCTGTATCGTTTTCTTTTTTTTTCAACGACGAGAGTTCAATTAGTAGTCAATAAAATTGATGCGCGATATAACTCACGAGGCTAGAGATGCTCGAGGAAATAAAGGCTTTTATTGACTACTACAATAGAGCTACCACATATAATACATGATCCCAGACTGAAGGGTCCCAGACAGAGCAGTGACCTTTATACCTCTCCCAGGAGGCGGAGCCCGACTGGGATGTACCATAATAACTATATTACAGGTAGAACAACCCAACCCTAACCCCAACAGTAACATGTAGAACAACCCAACCCTAACCCCAACAGCAACATATATACAGACTCATAGTACTGGCCAGACCCTGGCTCAGTACTACCTGGTGGGAACCAACGATGGTTCACCACAGGTGTATGATCTGTAACTCATTCTTCTGGCTTTGTGAAATTTGCCCTCAACAAATTCTGCTCCTTGTATCAATACACTTTATGAGTGTTTTACTCAATTAAAATGGAACATAAAACAAGAATTAAGCAAACTGAGATTCATGGGAAAAAGATTGACAATGCTGAATCATCGGTTTAAAATTGCAACACTTGTCAAGCATTTGTTGGGCTCAATAAAATGGAGAATAAATACAAAGCAAACAAAAATCCCTTTTTTTAAAAAGAAGTTCAGAATCACACCTGTTGCATCCAATCATAACTCTATGAAATTTATTGTTCAATACATTTCCAATAGTGCATGAAATTCCAATACGGAAAGGAAAGAAGCCTTCCAGGAATATGAAAATTCTCAGTTTTAGCTCCTACAATTCATTTTTCTGATAGACAACTTAATCCATGGTTTATACAAGTTTAATCTCTTAATAGGACAGGGAGGGAAGACTAAAAACTAGAATGTTAATTTTATCCTCCAAGGGGTTGACTATTTCACGTCCAGTCATATAGAATTATTACAAAGGGTTCTGTGCTGAGGTCTCATACCGCAGAAGCTGGAAATCGCAAATAAAAACCGAAAATGCAATGAATCTTCAGCATGTGTGGCGGCATCTGTGCAGAAAGGAACAAAGTTAGTCCTACCCTTGTCTTAACTCGCACCAAGACCCATTACTCCTGTGTTCCTTGATCTACATTGGCTCCCAGTCAAGTCAAATCCTGATATTGAAATTCTCAGCTTTGCTTTCAAATCCAGCCATAACCTCTTACCCTTTGTAACCTCACCCAGTCCCACAACCTGCGAGATATTTGCACTCCTCTAAATCTAGCCCAATGACCACGGTCCTAAATCCTGGAATAAGCTCTCTATGTCCCTTCACCTCTCAAACTCAATTTCCTCCTTTAAGACGCTCCTTAAAACCCAACTCTTTGGCCAAGCTTTTGGTTATCTCTATGATCTAATATCTCTATTTAGCGCTTAGTGTAGTTTTTTGTTTCATTGAAGCATCCTGGGGCATTTTTATTATGTTAATGATTTTACATAAATATAACTTGCAAACTTTATGTTCCGATGAAAGATCGCAGACCTGAAAAGTTAACTCTTGTTTCTCTCACCACAGATACTGCCAGACCTGCAGAATATTTCCCGTATTTCTGTTTCTATTACCTGAATCTTTTGAGATACGCAGATGAAAAGAAACAAAGATTTCCAAAATGGAAAATGAACATCATTGGACTGGATTTACCTGATCCTGTGGAGACGGAATTGGAGATGCGAGAGCCATGGGAAAATGGTGGTGCGCCACGCCAAAACTGTTTCCTGGCATATTCCTGCCTCCAGGAGACTTTTATAGAGGCAGACTTGGAACCAGGTCATCTGTTCATTCCACAGAGACAGACAGCCAATTGGCAGCAATATTTTACATCAGAGTGGGCCCCCACTGTATTTAAAGGCTTCCAGCTCCCTGTAGGTGGTGCCATGCCCATGCGTTGACACCTGTGGGATGAAAGGCCACAGGCCTATGATAGAATAGGCCTACAGAGCAATTTTCTCTCTTATCTTGATGTTATCATCTTGAGTGCAGCCCTTCTGTCTTGGCCAGCAAGGGCACCTTCATGTCTAGTTGCCCTAATGATCTGCCTGAACAGTGCCAACCTCCCCTCCCTGGTAGGACTGCCAAGACTTTCCCTCTGACTGCACCTACTACATCGAGGCCCCGTCTACTATTTTTAATAGAATGACATAAAAGTGAGGGGTTGGTCAATTAGGAGGACCCTTCTTGGAAGGCTGCACCACCAGTATGACTACAGCTGCAGGCCGATCTCTGGGGAGCAGGCCTTGCCGGTGTCTTTAGGCCCCGCGCTCTCACTCACGGCACAAATCACCCTCCTCCTCCAAAAAGTGATTAAGTGGGGGTGGATTGCAATCAGGATTGCGCCAACTTTTCCTGCTAGAGATGACACTTAGTCATTTTATTGGAGAATTTCACCATGTTCTTAATCTATTTCATTATTTATGTGGTGTTGTTGCACGGTCACTTTAAGAGTCTAGTAACGTGTATAGTTCATGAAGTCAAGATCAAGCCTTTGTAGAGTTAACAGCTACACAATAAACCTGCATTGTTGTTTGCGTTCAACCCCACGTGTTACAACTCCATATTCTTTTGTCCTGAGGGTGCAGCACATAACATATCCCAACTCAGAATATAGAATGGTCGCCAAGAGCTTGCTTGAGTGTGAGTAGTCATCGATTCAATGACATACATTTTTGTCATAAGGTTACAGTATTTCTATAGCAATTCTAGGCTGAACAGCGTTGCTCAGTGCCTTTCAGGTAAATATACCAACATATCATACTGCATTAAATAATCGACATGCTGCCCTCAGCAACATTATCCTGAAACCAGATATATGCTAATGGCACTCTGTTTAACCTCTTCACCAATTTCCTCAATTCCTCTTCTGCTTCCAAATTGTCAAGTTGCTTGTTCAATGCTAAATTAAAATAAACTTCCTCCAATTAAATATTACAAAGACCAAAGCCAGTGGGTGGAATTTTATGAGACTTTTTTATGTGTCCAGCTAGCATGAAAACGGAAAAGTTGCTGATCTGTTTTTCGGGTGAGTTTTAACTGTCAATCTTATACACTCAGTCTTTGAAACTATGGGCTAGACCGTTTCTGGACATGAGAGGCAGTGGGCGGGGCTTAATTCACCAGAACGCCAGCAGCTTAGATTGGAGCCACAAACTGTGCATGCGCAGAAAAAACTAAGGAAATTCAGCTCTCCTCACAGAACACCCCCGGACCAGTTACAGCCTCCCACTTCCCGCCGCAGACATCGGAGAACCCAACATTACTGACACGCTTGTCCCCCACCTCTCCGCCCCAGATCCCCTTACACATGTCCCACTCACCACCCCCCTTGCCCCAATGTCTGAGTGACATGACCCTCTCTCTCCCCTACCCCTGATTATCACAGAAACACAAATCATGTCCTCCATCAGCACACCTGTAAATGCTGACTTGGTTTCCCCTTCATGGTAACAAGGCAAACTGCTTTAAACTCTCTGAAATGCTCTAACGGGCACGTGACTCACCCAAACTGCCTGCGGCTTATCTGCCCTAACAAGGGAAAGCTCCATAAAAACCCCAAAGATGGACAGACAGGCAGGCAGTGCAGGAAGAAATGTCCTCCAGGAAGACAGCTCCAAGATTTTTGGATACAGATCTAGCCAGGCTGCTGAAGGTGGTGAAGGCAAGGCAGGACACGCGCTTTCCCCCAGTAGGATGCCGTGCCAGGGGAAGGGATGGAAATGCAGCCGGGGAGGCAGTGGCAGCATGCATTAGTGCCAGGGTACTGGCCAGGAAAACCGGGGAAGTCGTGCCGCAAAAAACTGAATGACCTAATCCGGCAGCAAGAGCGAGTATTTTACCTCATCTAGCACCTTCCCCCTAAATACCACCCCCCTCCCCCAGCACCCTACATGCTTCTAGCCCCTGACCCCCAAGCACCTCCCTACCCCCTCCCCCCCCACAAGAGTAGCACAACCCTTGTCTTCTGAGGGCCACCTCCTGATACCCTCCAGGACTCATGCTATCAGATTGTACATGGCTCCTTCTGTCCCCACAGGTGAAGAATGCCTATATCCCCCCCAGAGCCCCCCAGAATGGCAACATATCTGCCCCCACTCCCCCACTCAAAAACACACACCCAGAACCCATGCAGTAGTGGCCCCAGACCGTGCTGCTTGACAAGTCCTGAGGCTGCAGCACTGCCATGTCAGAGAGTTTCCAGCCCAGCCCCACCTGTAACAGTGCTTGCTGCTGCCAGCACTAGGACCCAAAATCAGCGCCAAGACCCGAGTCCGTGCTGAGAGTCCGAAGTTGGACCCCATAAGCAACAACAGCGCCTCAACCCCCTCCCCCCCCCCGCACACAGGCCCCCCCAACCCAAAACACAACATTGCCGCCACAAAATACCCCCCCACTGCTCTGCAGTGTGGAGCAGTTTGAAAGCAGAGACTTACCTCTCCGCTCACCCTCACAGCTCAAGTGCCTGAATCT
Organism: Mustelus asterias; assembly: GCF_964213995.1. NCBI lineage: Eukaryota > Metazoa > Chordata > Chondrichthyes > Carcharhiniformes > Triakidae > Mustelus > Mustelus asterias. Next base: position 88,671,781 of record NC_135802.1, read on the forward strand.
GACTTTTATACTTGAGGGCCAGAAATCTACCATCCCGCCCACCACTGAAATTCTAGCAGGCAGGGAGCGGACCACGTAAAGTTCCATTGAGGTTGGGCGCGAATCTTCAGATTTCAGGCGAGCGCGGCTGGAGAATCCCGCCCGAGGTGTTTTCCTGACCGATTCTAGCTGCAGTGAAAGAAGTGTGATGAGCTGGGACGATTGAAAGTGAAGCTTGCTAATGACATTGTGATGAATGCAAAAATATACAAACTGACATTTCGCCCATTATGGACAGGGTCCTGATCGTGATGATTTTTTTCTTGGTAAGAACGGGCGCCATTCCCGCTAGTTGCATCGTGCCCGATTTTACGACTTTTTCCCTCCGCAAAACGGGCGTGATGAGGTTGCAAAATTCCACTCGTTGCCTTCAATTACAAACACAAACTCTATTCCTTTGATAGCCCACTGCTTCCTGTGGAAACTTGGTATCCTGTTCAGCTTGAAGCGAAGATTCTGATCACATATCCCCTCAATCACTAAAGCCTCCAGTTCTAAACCTCACCAACATTACCTGTTACCGCCCTACTAAGGTTCTGAACAAGGTGCACATAACCAACCCTTCACTGGGCAAAATTCAAGTGCCCCAGTCACAGGGTCTATTCTTTAATAAGTGGGGCTTCAACTCATTAAAGCCTTTCAAAGCGACACTGCAGTTCTTGAGGTCGTAATGTACAAGAGCATCAGAACAGGCAAAGGTACATGGAAGGCAGACACTAAGAGAATGCACAAGGATGGTTAGTTGATATTTGTAGGAAATATGACAGTGTTTGATTTTTCAGATGTGATGACAGGACACTTAGACAGGATGAGTTAACAGGACACTTAGAAAATATTAACATGATTAGACATAGTCAACATGGATTTATGAAAGGAAAAGCATTTCGACTAATTTACTGAAGTTCTCTGAGGACACGACGAGCAGAATAAATAGGGGAGAACCAGTAGATGTGTGCATTTGGACTTTCAGGAAACTTTTGATAACGCCCCACATAAGAGGTTAGTGTGCAAAATTAAAGTGCATGGGATTGGGTAATATGTTGGCACTGATTGAGAATTGGTTAGCATGCAAATCCCTCCATGGCAGTTGGTGAAATTTGTTCGGGTACCTGAGCAGAAACTACAAAGTATTCCCAGGGCTTTGGCTATGATTGCTCCTTGCAATGTCTCTTCCAGCCACTGCAGCACTGTTGTTGGAGAGACTGAAGAGCTGCCAGCTAATCTGATTGTCCAGCAGCTCTCCATGGCGGGATTTTCTACCAACTGAGGGGCAGAAATCCCACCTGCAGCCAATCAACACCATCCTAAAAATTCAGGCGCATGAGAAAAGCTGACCACTGACTGTCTGCATCCATTACATTTCAGACACTCTGTGCCAGACTTTCCCAACTTCACACACAGCCAGGGTGCTTCCGTCCCGCTGCAGTGAATGGAGATCTGGCTGAGCGCCAAATTCTTCATCCTCGCTGGCAGCTGAAGAATTCCAGCCCAGGCCAATGGCCGGGATTTTCCGATCCTGCCCGACCAGGGACCGGAAGATCCCACCCGGGGTTAAGGGACCTTCTGCTTGTCCATCAATTATCCATCCTTCCTGCAATGGTTCCCACAGTGCGTGGGAACAGAAGATTTAGGCCAATATTTGTAGCAGTTTATACTCATTTAAGTTGTAAAGCTTCAATGCTGGTTGAAGAGAAACTATTTGTACGCAGAGCATGGTTAAATTACAAAACTCCTTGCACAAACATTCATTGAAGCACAAATTCTTCACAAATAAACCTTGTATACTTGCTTTAAAAAATACAAATGTCAGTTTGCCTCAATAGAGGGACTGAGTTCATGCTGGTTCTCTACAGGGCAATCCAATTCCCTAGCTCTGTTCCTGTCATCCTGCAAGTTTATTTCCAAGTGCCCATCCAATTTCCTTTTGAAATCATTCAGAGACTCCACTTCCATCACCCTCATAGGTAACGAGTTCCAGGCCATGTCCATTCACAGCATTAAAAAAGATCTTCCTTACGCCCTCCCTGCAACTCTGGCCCAAAATCTTAAAGCAACGTCTTCTTGTCCTTGTACCATCAGCAATTCTTTGTCTATCCCATCTTAACCAGCCATAATCTTGTACACCTCTTATCAAATCTCCCCTCAATTTCCTTTGCTCCACAGAAACAGTTTCTCCAAGCTAACCTTGTAGTTAAAATCCCTCATCCCTGAAATGATTTTGGTAAATCTACTCTGCACCTTTTCAAATACCCTCACACTTTTCCTATAATGTGGTGACCACAACTGGACACATTTGTTCACAGAATCATAGAATCTTTACAGTGCAGAAGGAGGCCATTTGGCCCATCAAGTCTGTATTGGCTCACTGACGGAGCATTCTACCTAGTCCCATGCACTCTCCTACCTTGCACATTCTCTCTTTTTCGATAACAATTCAAATCTCTTGAATACCTCGATCAAACATGCCTCCACTACCCTCTCAGGAAATTTGTTCCAAACTCCAACCATCCTCCAGGTGAAAATGCTTTTCCTCGTATCACTTTTGCTCCTTTTGCTAATTATTTTGAATCCGTGTCCTCTAATACTTGACGATCTCCAGTGAGAACAGTTTCTCACTATGTACCCTGCCCATACCCCTCATGATCTTGAATACCTCTATCAAATCTCCCCTCAGCTTGCTTTTCTCCAAGGAAAACAGTCCCAATCTCTCTAATCTATCCTTATAGCTACAGTTCTTTACCCCAGAATCATTCTTGCGAATCTCCTCTGTACTTTCATCAATGCCTTCACAGCCTTCTTCGGGTATGGTGCCTAGAACTGGATGCAGGATTCCAGATGAGGCCTAACTAGTGTCTTAAACAAGTTCAACATTACCTCCTTACTCTTGTGCTCAATGTCCTTATGAATAAAGCCCAAGCTACTATATGCTTTATTAACTGCTCTCTCAACATGTCCTGCCATCGTCAATGATTTAAGTATACAGGTTCAGCATAACTCTATTTATAAAGCCCAAGATCCCATGTGCTTTATCACCTATTCCCTCAGTATGTCCTGTCCCCCTCAAAGATTTGAGCACATCAACTGCCAGGCCGCATTTCCAAGTTTGGTATAATCGGTAAATTTAGAACATTTCCTCTTTATTCCAATATCCAAGCTATCCCTTTTTATCCTAAAATATCTCCATCAGAAGGCTGCAGCTTTAGGCTCCACACACATTATTGACAGATACATCAGTATAATGCTGAAAGAGGACTGTACTGTTGAAGGTGTTGACCTTTAAGTGCTATATGTCTGCTCAGATGGGTAAAAAAAAAAGTTCTCAAGGCACTATAAAAGAGGAAGTTCTCTCAATATTTATCCATCAACCAATACCACAAAAAAACAATGAATCTAATCCTGATGTGCTGTTTATGGGACTTTACTCTTTGAAAATTGGTTGCTCTACTTGCATATGTAACAATTAATACAGTTCAAAAAGGAATTTAGCTGCAAAACACTTTGGAATATCAAGAGTATGAGACAAAACACTAAATAAATGCAACTCCTTTCATTTATTCATTTTTTACATGGAGGTAACATGTAAATGCCATTAGACTCAAGTGCAGTAAAATATAGGCATAGATTTCACAGACCAATAATTTACCTCAGCCAAAGCTCTAAACAGCAAGAGGTTGACTATCCTCCAGTAACTCCCATTGCTGTTGATGGCCTCCACTCTGTCATCCTGGATGGTGACGTTAACTGTCATCGTTGAAGCTGGATGATCCGGCAGGGCCAACAGCAAACTGGACGCTATGTCTCCTGGGACAAGGTTTCCTGCCCCACCAAAGAAGTTGGCAGAGAATGCACCCCTGCCCCTTACAGCCGCTCCATTGCCATTTAATGCCCTGTGGGACATTAATTATCAGGAGATGGATCTTCCACCCCTATCTGGGGAAGAAGCTTCACCTCAGAGAGAAGCAGCGGCTACTCCTGGGACTATACCAAGTCCCACAGAAGGAAGTGTTGGAGGTCTTTGTTCTTTGTCAGGATGCAGTTAAGTCCAGGGGTCAATCAGAAGGACCAAGAGAGGGTGTCCTAAGGAGGGAGAGTTTGTGGGGCAGGAGAGGAAACAGGTGTTAGGAGGCAAAGGTCAGGGGTGAGGGTGGCAACCAATGGGAGACCAAGTATTTGGAGGGTGCAGAGTCCGACCCTCGACCCCCCCCCCCCCCCCCGAAAATTGCAGCTGTACTGGATACAATTGTTAAGTGGCCATTAATTGCTAATTTAAGAGCCAAAATAGGTACCAGATGGAGAAGGCCACTCCACCCCTCATCCACACCATGTAAAATCGCTGCCAGGTCAGGGGAGGTGGGTAGGCAGCGAGAAGGAGGAAACCTCCAGAATTTTATAGGCTGCCATCTGAAAAATCGCCAGCAGGGAACCATTGAAAATTCTACCCCGAATTAAACTTAAAAAGCACAAAACTGCACAGCATTCATCAACCTTTGCCCACAGCATCAAGCTGCACATAGACCCTTTGCATGCAAACACCAAGTGTCACTACATGCTGACTTTGGTGTTAAGATGGATGTGTCTGGCTAGATCATTGCACAACATTCCATTCAGTTGAACCATTCTGTACCAACTGGTCCTCGTGGTAAATATAATTCAGAAAAACACCTTTAACCACAAGTCCATTATGCAGTGGTCCATAAAGGGATGTCCTCAAAGCCCTGCTGGAAAGCAGGTAGATACTGTCAAATGGTTTCCTCAGCAGACCATCAAAATCTCTTGGCGAATGCCTCATGGCTCGAACTTTCAAACAAGTGCCAAGGCATAGTTTGGCTGATGGCGAGAAGGGTACTCCTCATCACATCACCTCCATAGCCTAGAGTCGTAGCATAGCCACCTTTAAGGCAGCAGTAGTGAGAAAGGGACCATTGCTCACTCTCTTCTGGGATGAAGAGAGAGGCAGTGATTTTAGTCAAGGTTCATCCTGAATAGTGATGTAATGTAGGACTCTGTGCCCTGTGGGGCTGTTACCAGCTATGTACAGCAACTGCTGCTGAAGGAGCATCAATTCTGTGAAATACACTCTTCGGTTTACCCAAAACTTGCTGGTCTTCCTGTGCAAAGAGCTGTTGACAATCAAGTCTTGCAGATTGGCACATAGGTTCAGAACTACTTGCTCGGGAATACCCTGAAGCTTGGGGCAGCCATCACAGAGACCCAATGGGCAAAGGTCACTGTTTACGACCCAACAAGCATGTTATACCGAGGGACTGGAAACCACATAAAACACTTCGGGCTCTATTCACTTTTCAGAGAGAATGTTTAACATGAAATGTAAGTGTACATTGTAAATAAAAGCTATAATGACAAGTGTAGTGAGGCACCTCGTGTACTGTGCTGAAGGAAACTGTGGTGGCAAATTTGAACAGTTATGTATAACAGTACTTTTACAAATGTTATATATTTTTGGGGAAAAGCCTATTTCCATATTGCAATATGTTAAGATTTAAGAAAAGCTCTGCACAAATGATGAAAAACTGCAGTCTTTGATAACAATGAAAAACTAAGCTGATCTAAATAAAGAAAAGGTTTGTAACACTCCAAGGTTTGTTTTGATGCACAGCTCCGAGAAAATGCAGCTTTAATAAAGAAAGGGACTCTTGAATGTTTTGTTTTGTGTACTTACTCATCCAGTGCAGCTTTTAAGTATCACTCAATGTGATTTGAAAAATGTTAAGAATTGTTTAAGTTTTAAGTTTATTTATTAGAGTCACAAGTAGGCTTACCTTAACACTGCAATGAAGTTACTGTGAAAACCCCCCAGTCGCCTGTTCAGGTACACGGAGGGAGAATTTAGCACGGCCAATGCACCCAACCAGCATGACTTTCGGACTGTGGGAGGAAACTGGAGCACCCAGACGAAACCCACGCAGACGAGAGGAGAACGTGCAGACTCTGAACAGACAGTGACCAAGCCAGGAATCGAACCAGGGTCTCTGACGCTGTGAGGCAGCAGTGAATTATTATATTTTATTCATTCCAATGAATATCTTTCTTCAAAAGGTAAAAAGTGTTTCTTGTTGCTTGAAACAAGGAGTAAGGATAGTGATCTTCCGGCAACAGGATACAAAATATTGTTTTGCTCCCACTCACCAGGGGATATATAAACCACATTCGCTAACCCCACTCGTTGATTCAGTAAAAATGAGTCAAACAGAGTATGTTTTACTCTATGAACCCAATACAACATCACACAAATTGCCTGGAATGACCTTCCTACACTGAACAATTTACCTACCTGCTTACTTTTTACAGCATTATATTTTCACATGGTTCCTTTTACCTTGTCTATCTGAACTGAATTTTCCTGCTCGAGACAGCCAGATTTCAAACACAAGGGGCTTTTGATAACCTGGTTTTAATAAAACGAGGGAAGCCAAAATCTTTAAAAGCAGATCGCCCAGCTGCAAAAGCGAGTTAACCTGAAGCTGTTTTAATTTCAGTTTTATATCCTGTCAGGTGCAAGGATTTAGCGCAGACTCCCAATTTATTACCCAGCCGGCCAGCTACAAAACATTAGCACAGATGTTTTAAACAATTACCCTGCAAGGTAACTGGTGACCATAATGTAACGTAATAAAACATGATTGTGCCTAATTTAAATGAAACAAATAGTTCTACTCTGTTCACAAACAGCAATAATGAAAATAAGCCTGACAAACCTTCTTCTCACATGTGCAAACCTCATTTCCTTGTGCAGTCATTACCTACCATGCAGAATGCTTCTATTTGCTCATAATACTGGTCACATCTGTATGCTTATACTGTTTCTTGCACTGCCTAAAAATTTGTCCTGCACGAAGTACAGCATAAAACTAAAGTGAGTCAAATTCCTTGTGTTGACAATTTTAATGAAACAGCCCAAGACCAAGATGAAAAATCCCAGCTTATTCACTAAAGTTATTGACAGGAGGAATTTCAATCCTAAATAGCCTCCAAGATCTGGACTCAACAGTTTATTAGACCAGATGGACTTCACCTTCAGTGAGATCTCTTACTAATTACTAACTCAATACAGATGTACAAATAGTGGGCGGCATTTGTGTTTGAAGGAAAGATTGCTCTTGCTTAAAGAGCATAGAAAATTAAACTTGGGTGCTCGCAAAGACACGGGCTAGCTCTAATAGGTGGCCAAAACAGCCCTATACACTAATGTTGCACAGGGATGCATACATCCTCCTTCCCACTACAACACAAGGAAATATGATTCCTGCTCAACTATGCACTAGCAGAGATTGAAATGCAACATCATCCAATTCAAACAGACCGCCAATGCAGACCTCGCACTTGAAGATGTTGATCACCTAAAAGCTGAAAACACACTGAGAACTGAACAAACTCCACACCTGCCCTCACTGTTGATCAGCATGGATCTAAAGATAAATTCTGCAAAAGACATGTACTTCAATAGCACCACTATCCCATTAGATAAATAAACCAAAGGAGTATTCAATGAATGGCAGCACACTAGGAAGCTCGTGAGGGATGTTGGGGTGCTTGCCCACATTTCGTTGAAGGTGGCAGGGCAGGTTAACAGGGTAGTTAAAGAGGCATATAGGACAACCGCCTTTATCAATCACGGCATAGATTATAAGAGCAGGGAGGTTATGTTGGAGCTGCACAAATCTTTGGTTAAGCTACAGCTGCAGTACTGTGTGCAGTTCTGCTCACCTCACCGTAGGAAGGACGTGATTGCACTGGAAAGGATGCAGAGATTCACCAGGGTTTTGCCTTGGATGGGGTGTTTGAGCTATGAAGAAAGGCTGGCATTGTTTTCTTTACAGTAGAGAAAGCTGAGGGAGGGACCTGATTGAGGTACAAGATTATGAGAGGTATGGATAGCTGGATAGGGAGCAGCTGTTCCCCTTATTTGAAGGGTCGATAGCAAGGGGGCATAATTTTAAGGTGAAGGGCAGGAAGTTTAGAAGGGGTTTGAGGAAAATTTATTTCACCCAGAGGGTGGTAGGAGTCTGGAATGCACCATCAGGGAGGGTAGTGGAGGCAGGAAACCTCAGAACCTTTAAAAAGTACATGGATTAGCACTTTAAATATCATATCATTCAAGGCAATGGAACAAGTGCTGGAAAGTGGGATTAATGTAGATGTAGTGTGGTTTTGTCAGTGCAATGGGCCAAAGGGCCTCTCCTGTCCTGTTTGACTCTATGACACCACATGATTTCTATGGAGGCACAGAGATCTGGAAGGTACCAAATTCAATCCCTAGCATACAATGAGTTTGTGAAGTCTTGGTCAGGACATTGGTGGAAAGAATATAATTGACATCAGAACCTGTCGGGTAGGCAGAGGAATGCATTCAGGAAATGTTCCTGCTCTTTATGGTCCACTACTTGTGCTGCAATGAATGACGCAAGAAGATTTAAAGATTCTCCCATGATCTATGCTCACACATGAGGGATGGCCACTTGGGTGAGATCCTGGGAAACTGTCTGCGGCACCATATTTGAGCATGACTCACTGCTTTCTGAAAATAGTGGGAGAAAAGGAAAGAAGATTGTGGGGAATGGGGTGATGGGTGAAGTAATATCTTTGTCACTTGAGTAACTGATGCCCATCAGAGGAATAGGAAAATCACGGCAGAGGGCAAATGCATTTGGTGGGTTGCAAATGTAAAATCCAGTTCAAATTGGAGGCAGGCTACAGAATCACAGGTCAGTTAACATTGTTAGTTGTTGATAATTACTAAATATACATAATAAATTGCCAAGAACTTACAGAAACAGGAGCTAATCAATGCCAATCTGGGTCATTGGGCAAGTTATGTCAGCGTAAGTTTTTGAAGAAGTAACAAGGTAGAAAAGAAAAGGCAAGTGAATTTGGTTTATGTGGATCTTTTAAAAGTCATTTGTAAGGTGTCATATCAGAAATTTATGGCAAAGATCGTGTCCCATGGAATTAAAGAGAATGTGACCATCTAGATGGAGAGACGGTAGAAAGGCAGAAAGCAATAGGAAAGTGTAATCGGAATCAGACTGGTAACACAGAGGTGATAGGGTAACTTCTATATTGGCAGAAATGGAGGGAACGACATTGAAATGTACTAATGATAACAAATAGAGGGTGATGGAAAAGGTCAAAATGGTGGTCAGTGCAATTAAATTGTAGAAAAATATGATGTTACAGATTTTAATGTTTTCCTTTCTTTATGCTTGGGCAAAAGACACACTTATTTTCTGGCTTCCAACTACCAGAGAAATTTCTATAGTAAGGGGCTAACAGAATAACCTTATCTCTAACTTTCTCCTATCCTCTCGTCAGAAGGCATTGTTTGATGTGGGGGTAAGGTGTGTTGGCTGTCCTCCAATAATTCATTCCAAATGATCAGCCTTCACCTGGAAGCCGAGGATCCCAGCAAACTACTTCACGTCACATCAAATTGACACGCATGCACGTCCAAGCAAAATTAGTCAGACAGTGATCAGGGGTGGGAACTCGTGATTTTTCTTCTCCCCAGCCCACAGAAAGAGACCAACTGTAGTACCCGCGATTAATGTCATAGCTGAGATCAGCTAATGTAGTCCCAACTAGGAATCAAACTTCAGGTTGCAAATGTAAAAATGGTACAGCAAAGTACCTGAATACTTTTTGAAATATAAAAGGTTGCTTGCTGAGTGCAATAATCATAGAATCCCTACAGTGCAGAAGGAGGCTGTTCGGCCCATCGAGTCTGCACCAACCACAATCCCAACCAAGCCCTATTCCCATAACCCCACATATTTGTCCTGCTAATCCTCCTGACACTAGGGTCAATTTAGCATGACCAACCAACCTAACCCGCATACCTTTGGACTGTGGGAGGAAACCGGAGCACGCGGAGGAAACCCACGCAGACATGGGGAGTATGTGCAAACTCCACATGGACAGTGACCCGAGGCCAGAATTGAACTTGGGTCCCTGGTACTGTGAGACAGCAGTGCTAATCACTGTGCCACCATGCCACCCAAACTATATTTTATCATCTCAACGTGATCCATGAGGTTTTCCTGTGGTGGATACTGGCTGAGCTAGCGTGGACAATGTAAGCATAAAAGGTGGTGGGTGGAGGGCATGGTGTGGCATGCATTGAGTTGCTTTGGGGCTACGAGAGGCCATGGGTTGATGGGAGTTGCCATTAAATTGACATGGGAAGATAAGAGCTGTGGAAGTTGGATGGAGGCATGGGTTGGCATGAATGATGCATGGGGAGTGAATGGGGGTGATGGGGTGTGAGGGCTGAGGGCTATAGGGCCTAATATTTAACAAACCAACTGGGACAAAGTTTCAGAGAACTGAAGCAGGCCTTTTACACAAACTGCCTCACCTCTCAGCAGTCCCTTTAGCCACCTCCGATCTGCTTCTGGAGCAATGGACCCAACTCCATCCCACATTTGCCCCCAGAGTTAATATCACACCACTCGGGGCCATTTCTCCCGAGGCGGGTGCACCAGAAAATTTCACACTACCTGAAGGGGGACAAAACTCCGAGCCACTGTCTTGCGAATATGGCTGCATGCTCTCATTCTGACTTGGCATTGTGTAAGCTAGACTAAATCTTAGATTTTATTTTAAATAGTATTTGTTTACTTAGCTTGACAATTTTAAAGGGTTTCGCAATGCGTACTCTGCAATAGGCTAACAAGGAAAATTCACCATTTTGTACCAACACAAAAGAAGCCATTTTGAGATTTGAACACCTGCTGCAAAACTATGCAACATTTTAGTACACCAACCACTAGTATTGTAAAGTAGCAATTGATCAGCAATAGTTGAATTAATTAGAAGTATCTCAATTATTCTGTAATTGCGGAACAAGTCATTAATAATGTGGTGAACCACTGTAGTATTGTCTGTTTATGTGATATGCCTGGACACGCCCCTGCTGCCTCAATCCGGGGCTCCGCCCTTCTCTGGGTATAAAGGTGACTGCTCTCCGCCCCTTTTGCCTCAGTTCTTTGGGGAGTGAATGGGGGTGATGGGGTGTGAGGGCTGAGGGCTATAGGGTCTTTGCATAATCAATGGTGCATCAAATAATCAAATAGTTAATGAGAGTTGGATCATATCTATTTCTGTATCTTCCTACTAATATTCCTATGTTAGAATCTAAGTCTGAGATTTAAACATGCTTTGACAGCATTTGAGAAAGAAACCCAAACTCAGTCGGGGCTCCTATCAGAGCACATTATCCTTGATTATTGGGCTTAACGTAAAAGGTGTCTATCCAGTTTAAGATAACGGATACATCTTGAAATAATCCGTTGTCATAGACCCAAGATGTGCACAAATAGCTAAAACCAATGAAATTCACCCTCACAGCATTATTGACCAATCAGCTATCGACAACTGTGGGTTAAAGTTGGGTGATTCAGAATTAGGTATAAATTTTGGGAACTGATGCACCATCAATTGAGCAAAGACTAGTTTGTATGCAAGAACAAATAGGCTTTTATTAGCAAAAGATTTGGAGCACACCCATGCCGATGAACTGGTCCAGACTGAGGCAGGGGGATGGGGAGCAGTCGCCTTTATACCTGGACCGGGGGGGGAGGAGTCTCGGGTAGGGCCGGCAGGGTTGTGTCCAGGCATGTCACATATACAGGTAATAAGCTAACAGTGGTTTACCACAGGAACCATCTCATTTTTGTAGACCAAGGGACTCTGTACTGTGTTTTCTCAGAGGCGGAAGTAGCATTCCTATCAGCACAAGAACCAGTAGTGTAATATTGAACACAAGAAGAGAGGCAAAATTCCAGTGGCATTGTCCCTGAATAGTGCAACTTCCTTCCAAGACGGAGGCAGATTTCCTAATGGTACTGTATCTTCTGGACTGGCCATCCCTTTGAAATTGTGAAGTCTGTTCTTTTGCTCCTTTAGTTCATTGATAAGTGCATTGTTGTTTTATTTCATCCTGTACTCAATAAACTTTGGTATAGTTCACTAATTTAGTGTCTTTACCTGATGGTTGTATCTCCGTTGAACTAAAACAGTTTAAAATGAATTTGAGATCCAGTCATTAAACTGTACACTACTAAATTAAATCAAGTCTAAATTTATCAAAATACTTTTTTAAAAACATACAGTTGACCCACATTACAAAATTGAACACAAGCCATCACACTGAGAAAGAGATTATCAAAGAGTTAATTTGCCTGAATGCACTGTTTCGCCTGAAATACATTTAACAATAGAATTCAATGATCAACTGAAACTTGACAGGATTCCTTCCAGAATGCAATTAAATCTGCCAAATATATGTTTAAAGCAAAAACTTCTTGGAACAATCAATTAAACATTGTTTCCTGCTGAAACCAAGATACATTTTCATCTGCCTAGCCAAAGGACACATAGCGCATTCCATGTCAAGACACTGGAACAAAATAGGTGCTGGATGGACACCATAAAAAGTGGGAACTGAACCTAACAGCCAATTGTGATATCCCACTGTTACCCCTCCTTAAATCAACTAATTTGGCACAGATTTAACATTGAACCCATGATCTTTCTAATCCGCATGACAAAATCAGTGGACTCATAAGATGTGAGTAATTTGATTTTACTGAGCTTCATGGAATCCTAGAATAGAACAGCATGGAATCGACCCATTGAGGCCGCACCAGTTAATTGGAAAGAGCAACCTAATTTGTCTAATTCCCTTTCTCTTTTTCCAATACATTTTCAAGTATTTATCCAATTCACTTTTGAAAGCTACAACTGAATCTATTTCCACCACAGTCGATACAAACAGTGACTTCCAAATCCTAACCAGTTGAAGACAAAAATTACGCATCTCATAAGCAAGCAATATAAAACATTACAACTTTCTGGCTGGTCCCAAGGTCCCAAATGGATTGTCCAGGCACCTATCCTTCACTCTATGGTCACGTCTCCTCTGATGTTAACTTTAAAATTGGTTAAGCAGTTAAACAAGTTAATAACATTTCTATTGGCTGTCACTAATGGTCAAAAAATATAGTTCTATTACACTTGTAGTGGAGACACAGCTAGTACCATTCAAATGGAATATTCAACCAGAATGTCTTTTTCTCCACTGGAATAGTTCACATCGTTACTAACAACTACACAAATTCCATATCCAAGAGTTGACACTAAAATGTGTGTTTAGGATTTAACAGGGATTCTCACATCCTGGGAGTATGTTCCATGGTGGGGCAGGAACGTGGAGTATTTCCTGCTGCAGAGGCTGGCGGGAAACATGCCAAATCTTCTAACCCAATCTCACTAATTATGCAACCGGGATTTTGCGCTATATTCCATGGCAGGGCAAGCCTGATGGCGTATAGTCCACTGTCATATCCGCACACGATATTGAAAATGCGCCCAACATCATTGAATCACTATTGAAGAAAGAAAGTGAACTGACAGAAAATTAAGATGGATCTCCTGGAGCACTCTCAACCTGAAGATAGACCTCCTCCAGGACACCAAATCTGGAATGTCCATCTGTAGACGCTCTCCCCAACTACTGTTGTGGTGCTCCGAATTCCAGGGTAGCCAGTGACCTCCTTCCCAAACTCCAGAGGCAGCCCCTGGCATTGTTCAGATGTGTCCCGACATCTGCATGCCATGTTATTCTGGACGCAATTTGTACCGACTTGTTTCCCTGCCAGTTTTGGGGAGAATTGGCGATGAGGGGGTCAGGCCTTCATTTGCATTCAGTTAGCGGGATGCAAATCATTTCATGCTGGCCGCAAGTGGGTTTCCCAATCCACCATGGTGGGTACGAGCAGAAGATCCCACAGGAAACTTACATTGGCATAAAACCAATTTCTGGGCATCTCAGTAGCCTCTCCCCTCCATCAGCGAGTGCATGGGTGAATTCCACGGAGAGTATTTGTAAATCTTTCAAATTTCAGCTCACATCAGAAAAACGTTTTCTTTTTAAAAGAAACTGTAGCCTGGAATTTCATCTTAAGGCAGAACACAGCTCGAAATATCATAGAACATAGAACAGTACAGCACAGAACAGGCCCTTCGGCCCACGATGTTGTGCCGAGCTTTATCTGAAACCAAGATCAAGCTATCCCACTCCCTATCATCCTGGTGCGCTCCATGTGCCTATCCAATAACCGCTTAAATGTTCCTAAAGTGTCTGACTCCACTATCACTGCAGGCAGTCCATTCCACACCACAACCACTCTCTGCGTAAAGAACCTACCTCTGATATCCGTCCTGTATCTCCCACCACGAACCCTATAGTTATGCCCCCTTGTAATAGCTCCATCCACCCGAGGAAATAGTATTTGAACGTTCACTCTATCTATCCCCTTCATCATTTTATAAACCTCTATTAAGTCTCCCCTCAGCCTCCTCCGCTCCAGAGAGAACAGCCCTAGCTCCCTCAACCTTTCCCCACAAGACCCACCCTCCAAACCAGGCAGCATCCTGGTAAATCTCCTCTGCACTCCCTCCAGCGCTTCCACATCCTTCCTATAGTGAGGCGACCAGAACTGCACACAATATTCCAAATGTGGTCTCACCACGGTCCTGTACAGTTGCAGCATAACCCCACAGCTCTTAAACTCCAACCCCCTGTTAATAAAAGCTAACACACTATAGGCCTTCTTCACAGCTCTATCCACTTGAGTGGCAACCTTTAGAGATCTGTGGATATGGACCCCAAGATCTCTCTGTTCCTCCCTCCCTAACAGCACTGTTAGTGTACCTCCATCACTTTAAGTTACCTGTACAGTTCAAAGTGGTAAGTTAGAACAGAAGAAAGTGGCTTTTAGTTCAGTTCAGCAACCATAACTGTTGCTGGTGTAGTTTCATTCAATATTTTTTTCAAAGCGGATTAGAAAATTGCCACCATTCGCTTGCATTCTACTTATAAACATGTATTCTGCACTCCCCAAGGGGAAAATTGCAGAAATAGAGCCTCCACTTCCCATGGGAGGGTTAGGTAATGTAACTAAACCATTGACATATTTACCGTTTCACTACAATAATCTACCAGAGCAACCATTCACACACCAGTCTAAATGGCCCTTATACTTCTAGAAAACATCAATGGCCTGCCTTGAGCTGGTCAACATTTTCAAAGCGTTTCTTCATACAGACTCTGTTGGTTCTGAGGAAGAGCGAATCCAACCTTGGCCTAGTGTTTTTTTGTTCATTTGCAGAACTTGGACATCACTAACAATGCCAGCATTTATTGCCCCATCCTTATTGCCCTTCTTAAGCTTATTGTGAGCTGCCTTCCTGAATTGCTGCAGTCCGTATGGTGTAGGTACACCAACAGTGCTGTTAGGGAGGGAGTTCCAGGATTTTGACCCAGTGACAGTGAAGGAACACCAATGTTGTTCCAAGTCAATGCATGGCTTGGAGGGAAAATTGCAGCTGATGGTGTTCCCATGCGTCTACTGGCAATATCCTTCTCGGCAGTAGAGGGTTTGAAAACTTACTTCTTCAGATAACAATCAAAATCAGTATATCCTCTTTTTACTTCACATTTTCTACATACCTCATCCAGGCTCACCATTTCCATCCATGTTTCCGCCAGGGGATGAGAAACAGAGTGCCAAGGCAAGTTAGAAGCAAGTATTTTCACCTCTGCGTTTCGGTTCAAACCAAAACTAAACTGAATGGGATTTAATCTGGCTGCCAGCTGGTTCAAATCCAAACAGAGTTTGGGCAGCCTTAACCCAGTTTCCATTGGACACATGTCAACATTCTGAAGCTGCTTCTAATTTGCCACAATTGGCATAGATTCTGCAACTCTAATCAGATATGCATTGTGGGGGAAAATATAGTCATATTGATGTTCTCACAGGAACCCAGATGACATGATTTATGAATTTTGATGAATTAACAGCTCTGCATTGTATCTGAACTGTGCTCTGCCATCCTAAAGAGCAAATACAAACAAGGGGCTTGATTCTTTACGCACTTCTGGGGCTAGCATCAGAGGCGGGCAAGCACTCAAAACAGCGCCACCAGCTTAGGTGCCAGTTCCTGTCTTCTTCCAGTTTCACGGAAACAGGGTTGGAGAGGGGATGACGGTGGGAGTGCCAGCAAGACGACCTGCCCGCACATGGTGATTAGCTAATTAAAGTAGTTAAGGGCCACGTAAGGCCAATTAAAGGGAGCCAGCTGGGACTTTTCTGATGGAACTGCCGAGAGGCTGTCTCCCAGTGGCAGGTCAAGGGGTCAGCACTCAGCCAGGTCGATCCTGCTTGCCAGAGTGTTGAGCAACCACATGCTGCTCTGTAGCGGGATTATCTCCGTCCCACCAACTGCACCAACCCCCCACCCCCACAACACACACAGTGGTGTGGCTGCAAAACCCATTTTGCAATATAAAAACTTCAAAAGATGTGAAGAAAGGGCCCTCTCCCCCACTTACTTTCCATAACTACCTACTGTTCATTTTAGCTAGAAAGCCTGATTGGCCCTCCAGCTTGGGATAATGACCCATCACTCTTTAGTGGCCTCTGAGCCCACGCCCCAAGCTTTAATTGGCCACCCTTGGGAAAATTACAGTTGGGTGACTTGCTCAGACAGGGAGGGTTCCTGACTCACATTTCAGCACGATGACAGGGTTCACAAGACCATTGGGAAAGTTCTCTCTCAAGGGTAGAGAAAGCAATATGTTTTCTGTACCACTCCAGAATAATTCTTTGCACGATACTAACCAAAATCTCCTGCCAATATACTTGCAGCTACTCCAGTTAGCAATCTGGAGAGAAATATTATATTCTACAAAATAATTGATGATCCTCTAAAACACAAACAGACATGTAAAAAAAAAATCAAAGGTACCTTCTCTGGGATTTAGTCTGGAAGAAAATTAAATACTGTTTATTTGATTTGGCATTAATTACTGAAAATCATAAGAATGTTTAATCAAGCAGATACCTACAACGTACACTCAGCACTGATTACAAACTACCATAGTAAAATAGATTAATCCACAGGGTGCCTCTGGCTGACCAAACACTTCACAGGAAGTGTAATATTAAATGTCAGGGGGTCAAAAGTTGAAAAGAAAGAAGTTAGAGGATTAATGAAGGAAAGTCAGTTCAACACCAAAAGGTAACAAATTTATGGAATGAGCAATCTAAGGAAGACAACTTCAGTGGATTCAAGAGACAACTGAGGATATTTCTGGAAGAAGGGATTAGGGAATGGAGAGAAAAGGCGTGATTGATTTGTTAAAAATGGGGCAGGCTTGCTGACCCTTTCTATACTCTAAAGAACCATAATGCTGCTGTGTGCATGAGCTTGGCTATATTGATAGCACCAACCTGTAGGTCAGAACCTCTGGGCTTAACCAGTGGCACAGTGGTATTGTCACTTGACTAGTAATCCGGTGGTCCAGAGCAAGATCCACCATGGCAGACGGTGAAATTTTAATCTAATAAAAATATGGAATTAAGAATCTAATGATGACAATGAAATCATTGTTGATTGTTGTAAAGACCCATCTAGTTCACTAATGTCCTTTTGGAAAGGAAATCTGCCATCCTTATCTGGTCTGGCTTACATGTGATTCCAGATCTGCGGCAATGTGCTTGACTCTCAAATTCCCTCTGAAATTGAGGGCAGTTAGAGATGGGCAATAAATGCTGGCCCAGCCAGTGATGTTCATGTCTCGAAAAAAAATGAATTATGAAAGAGCTTGACTCCAAAGCTGGAGGGCATGATCTAAACTAACACTCCAGTGCACTTGAGAAAAGACAACAGTTTCATGGTCATTATTAGAATGTTCCACATCATCTTTTAGGTGGATTTAAAAAAAGACCCATGGAGTTATTTGCAAAGGAAAAGCAAATTATTCTGGAGTCTTGGACACTGTCCCATGATCATTCATCTCTTTATTGTTTTGGGTCTTTTGACATGTGCAGAAATGATTGCACACATCAGTAAAAGGAACTGCAATTTAAAGTAATTAATTGTACATGAAGCACCCGAAGAGATTTTAGAGAAGTGATAAGACAACGTAAATGAAAGTCTTTCTTTAATCTGATATTCTGTGTAGGAACACAAGACTGAACTGCAGAACTATTAATGTGCTTTTGAAGAAGTTCAGATACAAGGGCAAGGCATTTGTAAGGCCAATTTGGACACAGTACTAACTTAAAGCCACAAATAATATCCTTTGTGACTAAGACAAAGATAAACTTTCCCTACTTGTCCTTCTTGACTTGTTTGTAGCCATTGACACAGTTGACCACACCATCTTCCTTTAACACCTCTCCACTGTTGTCCAGCTGACGGGACTGCTCTCACCTGGCTCTACTTCTCATTATCTAGTTGTAGCCAGGGTATCACTTGCAAGGGCTTCTCTTTCTGCTCCAACATCATTACACTGGTGTCTCACAGGGTCCATCTTTGGCACCCTCCTATTTCTCATCTATAAACTTTGTGGCATCATCTGAAAGAACACTGTTAGATTTGTACATGTACACTGACCACACCCAGCTCTACCTTCACAACCACCTCTCTTGACTTTTCTACTCAGACTTCTTATCAGACTTGCATGGGCTGCATTTTGAAATGGTCACGGAGGTGGACAGACCTGCAATTTCCTGACACCAGACAGCGTCCCAGTCTCTGATGCACTCCCATCTCCAGGCAGATTTCACCCGGGAGGAGAGGGGTGGGTGTCAACTACCTGCTCACAACCAGCAGTTAGCCTATTACGCCGCTGCTGTAGCATTTTTGCTGGAGTGCCATCCAGCCTCAGAGACCCATCTTCTCTCTTTGAATGGATGGCAGAGATTCACCTACTTACTAATTGACCTGCTGGTCAGAAGTCATTGGATATCAGGCAACAACGTAACTCAGGACCCTGAAATTCACCAGTGTCAAGGCTTTGATCCCGAACAGAAATCCAGCCCCGTATCCAACATCCGGTACTAAATGAGCAAAAATTTCCTCAAATTAAAAAGGAAGACTGAAGCCATTGCTTTCAGACCTAGCTCCAAGCTCCAATCCCTAACTACCAACTCCATCCCCACTGCTGCTGCTTGTAGATTGAATACAAATCATGGGGCTAACACATCACATCCTGTCAAGTTGTAGTGATTCACAGTAGTTTAAGATACCATCCCGTAAAAAGTACACGTACGTCATAACACAACACTAAGCTCTGGAATACTTTCGCTATCCCTCTCCTTTCTACCTTATCTTCTTTGTTTAAGACATTTATTAAAATCTCCCTCTTAACTAAGATTTGGTCAGCTGATCTAATATCTCTTCTTGTTGCCTATCTTGTAAATTGCCTTGAGGAATTTTATTCATTTAAACGTGCTATATAGATATCGGTTGTTTTTCTAGTATTTGAAATCACTGAGGAAGCAAGATGTAGTTTTAAGCCAAACTCTTATCAGATGTCCTCCCTAAGGTTCATTGATTAGGATGGATAATTTCATTTACCTATAAGCATGTCAAGTGAAGAATGGCCAAGACCGCGATTTTCTGGCCACTTCAGACCTGGTGCAGATTGCATTGGAGCAGAGAGGGGTCGGAGAATCGTGGGTGAGTGTCTAGCGCGTTCAGCGCTGGCGTGAAACCCCGTTGCAATCCTTCCAACCACCGTACCCAGACTAATCTGGTTCCTGCCCAGTCAGGGTAGGAATTAGATTACCATATTTAAGCAAGTATTTGAGTTTGGATCTTCTCTGTCCCTGGGATTCTCCAATCCTCGGGCACAGCAGGAACCCAGCAAGAATCATTACTGGTCTACACAAATGGAGACCAGGCTTGATGGCCACGCTGAGGCAACGCAGAGTTCACTGAAGCTCCTGGGTTGTTGGGAACATTGCTTGGCAGTGCCTTCCTGACACTGCCAACTGGCACCCTGGCAGTGCCAACATGGGTGCCAACTGACACACTGGCCAGGTGGGCACTGCGAGGCAGGCACTGTCAGGGTGCCAGGTGGCCAGGGGGAGTGGCATGAAGGGGGGGGCATTGGGCGGGTCTCAATGCCCCTAAGCCGGTGATATTTATTGGGGAGGGGGGTGGGGAAATTTGCCTTCAATGAGGGATGGGCGTCCCCAATGTCTGTGGTAGGAGGGTCTTTAATTTCACTTTGAGATTGGGGCACCCATTAAAAACAGCACCCGATCTCAGTGAAGCAGGGCTTGCTGGCATGTTTTGGTCCCACCTCTCTCAGAACTGGTGCAACCTCTCACAAAAAATGACTAAATGTGGCAAAATTGCAATCACACCGACATATCCAGTTTCCTCACCTCAAACAACACTTAGTAATTCTTTGGGAAAATTCTGGCCAAAATGCTTGTAACTGATTTTAAAAGTCAAACTGTTGCAAAGCTCTGATATAATCCTCAGAATGTATGGATTCAGAATCCTACATAGCTGCATTAAATGTACAAAGGACATGGACTGTTCAGATTCTTTTCTATTGCTATGATCTATACTCAAGGTATAAACAAATCCTCTTAAATCTCTGCCCGAAATGAACAATGATTTACAATGTGAAATATTAAAATATTAACATTCCTGATCTAACACAAGAGCAAAGGAATCTTAACACTAAAAAAAGCTGCAAAATGTAATGCTTTAATATCTTGGCTACATCTCATGCCAAAGTACATCTGTAAAATGTTTATAAAAATACCTCTTTCATTATCACCTAATTAAATGCAACATTTTAAAAAACCATTCTACTTCTAATTGGATTAGTTGGGTAGGCTGGCAATATCCTACAACATCTTTTCTGAAGCTGTGGATTCTCAATGTTAGATGTCAGATCAAAATGAGTGTGTAGCATTGTTTTCGATGCAATTGTTAGCAACCTCAATAATGGTTCCTC
This sequence comes from Mustelus asterias, assembly GCF_964213995.1. Lineage (NCBI taxonomy): Eukaryota > Metazoa > Chordata > Chondrichthyes > Carcharhiniformes > Triakidae > Mustelus > Mustelus asterias. Next base: position 88,692,665 of record NC_135802.1, read on the forward strand.
AACAGTGCCTTTCAAACCTTTGATCTCTATCACCTAGAAGGTCAAGGGCACTAGATGCACTGGAACACCACCACCTGAAAGTTCCCCTCCAAGCCATACACTAACCTGACTTGGAAATATATTGCTGTTTCTTCACTGTCGCTGGTTCAAAATCCTGGAACTCCTTTCCTAACAGCACCGTGGTCGTACCTACACCACATGGGCTGCAGTGGTTCAATAAGGTGGCTCACCATGATCCGCTCAAGGATAATTAAATGCTGGCCTAACCAGCAATGCATACATCCCATGAAATTAAAAAAAATTACTGACTTGTGTAGCGATGAGCTTTTAAATGTTTCCTTAGATTTAATGATCAAGATTGTACCAGGAGTATCTAAGGACCCCTGATAAAATAAATATAATTATTCATTGATAAAACTGAAATGCAGGGTAAACTAAATAAATAAGCACAGAAAATTAGGCCTTGTAATTAGTGGGCATGCATTCTAGCTGTGTTTCTAGCACAGCTGTAAATCTGTACATTTGTCCTACAGATGTCTCTACATCTGGTAAAAATCAGACCCCGAGGAAATGATAATACTGCACAATTACAATTTTTTTATATCACGGGGCTGATTGGGGCTCTGATCTGCTGCTATTGTTCCCTCACTCTAAGCGTCAAGGCAAATCAGTTCAGAAATGGCAGATCTACTCAAGCTGTTAAAATCCATAAAAAGGGTCCAAAGGGAATTGGATCAATGAATAACTTGACACCACAGTATGTCAAGGTGGAAAGTTAATAATTAGCAGAAATATCTAACCTTTCGCTTTGGGGGTGAAGTGTTAACTTTTTTTTTATGAGGGGAGTAGGCATATAAGAAAATTGATATTGGAAAAGGGCACAAATAGTTCCTATGCTGGTAAGACCCTTTTAAGACTGATGCAAAAGCAGCTGTTCCAAACTGTGCGCATTAAAAGCTGCACCAAGTTCACCAGTCAAACCCTAATGTGGTTCAAATAGACTTGCTAGAAGCGACATACATTCATACAAAGGGATCTATTCTCTGCAACTAAAAGGAATATGTTCAAGCCTTGTGACTTTCTTGGATTACACAAGAGCTTGGATAGATGGCAGTTCCCTATAGTTGCTTTCTCCATGGCAACACCTCAGCCAGAGTTGATTTGCCAACCCCTTTTCTCCTGCAGTATAAATTGTTATGATTGTTTGAAATTTGGCATTCTTGCCTTTGTCTTGATGAGTACAAGATTTAGCAACATTGACTTTTCAGCAATAACTAAAAATTCTAATACATAACAAAATGTGATTCTGTTGTATCCTATTGAATATAAATATAGCATACATTGGCAATGCCTTTTGATTGTAATAACACTTTGGAAATACAATACAATGAGTAAGTGAGTTGAATAATTCTGCAGCTTGCCGCAGTCAGCCTGCGCAGTAATACATTATCCAGAAGAATGGAGTGGCAAGTCAAGCTAAGGCATTTCCTCCAGCAAGGGTGCATGAGTAGTACCCAGCAGTACTGGCAGAGCCTCCAAGCCGTTTGTGCGTATGCCTTTTCATTGGCAATAATGCATGGGCTGGAAAGAAATCTAGCAAGGGAAATGAAACAACGCGAACTGCAAAATAATGCACATCCAAAATTATTGAATCAGCAATAGCAACACAAACTGTAACTGAGGCTCCAATTATAATGGAATCACCACACTTTCCTCCAAGAAGGGAGAGGTGGAACATCCATGGAATTTCTATCGATCACCATTGTAACTTCAGCACAAGATCTATAGAAACCCCAGAGATTTACACCATTTCATCGGCATTTCTGTTAATGTCTTGCTGAATTAAAGGTGAAATATCAGATAAGCCTTTGAAGATCATCAGGTAATGGGGTTTAGAACAAGAAAAGACCGTTTGCTCCACCAACCTTGCTCATTTCACAGTCAGTGTGTGCCTATCTCAATCGTTAATTTCCTCCTTGTCCCCACCTCCCTTGATCCCTGCGCTCTATTTCTAAAGCACATGTAAATCAAACCATTCTGGGAATATCTGCAGGACCCTGATATTTTGAACGAACTCTTGGGATTTTAAAAATGTTATATTTATTTAAATATAATCATGCCATTTTTATTCTCCTCGATCCCTCCACAATTACCCAACAATGTGGAAAATTGCCCAGGAATGTCCTGCACACAAAAAGCAGGACAAAACCAACCCGGCCAATTACCGCCCAATCAGTCTACTCTCGATCATCAGTAAAGTGATGGAAGGGGTCATCAACAGTGCTATCAAGCAGCACCTGCTCAGCAATAGCCTGCTCAGTGACGCCCAGTTTGGGTTTCGCCCGGGTCACTCAGCTCCTGATCTCATTACAGCCTTGGTTCAAACATGGGCAAAAGAGCTGAATTCCAGAGGTGAGGCAAGAGTGACAGCCCTTGACATCAAGGCCGCATTTGACCGAGTGTGGCATCAAGGAGCCTCGCGAAACAGGAATCAATGGGTATCGGGGGCAAACTCTCTGCTGGTTGGAGTCATAGCTGGTAGATAGGAAGATGGTTGTGGTTGTGGAGGGTGGGTCATCTCAGCTCCAGGACATCTCTACAGGATAGTATCGTAGGCCCAACAATCTTCAGCTGCTTCATCGATGACTGTCCCTCCATCATAAGGTCAGAAGTGGGGATGTTTGCCGATGATTGCACAATGTTCAGCACCATTCGTGACTCCTCACATGCAGAAGCAGTCCATCTTCAAATGCAACAAGATCTGGACAATATCCAGGCTTGGGCTGACAAGTGGCAAGTAACATTCGCGCCACACAAAAGCCAGGCAACGATCATCACCAATAAGAGACACTCTAACCACCGCCCCTTGACATTCAATGGTGTTACCATCACTGAATCCCCCACTGTCAACATCCTTGGGGTTACCATTGACCAGAAACTCAACTGGACTCACCACATTAACACAGTGGCTACAAGAGCAGGTCAGAGACTAGGAATACTGTGATGAGTAACTCACCTCCTCACTCCCCAAAGCCTGTCGCACCATCTACAAGGCACAAGTCAGGAGTGTAATGGAATACTCCCCACTTGCCTGGATGGGTGCAGCTCCAACAACACTCAAGAAGCTCAACACCGTCCAGGATAAAGCAGCCCACTTGATTGGCATCACATCGACAAACATTCAATCTTTCCACCACCAACGCTCAGTAGCAGCAGTGTGTACTATCTACAAGATGCACTGCAGCAATTCACCAAAGATCCTTAGACAGCACCTTCCAAACCCATGACCATTTCCATCTAGAAGGACAAGGGCAGCAGATACATGGGAACACCACCACCTGCAAGTTCGCCTCCAAGCCACTCAACATCCTGACTTGGAAATATATTGCCGTTCCTTTGCAGTCGCTGGGTCAAAATCCTGGAATTCTCTCCCTAACGGCATTGTGGGACAACCCACAGAAAATAGACTGTAGCGATTCAAGGCGGCAGCTCATCACCACCTTCTCAAGGACAACTAGGGATGGGTAATAAATGCTGGCCAGCCAGCGATGCCCATGTCCCACGAATGAATAAAATCAAAAATTGGAAGTGTGATTTCTCACGAAGATTTGGTTCACTGAAATAATGAATAAAACATAAAGGGAAAAGATTAGCAGAAAAACTTTAGGAATATTTCAGTTATGCAATGGGTTCTGAATGTGACTGAACAGAAAGTAAAACTAAAGGTGGAAGTCTGGGATCTGCTAGAAAACAGGTATCAATCTCCAAAGGTTTGCAAAAAGCAAGAGGTGTTTTCTCCCTCTCTCTCTGGAGTTTTATTGTTTGAAGACATGTCTTTCTCTGGAGGCTACTGCCTGAGAATCAGAAGACAGGCATCTCTCTGTGTCTCTGTCCAGAGGTATTAAAATGCTGGAGGATTGGCAACTCATGTAAACTTTTATGTTTTGCTAACTGATGCTGAAGAGGAGTTTACATCTATGGGGATATTGCTTAGATTGGAACTGATAGAGATAGCTAGCAGTTAAGAATTATCTCTCGTATGTTTTAAGTATTTCAATTGGTAAAAGTTATGCTAATTACTTTTGTTACTGTTAAACAACATTGATAAATAAAGTTTGTTTTCATAAACACTTCCCAGTGGGTCAATAGAATCACACCTGAAGCGAAACACCTTATGCTCACACTCACGCCAAAAATCAAAAATAGTTGGGGTCGAGTCTACTTCATAATATGCCGTGGAGTTTCTGATCTGGTCCCAAACAGATCTCAGCCACTAACATGAAAAGTGCAACCAGAGAATGGGATGAAAAATCATAAGCTGGCTGCTCTCAGTCACCTAGAGCCAACAATTACATGGGCGGCACGATGGATAGCACTGCTGCCTCACAGCGCCAGGACCCGGGTTCGATTCCCGGCTTGGGTCACTGTCTGTGCAGAGTCTACACATTCTCCCGTGTCTGCGTGGGTTTCCTCCGGGTGCTCCGGTTTCCTCCCACAGTCTGAAGATGTGCGGGTTAGGTGGATTGGCCAAGAGAAAGTTGCCCCTTAGTGTGAGGGGGACTAGCAGGGTAAATGCATGGGGTTATGGGGATAGGGCCTGGGTGGGATTGTGGTCAGTACATACTCGATGGGCCGAATGACCTCCTTCTGTACTGTAGGTTCTATGATCTAGAACAGCACGAGAGAAGAGTGGAAGTGGATTGTTTGCAGTTGGGTTTTAATGACCAGAAGTAAACAAGAAACGGATAAAGCGTAGAAGAAGCATTTGTCCTCAAATTAAAATGGAATTTTTAAAAAAAAACATCAGATGAAGCATGCAATGCATCACTTTGCTGTGTATCATTGTAGTGACACATTGGCAGCACTAAAGATCTGCTGGTTCCAGCCCTGAAGAGTCATCCAGACTCAAAACTTTGGCTCTATTCTCTCTTCACAGATGCTGTCTGACCTGCTGACATTTTCCAGCATTTTCTGTTTTAGTTTCAGATTCCAGCATCCACAGTAATTTGCTTTTATCTTAGTGTTTAATTCACTGCCAATTCTCTTCCAGAAACGCCTACCCTGAAGTATTGTTCTTCTCTCCGACAGAATTTCCATTTGATTCTTTTGTCCTGTCCACCTTCATTGCTCCTGGTGTTTGACAAAGAGCTCTGATGAAGAGTCATCCAGACTTGAAACATTGGCTCTATTCCCTCTCCACACATGTTGTCAAACTTGCTCAGAGTTTCTAACATTTTCTGCTTTTGTTGCTGGTTCCAGGTCTTGCTACCCCCATTGCAGCAGATAAAAATAAACAATGCTCCCTTAACATGATGTTTTACTCGATCTGATAATGTTTTGTCTGGTAAGTTGTATACCAATTCCCTAATGGTCAATTGGGGTAGATGCTTTCATCTCCTAGTGAACTTGGTTAAAGAGTGTCTTATCCTGTGATCATGCATCTAATCAATCTAACATCATTTGTAGTCTATGTGCCAGCGAATCTAACTTCGTTGATGGTCTATCAGCTATGAAGTAAACTTTCCCATTCCGGTGAAGACAGGGTAGGGGTTGGAGGTTGGGAAAATTAAGGATGGCAATTTTGGGATAGCTCCCCCACACATCCATGCCTCTGGGGGCGTTTCATAGGAGCGAACAATGATCCGGGTCAGCTGCCTACTCCACAGGGCAATTAAAGCTCCACTTAAAGACAGCAGGCTGGGTAGTCATTGGAGTCAGAGTTTCCTGCCCCACTTTTCGGGTTGCAGAGATGAAAGACTGCAACCACATTCAACACCACCCCTGCAGAGGGGTTTTCCCTCCTCCCTGATGTCCCTGCCGCCTTTTGTGATGATTTCAATGCAGGCAACTGAGGGCTCCTGCATGTTGAGGCACCCTCATGCTCTCTTGCCTGCCTCAGCCACACTAATTTCTCCCAAAATGGGCTGCTGGCCTGTTGATTTAGGTACCCATCCTCCATCCCTAAAAAGGGAGGCAAGCAAGAAGGTGGCCAATTCAGAGGTTGCTTCTTGGCTGGGTGCACCTGCCAATAAGGACTCCGCCCCAGGGGTCTGACGTTAAAGCTCCCAAAGCTGCCAGGAAACTCATCCCTATTTATTTGATCAGTCTAAAGGACTACAGTTGTCTGATTCTTCTAGTGAGCTAATCGTCTTGATCTGCTGATTTAGGTGGTATTCTTGTGGTTTTGAACGGATTAATCCAATTTCATTGTTGCGTTCTCAGCTAATTTACCTTCCTAATTTCAGCACTCCAAATCCAAATCTCAAGTCCAAAAACATTTGTTACTGGGCATAATAGTACTTTCTCAACTGGAATGATCATTTAAAAGGCACTGCTTGCCCAGAAGCAGATTCATTTCTCATTCATCTAAATGGAAAGAAAAGAGTTAGTGGAATAGTTCTTTCATTGGAATCATTCTTAGACGGTACTATAATTGACCCATTATTGGATTCGCAGACATAAATCCACTGAAAACTATAGCATATGCGACAGACGAAGGAGGAAGGACACAAATACAAACGTTGCCAGAGGTATGGCTTGAATAGATCTTCATGATATATGAAGATCAAACAAGGATGAAGAATTTGTAGGAAATATTTTTTTTTAATGTCATATTTCCTTTCCATTTCTCTCAATATCCAAGGCAAATTTGTGTTAGAGATGATGAGTACATATGCATTTACAGACTGCTGTTCCTTGGTTAAAGTGATTCAAGACATAATGAATTCAGCAATTAAAATCGATTAAAAATCAAGATCAAGAACACCATAAAGGATGGAGAGAACATGGCACAGCCTAAACAAGCATGAGAAAAATAGACAGAATTATTAGTAAAAATGTGAGGAATAATTTATCTATAGTACATTTGTAACTCAGGTGATTTCAGTCCAAATCAATCATTTAAGTGTTATTTACATGTAATAACTATACTGATTGATGTGCAGGGAATGCTGTTTAGCCACCCCATTTCAGATAAAGTGCATTGTACACAACCAATTGACCAACTTGCCTCAAGAGGTACACGCCTAAAAAGGACTTTGCACGCAAACCTGCCCTATTCTTGATTTTAGATACAACACGCGAGTGTTAGCCCTTGCAAAAATGACCCAGGGGCAGGATGCAGCCAGGGAACTGGCATGCCAGCCAGCTGGGCTATTTTTCACTCCCATCCAGCACTGGTCCCAGCTCCTGTGATTATTAAAAATCAAGCCCTGTATTCCAGTACACACCACCAGCTTCTCTTCACTCTGCTATTGTTTTGAGTCATGGGCAGAATTTTACTTTCTCCTGGACTCCACTACTTCTGATGTATTTCGACTTTTCTTCTACCACTGCTTTCTGCAGAGAATGTATCGATTGCCAGTGCTACACAAAGTAACCTGCTCCTACTGGGTTCCATGGACTCTTTCTGCTCCGACTCCTCTAAACGGGATTTCACACTCCGTTCTGATCTCACTTTGATCTATTCCAGTTAGCTTCTGACATGCTCTGGACACACTCTACAATCTGCTGCTTTCGACTTCAATCTGGTGGACACTGAACGTGGTCTGTTCCACATCCTTAAGAACCACGGCATCATGCTCTGCTTTGACATGTTAAATCAGCTTAAGGTTTGTTGCTACTTCCAAATTTGTACACTCTTCATCATCCTACAGCCACTTCTCAAACCAGTTCTCTCTCTTCACAATTTTGTTGATTTACCCTTCAACCTCTCCTGGTTCCTTGGTCTTCACTATTCTTCACCCTGAAGTATCATTCTCATCATGCCTTGCTCTTCTGCTAGTCCACTGGGAGGTGGTAGTGTTGTGGTATTGTCACTGGGTTAGTAATCTAGAGACCCAGGGTAATGGTCCGGGTACTACAGCAGAATCTAAATTCAATAAAAATCTGCAATTAAAAGTCTAATGATGACCATGAAACCATTGGTGACGGTCATAAAAACACATTTGGTTCACTAATGTCCTTCAGGGAAGGATATCTGCTATCTTCATGGGGTCTGGCCTACATGCGCCTCCAGATACATATCAATGTGACTGACTCTTAAATACCCTCTAAACTGGGCTGGAGGTTGGTTAGCCCAGTTGGCTGGACAGCTGGTTCATGATGCAGAGTGACACCAACAGTTGGGATTCAATTTCCGTAACGGCTGATGTTATTCATGTAGGCCTTGCCTTCTCAACCTTGCCCCTCACCTGAAAGGTGCTGACCCTCAGATTAAATCACCACCGGTCAGTTCTTTCTCTCAAAAAAGGAGAAGAGCCTCTGGTCATCTGGCACTTTGGTGATTTTCATTTTTAAAATGGCCAAGCAAGCCCCTCAGTCATTCGGGAAGGCGATAAATGCTGGCCCAGCCACTGATGTCCACATCGCATGAATGGACTTTAACAAAGAGGTTGTGCAGGAATCTTTGAATGGCATCAAGATAGATAAGTCGCCGGGTCCGGATGGGATGTACCCCAGGTTACTGTGGGAGGCGAGGGAAGAGATTGCAGAGCCTCTGGCGATGATCTTTGCGTCGTCGATGGAAACGGGAGAGGTGCCGGAGGATTGGAGGATTGCGGATGTGGTTCCTATTTTCAAGAAGGGGAATAGGGATAGCCCAGGAAATTACCGACCGGTGAGTCTAACCTCAGTGGTTGGTAAGCTGATGGAGAAGATCCAGAGAGACAAGATTTATGAGCATTTAGAGAGGTTTAGTATGTTCAAGAATACTCAGCATGACTTTGTCAAAGGCAGATCGTGCCTTACGAGCCTGGTGGAGTTCTTCGAAAATGTGACGAAACACATTGACAAAAGGGAAAGCGGTAGATGTGGTTTATATGGATTTTAGCAAGGCGTTCGATAAGGTCCCCCATGCAAGGCTTCTCAAAAAAGTGAGGGGGCATGGGATCCAAGGGACTGCTGCCCTGTGGATCCAGAACTGGCTTGCCCAAAGGAGGCAGAGAGTGTGTATAGATGGGTCTTTTTCTAATTGGAGGTCGGTCACCAGTGGTGTGCCCCAGGGATCTGTTCTGGGACCCTTGCTGTTTGTCATTTTCATAAATGACCTGGATGAGGAAGTGGAGGGATGGGTTGGTAAGTTTGCCAACGACACGAAGGTTGGTGGGGTTGTGGATAGTCTGGAGGGATGTCAGAAGTTACAGAGGGACATAGATAGGATGCAAGACTGGGCGGAGAAGTGGCAGATGGACTTCAACCCAGATAAATGCGTCGTGGTCCATTTTGGCAGGTCGAATGGGATGAAGGAGTACAATATGAAGGGAAAGACTCTTAGTATGGTAGAGGATCAGAAGGACCTTGGGGTCCGGGTCCATAGGACTCTAAAATCGGCCCCGCAGGTGGAGGAGGTGGTTAAGAAGGCGTATGGTGTGCTGGCCTTTATCAATCGAGGGATTGAGTTTAGGAGCCCGGGGATAATGATGCAGCTATATAAGACCCTCGTCAGACCCCACTTGGAGTTCTGTGCTCAGTTCTGGTCGCCTCATTACAGGAAGGATGTGGAAAAGATTGAAAGGGTGCAGAGGAGATTTATAAGGATGTTGCCTGCATTGAGTGGCATGCCTTATGAGGATAGGCTGAGGGAGCTCGGTCTTTTCTCCTTGGAGAGACGTAGGATGAGAGGAGACCTAATAGAGGTATATAAGATGTTGAGAGGCATAGATCGGGTGGACTCTCAGAGGCTTTTTCCCAGGGTGGAAATGGTTGCTACGAGAGGACACAGGTTTAAGGTGCTGGGGGGTAGATACAGGGGAAATGTTAGGGGGAAGTTTTTCACACAGAGGGTGGTGGGCGAGTGGAATCGGCTGCCGTCAGTGGTGGTGGAGGCAAACTCAATAGGGTCTTTTAAGAGACTCCTGGATGAGTACATGGGACTTAATAGGATGGAGGGTTATAGGTAGGCCTAAAAGGTAGGGATATGTTCGGCACAACTTGTGGGGCCGAAGGGCCTGTTTTGTGCTGTAGTTTTCTATGTTTCTATGAATTGAGAACAATACTTAGCACCACCATAAACATCCTCCAAAACCAGGATCAACCTCTGCTCAACCATGCCACACTCCTTGGTCTTCTGATTCCATAAAGATTCTGCCTGTCAATTGGTTAAAAAAAAACCTCTCCACAGAAGGCTCCTAAACTTGGATAGGAAGCCACGCAGTTTGCACATTCATTCTGATCAGCTGCAGGCTCTCAAATTTTATCTTTGGACAGGTCCTTTTTTTGTCCTGTCCTCTTATGATACATCTCACACTGGCCACTCTTTATACTTAATAACCCACTGATCCTGTATAAGTGCTAAATTGCCACCAATTTCAATTTGAAATGCCTCTGAACTTGGGAGTCAATCATTGAAGCTGCCAAAACCCCTTTCCCAAACAGTGTGGGACAGCCTCCCCAGTGAGTCAGCAAAGAAATCTGTGCTGTTTGTCCAAGCTGGAAGTAAATACAACTCCCAGGTTCAAGGGCAGCATTTAGGTAAACTCTCGTCATGTATCCAAAATGGTACGCAAACTTTTAGCTCAGTAAATTCCTTTAGAATCGCTGGCTCAGATTTACTGATTAGTGTCAGAACAGTTCCAACTGTTACTACTCACAGGAAAAATGCATACACTCACTTGGCAGCATTATTTAACGCCAGACTTCCAATGCTGGCCGCTGCCTGAAGCCTCCATTGCAGAAAACTAGGTAGGCCTCGGAGGCCAAGCCACACCCCAAACCCCCCCCACCCTCCCCTCAACACCTCCCTCCCCACAACCTCCCCATGACTTCTTACGGCAGTAGCTGCCATATTCTGGTAAATAAGAGTTTAATCACAGAATCCCTATGGCGCAGAAAGAGGCTATCCAGCCCATCAAGTCTGCACCGACTCTCCGAACGAGCATCCTACCCAGGCCCTCCCCTTTGCCCTATCCCCATAACTTGGCGCATTTACCAATCCACCTAACCTACACATCTTTGGACACTAAGGGACAAGTTAGCATGGCCCATCCACCGAACCGGCACATCTTTGGATTGAGAGAGGAAACCAGTGCACCAGGAGGAAACCCACGCAGACACGGGCAGAATGTGCAAACTCCACACTTTCCCCCATCTGAAGGTGGCAGTTGCCTCCCATGAGAGACTGTGCCAGCTGTTGGCCCATTATGAGTGCAGAAACCACAGGAACAGAGGTGGGTGATGTTATGACCACACCCTGCTAACACGCTGGGTACAACTGAGACTGGACTGACATATACCCACTGCACCCCCTCACCCCCACAAACCCCCCCATCCCCACTTCCTGGACAGGGTCGGGTCCTGGAATGAGGTTTCACTCTTGGTTTCCAATCTATGATTGAAAATCCAGCCTGTGAGGTGTTAATGGATATCAGATATGTAATTGCAAAGAAATGATTAATCATATTAAACAGTATAGGAAGGAGTTAGGTTACTGACAATCCACTTGCATGTTGCATGATGGTTTAAATGTCACAGCACTCACTGAAGCAAGTGAGAAAATGCCACCAAGCAGTTACTGTTTTTACTATCTAAAAGAAGCTAGCAGGGATAAACACTTTGTAAAGTACTTATCTCTGAGCGAGTTCCATAGCAGCTGCCAAGAGGATCCCCAAATCCACATTTGAAATTGTCATTTGGAGTACCTGATACATTAAATTAAATCTCCAGTACCACCTGAGACAGTTTTCTTAACGCACTTCAATGCATTTTCATAGAAAAGAACAAAACTTGGCATGGACTTCCCCTGCTAACTCCATCTGCACTTCAAATACAGCAAATTTTGCCTCAGTATTAGATTAGTCATCTCTTGTGTAACAACTGTGCAGTTATTTTCATTAAATTCAAATGATAATATTCATACAAATGCCATGGAAGAAAAATATGTTCAATAAAATTTCGAAGGAAATACAATATCAGATTGAAACATGGCAAGAAAAAACTGCTTTCACATGAGGTAACTCATTAGAAACCTTAACATTTTACTTAAACAAGCATCATGGGACAGATTTTGTTTTTTATATTCAGCTTGAAGTGAAAATCAGACTTAAGGATCATGTGTACATAATGAAATTAAACTATTTTTCAAATTAATTTAAATTGCAGAAGTGAAATTGTCTATGCCAACTCTTTCTCCTCGTCCTCTCATTGGGGGTGCAATGAGAAGAATTCCTCCTCCTCAAATCCAAACAAAACTCTCATTTTGTAATCAACATGCGAGCAGCAATTTAATTTGTTCTTATTTGGAGATTAAGATGCAAATAACATACGGTAAGCAAACCAAGCAGCTGACGATAAGACTTTCTAACTGTAAGGAGTAATGGTAGATTAGAAAGATTACAGTCCATCATTCAGAGTAACAGACATGTTCAATCTTCATGGTGCTGAAGATAACAATAGTTTTAACTTCTGGGCAATTCTGTTTCTATTTGCCATTTGATTCCATTCACATTTTTTTCAGACAGTTGCTTTATGTATTTAGAACCATAGAATCCTTACAGTACAGAAGGAGGCCATTCGGCCCATCGAGTCTGCACCGACTCTCTGAAAGAGCGTCCTACCCAAGCCCATCCCTGTAACCCCTCGCATGCGCCCTGCTAATTCCCCTCACCTATGTATCCTGGGACATTAAGGGACAATTTAGCATAGATAACCAGTCCAGCCAACCTGCACATCTGATTTTGTCAATAAAACATTGCTCTTTGGAAAGTTAAAATACTCAAAGCAATGATATCTTTTTTTTAATTGTATTAATGCAATGGTATACTTTGTTACATTCACACGATATGGACTCATGCGCCGGAATTCTACTGCCTCACCCGCCACAGAATCGGAGTGGACAAGGGGTGGACAACGGAAATGTCCATTGACCTCAGATGGGAATTTCCGGTCTCGCTTGAGCAAGGCCGTAAAATCGCACCCATGGAGTCTTAATTCAAAATAATCATTTTACCTTAAAGAAAAATGGAGAATGAACACCATCACATGTTTTAATCATCATTTTTCAAACAAACTGGTGCTGAAACATTAGGTCATCTTTTCTTTTCTGTCAATATGCACTCAATTCCATAAGGCCCTGGAGCTAATCTCCATTTCGGGACAAAACAGTAAAACGCACACAAACTTTGGGATAAAAATGCAACAAACCATTCTTCAATGTCTGCCCGTATCAAAATAATTAAAGAAACTGGTTCAAAATGCTTCTTGCAGACCTGTTGGCTTTGGATTGGAATTCCAAAGAATGGGTATGAAAAAAAACCTTATTCTGTCACAATGATGACCTGATTAGATGAAATTGAGACACTATTGTGCGTTAATGATCCAATCATCATAAACCAATTGTAACAACAATAAAAACTGCGACATGGTAGCACAGTGGTTAGCACTGCTGCTTCACAGCTCCAGGGACCTGGTTTCGATTCCCGGCTTGGGTCACTGTCTGTGTGGAGTTTGCACATTCTCCTCGTGTCTGCGTGGGTTTCCTCCCACAGTCCAAAGATGTGCGGGTTAGGTTGATTGGCCATGCTAAAAAATTGTCCTTAGTGTCCTGGGATGCGTAGGTTAGAGGGATTAGTGGGTAAATATCTAGGGATATGGGGGTAGGGCCTGGGTGGGATTGCGGTCGGTGCAGACTCGATGGGCTGAAGGGCCTCGTTCTGTGCTGGAGGATTTCTAAGAAAAGATATAAACTCTCTGTCAAATGACAGAACCGAGGTTTCTGATTAAGAACATTCAATAAGGCACACTTGTGAGGCAGTAGAGAGAAATATCCAGTTCAGCAAGGAAACAGGACTCTTTCTAAGATAAATCAGCAGACGTATAACTTGGGTTAAACTTTACCTATCCGCTTGTAGAACCAAACAAGTTTTTTTGCCACAGGGGCTCCACTGCATCTCGACTGCAGTGAAGCAAAATTCAAGCGATAAACTACTGAATACATCTTTGTCAACCTCCAGACTATTTCTTCAGTGGACCCAACAGGAATCACAGGTCTGAAACTTTTCAAGACTTCATCTTGGGAGAAGCAAGTGTGACAGTGAATTTTTGGAATTTCAAGACTTAAGTGCATGCTACTTCTCTTGTAATCATCTTTTCTTGAGTGGGTGTGTGCCTGTGTGATTGGGTGTGGTTATGAATACATTTTGGGTGTTCAGAATAAACATTTATCCTTTTCTAAAGGTTACAAGAAAATCTCTAATTTGCCTGTCTTTAACAGTTATCGCACAGGACTTGAACCACATTTTTTCTTTTTTAAAAATACATCCGTCTTTGTCCAGGTGAGGGCAGCAGAGCGGTGAAGCTGATTGGCTGTTGCAGGTAAGATTTGCATAGGCACAGTCACTGCTACCAGAAGGTGGTCTGTGGAGGAGCTTTTGTAAAAGGGACAGTAAGCGTCAAACACTACTTCAGTGTTTCCCTCCCTACCTACTCCTCTAACCAAAAACAAAGTCGCTTCTTGGCCTTTTGGCTAAGATCAAGTATAGTATCGACATCCTGCACTTGTTTGAAGTCATGAGGTTACACTAAGGCTTCATTTGAAGCAATTTTTAAAAGCGGCATCTTGGCCTTTTGGCTAAGATGCAAATGAGATCAAGCCTTGGAGGAGGTGCAATGCCTGCTCCAATCAGCTTGGATCATGTTGATCAAGCCCAGGATAGGAAGTGAGAACCCTGTCTTTTCAGCTTGGATCTGGAATGGCTCACTTGCTGAGACTCTGAATTGGACTTTGATTGGATTGAATTGGATATATAAACAAAAAAAACACAAACAAAGTCGTCGGGAGGACCACAAGCAAGGGAAAGGTGAGTTGAGATTATTTTATCCTTTTATCTGTATAAGGGCAGTATGGCAGTTAGGGCAGTGGTATGCTCCTCCTGCCAGATGTGGGAAATTAGGGAACAATCTAGTCTCCCTGACAACTTTGTCTGCAGGATGTGTGTCCAGTTGCAGCTCCTCGCAGACCGCATTGTTCGGTTGGAGCGGCAGGTAGATGCACTGCAGAGCATACAGAAGGCAAAGAGTGTGATAGACACTAGTTACAGGGAGGTTGTCACACCACAGGTTCAGACAGGTAGATGGGTGACCGCCAGGAGAGGCAGACAGTAGAGCAGGAGTCTCCTTTGGCTATTCCCCTTTCAAACAGGTATACCGTTTTGGATACTGTTGAGGGAAATAGCCTGCAAGTTGGAGATCCCAGCAGCAGCCAGGCTTGTGGCACCACAGCTGATTCTGTTGTAGAGCAGGGTTGGGCAAAGAACAAGCAAGCAGTAGTAATAGGGGACTCGCTAGTTAGATGCACAGACAGGCGTTTTTGTGGCTGCGATTGAGACTCCAGGATAGCGTGTTGCCTCCCTGGTGGCAGGGTCAGGGACGTCTCCGAGCAGTTGCAGGACATTCTTAAGGGCGAGGGTGAGCAGCTAGAGATTGTTGTATATATTGGTACCAATATGTAGGAAAAGGACTGAGGTCCTGAAGTGTGAATATAGAGTTAGGCAGAAGGCTAAAGTGCAGGACCTCGAAGGTAGTAATTTCTGGACTACTACCAACTGGTGCCACCTGCTAGTGAGAGTAGGAATAGGAAGATTAGGCAGATGAATGTGTGGCTTGAGAGCTGGTGCAGGGGGCAGGGATTCAGATTGTTGGATCATTGGGATCTCTTCTGGGGAAGGGGTGACCTGTTCAAGAGGGACGGGGTACACCTGAACTGGAGGGGGACTAATATCCTGGCAGGGAGATTTTCTAGAGCAACTCGGGAGGGTATAAACTAGTTTGGCAGGGGATGGGACCCAAAGCAATAGGGAGACAGAAGAGAAGGTTGAGGACAGCACAGAAGTTAAAGAGAGCACATTAAGTAGTAAAGGCAGTGTCAGTAATCGTAGTACCAGACAGATCAGGCAAAAGCAGAGCAGAGAGCGTGGGAAGTCCAGATTATACTGCATTTGTTTAAATGCAAGAGGTCTGACGGGCAAGGCAGATAAACTCAGGGCATGGATGGGTATATGGGACTGGGCTATTATAGCAATTACTAAAAGATGGCTAAGGGAGGGACAGGACTGGCAGCTCAATGTTCTAGGGTACAGATGCTATAGGAAAGATAGAACAGGAGGTAAGAGAGGAGGGGGAGTTGCACTTTTGATTAGGGAAACCATCATGGCAGTACTGCGAGGGGATATATCCAAGGTTTCGGCCACTGAGTCTATATGGGTAGAACTGAGAAATAAGAAGGGGGAAATCAGTTTGATTGGGTTATACTAGAGGCCCCCAAATAGTAAGCAGAAAATTGAGGAGCAAATATGTAAAGAGATTACAGATAGCTCCAAGAAAAATAGGGTGGTAATAGTAGGGGATTTTAACTTTTCCAACATTGACAGGGACGACCATAGTATTAGAGGCTTGGATGGAGAGAAATTTGTTGAGTGTATTCAGGAGGAATTTCTCATTCAATATGTGGATGGCCTGACTAGAGAGGGGGCAAAACTTGACCTAGAAACATAGAAAAACTACAGCACAAAACAGGCCCGTCGGCCCCACAAGTTGTGCCGAACATATCCCTACCTCCTAGGCCTACCTATAATCCGCCATCCTATTAAGTCCCAAAAGGTACTCATCCAGGACTCTCTTAAAGGACCCTAAGAACAAAGAGAACAAAGAACAAAGAACAGTACAGCACAGGAAACAGGCCCTTCGGCCCTCCAAGCCTGTGCCGCTCCTTGATCCAACTAGACCAATCGTTTGAATCCCTCTATTCCCAGGCTGCTCATGTGACTATCCAGGTAAGTCTTAAACGATGTCAGCGTGTCTGCCTCCACCACCTTACTTGGCAGCACATTCCAGGCCCCCACCACCCTCTGTGTAAAAAACATCCCTCTAATATCTGAGTTATACTTCGCCCCTCTCACCTTGGGCCCGTGACCCCTCGTGATCGTCACCTCCGACCTGGGAAAAAGCTTCCCACTGTTCACCCTATCTATACCCTTCATAATCTTGTACACCTCTATTAGATTTTCCCTCATTCTCTGTCTTTCCAGGGAGAACAACCCCAGTTTACCCAATCTCTCCTCATAGCTAAGACCCTCCATACCAGGCAACATCCTGGTCAACCTTCTCTGCACTCTCTCTAACGCCTCCACATCCTTCTGGTAGTGCGGCGACCAGAAGTGGACGCAGTACTCCAAATGTGGCCTAACCAGCGTTCTATACAGCTGCATCATCAGACTCCAGCTTTTATACTCTATACCCCATCCTATAAAGGCAAGCATACCATATGCCTTCTTCACCACCTTCTCCACCTGTGCTGCCACCTTCAAGGATTTGTGGACTTGCACACCTAGGTCCCTCTGTGTTTCTATACTCTTGATGACTCTGCCATTTATTGTATAACTCCTCCCTACATTATTTCTTCCAAAATGCATCATTTCCCATCTTGGGAAATAAGGAAGGGCAGGTGACAGAAGTGTTAGTGAGGGATCACTTTGGGACCAGTGACCATAATTCCATTAGTTTTAAAATAGCTATGGAGAATGATAGGTCTGGTCCAAAAGTTAAAATTCTAAATTGGGGCAAGGCCAATTTTGATGGTATCAGGCAGGAACTTTCAAAAGTTAATTGGGAGAGCCTGTGGGAGGCTTTCAAAAGTGTGTTAACCAGGGTTCTGGGTAAGCACATTCCTTTTAAAGTGAAGGGCAAGGCTGATAGAAGTAGGGAACCCTGGATGACTCAGGTTATTGAGGCCCTGGTCAAAAAGAAG
Organism: Mustelus asterias; assembly: GCF_964213995.1. Lineage (NCBI taxonomy): Eukaryota > Metazoa > Chordata > Chondrichthyes > Carcharhiniformes > Triakidae > Mustelus > Mustelus asterias. Next base: position 88,710,402 of record NC_135802.1, read on the forward strand.
AAGGAAGCATATGACACGCATAGGTAGCTGTGATCAAGTGAATCCCTTGAAGGGTATAGAGGGTGTAGAAGTAGAGTTAAGACAGAAATCAGGAGGGCAAAAAGGGGACTCAAGATTCTTTTGGCAGATAAGGCAAAGGAGAATCCAAAGAGCTTCTACAAATACATAAAGGCCAAAAGAGTAACCAGGGAGAGAGTAGGGCCTCTTAAGGATCAACAAGGTCATCTATGCACGGATCCACAAGAGATGGGTGAGATCCTAAATGAATATTTCTCATCAGTATTCACTGTTGAGAAAAGCATGGATGTTAGGGAACTTGGGGAAATAAATAGTGATGTCTTGAGGAGTGTACATATTACAGAGAGGAAGTGCTGGAAGTCTTAAAGCGCATCAAGGTAGATAAATCCCCAGGATCTGATTAAATGTATCCCAGGACATTCTGGGAGGCTCGGGAGGAAATTGTGGGTCACCTAACAGATATTTGTATCATCGATAGTCGCAGGTGAGGTGCCTGAAGGTTGGAGGGTGGCAAATGTGCCTTTGTTTAAAAAGGGTTGCAGGGAAAAGCCTGGGAACTACAGGCCGGTGAGCCTCACATCTGTGGTGGGCAAGTTGTTGGAAGGTATTTTGAGAGACAGGATCTACAGGCATTTAGAGACACAAGGACTGATTAGGAACAGTCAGCATGGCTTTTTGAGTGAAAAATCATGTTTCACAAATTTGATTGAGTTTTTTGAAGGGATAACCAAGAAGGTAGATGAGGGCAGTGCAGTTGATGTTGTCTAGATAGGCTTTATCAAGGCCTTTGACAAGGTATCTCATGGCAGGTTGTTGCACAAGGTTAAATCTCACGGGATCCAGGGTGAAGTAGCTAAATGGATACAAAATTGGCTTGATAATAGAAGATGGTTGTAGAGGGTTGATTTTCAAACTGGAAGCCTGTGACCAAAGGTGTGCCTCAGTGATCGGTGCTGGGTCCATTGTTATTTGTCATTTATATTAATGATTTGGATGAGAATATAGGAGGCATGGTTAGTAAGTTTGCAGATGACATCAAGATTGGTGGCATAGTGGACAGTGAAGTAGGTTGTCTCGGATTGCAACGGGATCTTGATCAACTGGGCCAGTGGGCTGACGAATGGCAGATGGAGTTTAATTTAGATAAATGCAAGGTGATGCATCTTGGTAGATTGAACCAGGGCAGGACTTACTCAGTTAATGGTAGGGCATTGGGGAGAGTTACAAAACAAAGAGATCTAGGGGTACAGGTTCATAGCTCCTTGAAAGTGGAGTCACATGTGGACAGAGTGGTGAAGAAGGCATTCAGCATGCTTGGTTTCATCGGTCAGAACATTGAACACAGGAGTGGGGACGTCTTGTTGAAGTTGTACAAGACATTGGTAAGGCCATACTTGGAATACTGTGTACAGTTCTGGTCACTCTATTATGGAAAGGATATTATTAAACTAGAAAGAGTGCAGAAAAGATTTACTAGGATGCTACCGGGACTTGATGTTTTGAGTTATAAGAAGAGGCTGGATAGACTGGGACTTTTTTTCTGGAGCAGAGGAGGCTGAGGGGCGATCTTATAGCGGTCTATAAAATAATGAGGGGCATAAATCAGCTAGACAGTCAATATTTTTTCCCCAAAGGTAGGGGAGTCTAAAACTAGAGGGCATAGGTTTAAGGTGAGAGGGGAGAGATACAAAAGGGTCCAGAGGGGCAATTTTTTCACAGAGGGTGGTGAGTGTCTGGAACAAGCTGCCATAGGTAGTAGTAGAGGCGGGTACAATTTTGTCTTTTAAAAAGCATTTAGACAGTTACATGGGTAAGATGGCTATAGAGGGATATGGGCCAAATGTGGGTAATTGGGATTAGCTTAGGGGTTTTAAAACAAAAGGACAGCATAGACAAGTTGGGCCGAAGGGCCTGTTTCCATGCTGTAAACTTCTATGGCTCTATGACTTTGGTCAGTCAAGAAATGAGAGCAGAAAGAACCAGCTTACCATCTCTTCCCTGTCCATAACAAAAAGAAAATTAGCTCCAGAACAATACAATGCTTGCTTCCCCTTAATATAATGTTATTCATATATTATTTGACAAAGTGGACTTTTTAATATGATACATCATATTCTTACACGGAGCTACATGGAGAAAAATACATTTTTCATGATGTGAAGTAATTATACATTTTAATTGATAGTGTGTGTGCAGCTACCACAGGTTTATTCCTGGGGACCTTGGCAGGAGCTTTCAACTGTCTCAATCCTGAGTCCAGATTACCGCATTCATTAAAACTGGTGACCCAAGTTCATGCACAAAGAAGAAGAAAATCAGTTTATCTATAATTTCCTACAATTTTATCAGCCCAGTCTCTTAGATTGTGCCCTACTGCTCATCTTCTTTATGAGTCAAGCTCCTTGTAGAATGCCACATTGTTTGAATGGGAAAACTTCTTTCAATAACGTTCAAAGTATGTGAAGAATGCTACTCTTATTTAGCTGACCTCCTTGATCCATCCTTTTTGGATGGCATCACAGTCAGGCCACATAAATTCCAAGCAAAGCATTGTGTATACAGGATAAGGCCAGATTGTTTCCCCAAGCTTCAACAATAGCACAATTATCAAGTTCCCCACTACCAACATCGTGCAAGCCACAACGACCAGAAGTCTAATGCAAACAGTAGCATTCTGTAGCTTGCTCCAAGAACAGAACAGTGATCTTCAGGGGACTTTGCAGTGATTGGCTCATCTCCTGACAACTCAGTCTGTTCCTTGTTAAAGAGATTCAAGTCAATAAGTTCAAAATCATTCAAGACAGAGTAGTCTGCTTGATAAACACCCCAAACACTCATCTTTCCATAAACAGTGCACGGTGACTGAAGTGTATAACATTTATAGGATGCAGTGCTGCAAAACATCAAGCTTATTTTGATGGCACAATACAGCCCCAAAAAGGATAAGAAAAGTAAGATTATAAAAATATTGATATCCCCATGTTCCCTCCAAGTGGCACACATTCTTGGCTTGGAAATATCTCTCAGCCTTTATTGCCAGTTTATCAAAATTTTGTCATTCCCTACCTAATATCATTATTGGAGCACAATTCAAGAAGGTTCACTTCCACGTTTCCAGGATAAATAGAGTTAAGCAATAAATGCACCCTAGCCAACATCACCTTCATCCGAGAACTTTTATTTTAAATGTGTTTTCACCTCACCCAAACAACCAACTTTCTACTTTAACTTTCTTGATCTTTATTGATCTCAACTGAAAAGCAACCTTTAGCTTTGAAATCTTGCCTTTTACCAGTTTGTGAAATATACTCCCAAGAGGGTAACAAGGTTGATTGTACTTACTCTGGCAGTCTTGACAGGATGCCAGCACTGATGGAGGTCAATGCATCATTCATTCGAAATACAGGTTGGCCCTTCCGAAACCAGGTGACCACGAGCTCCACGATCATTAAACCCACAAAATAAGGTGTAGCCTGCAAAATATAAGCCAGAACTTTTGTTAATTCATCATTCAGCAATTTATCTACATCACTATGCTGCAAATGAGTGGCGTGCAGTAGCACATGAACTACCTTTCAGGTATTCAAGGGTTTCCTGTACGTTAATATTTTGAGATCAGTGGCTACAACAGGTAATACAGTAGAGATGATACCTCAGTGCTTGATAGTGATAATAATAAAGCAATGCATATAAATTCCAAATTGTAGAATTCATTTAATAAATTGTGAAATGTGAAATAATAATGATGAGCCGAACACAAAATGCAGGACCTAACAAGCTTGAAAGAAAAGTAATTAGATGATGCCACGTTAGAGTTTTAAGTGATTACAGCAGAAAGGAAAGACTAAGGAAGGTAAAGATGTCCACAGTTTTGAGATTCTAACACAGAATAGTTTGAAGTTCAAGATTTATTTCCTTTATTATTGTCACATGTATTAGCATACAGTGAAAAGTATTGTTTATCGCACGCTAAAGACAAAGCATACCGTTCATAGAGAAGGAAAGGAGAGTGTGCAGAGTGTAGTGTTACTGTCACAGCTAGGGTGGAGAGAAACATCAACTTAATACGAGGTAGGTCCATTCAAAAGTCTGATGCAGCAGGGAAGAAGCTGTTCTTGAGTCGGTTGGTATGCGTCCTCAGACTTTTGCATCGTTTTCCTGACGGAAGAAGCTGGAAAAGAGCATGTCCGGGGTGCGTGGGATGAGTGACATGTTTCAAGTGAGAAGGGCTTGTAATTATACTGCGTAATATTGGGGTACAAACATTCAAAACTTTGACCCAGATGCTTCTTAGTTTAAAAATAAACAATTTAATGTTTTTGCAGAACAAGAAATTTTAGTCAAAGGCATTGAGCATTTGTAGACTTTAATAGGTAGTTTAATAAAAACTGACAAGTGTAGAGGCTGCTTCAATGCATTTGGAGGTGCCCATCCTTTCTCCAGCAGTTTTTGTGCCCTCCTCCTTAATTCTAGGACAAAAAAATGGATTCTCATTGCTCCCACTTGAACATAACACTTCTAATGTCTCAAATTTAAGATACACAATAAATGTAACTTGCTTATTAAGTTCAGTCGTGACTTCGGCATTGCAACCTTCTATTTCAGATCATCCTTGTACAGTTCTCCAATTAAAGTACACATGCTGGGCAAAGTGTCAGGTTCTGACTAAAATTGGTGTGTTTCTCTCCAAAAACACTGCCAGGTTTTCTCACCAGATCTTCTGGCACTTTGCCAAATAGAAAAATCAGGGAGGGTGGTGGTTTGGGCCTGGTTTACACCATCTCTCTGGCAGCTGGGCACAACCTGATAGAGCCAGTAAGGCCAACTCCAAACAGATAGGGATACCATCTCTAAAGGGCGCCCCAACCTGCAAGAATGATAGACTCCCCTCCCACTTCCCATGGAGGATGCCTTCCTCCATCCCCAAGCCTTAGTGTGCCCCTTTCAAAGAAGTATAACGATTTACAATACATTTTCATGTTTAGTTACCATTACATAAGTGAAAGGAACTGATGAATCTATGAGTCTCTAATGCCGAGAAGTAATCTGCTGATACGCCCACATCTTGCAATGGTAACCTGGTCTTGAGGATTTTTTTAATGCCTCACAGTGATCTGTGGGACTTTTACTCTTGGATGTTGTTTCTAGTTGGAATCTTATCTGAGATGCAACAGGACTGTGTGGTGGTTGAGGAGCAAGAATGGGTTAGCTTTGTCCTTGGTTACACCTCACCATTGCACTTTTGTGTGAAATGACTTCATAAGACCTTGGTTCTGAACAAATCCATGTCATCTTGACTGGTCGCCATGTACCTTTTGTGGGATCCTGGATGTGAACTTGTTCTCCCAACTGTAACCTTGGGAATTCTGTACCTGCATTTTTATTGTGCATGTTGGCCATCTTCTCTTGTGGTTTTTAAAAGTCGCTCTCTATTTTCTGAGAGAGTAGAATGGGTAAGAGTAGGTAAACTGGCACACACTGATCTCCCAAACATGAACTCTGCCACTGATGGAATACATACAGGTAAAGGCATCACTCTCAGATATAATACTGCAATACGTAGAGCTTGCTTGGCCTCTCTACATTTGAGAATTGGGGATTTTACCCTGTGAATCATTCATTCAACAAGGTCATTTGATCTCGGGAAATGAGGAGAAGTAGTGTTTTTGAAATACCACTTCTCACACACATCCTGAAATGGCTCGTCAATAAATTGTGGACTATTATCAATAATGGTACTTCTAGGCACACCAAATAAACTGAAAATAGCATTTAGAGTGTAGCCGACAATAATGCTTGATGTATTATGCACTTGTTGAATAATGAGGTACTTGGTAAAGTAGTCAATGATGATGATGGAGTGCGAGGATGGATTTTTAAAAATATTTTTGGGAAATATTGCGTTATTCTGTAAAGAAACCTGGGTCTGTGCATAAATTATTTAACTAAGCTGAAGAAGGTTAACAAAGACAAACTGTCTTGGAGAGCTGAGAGGGGTAAAGGTATTAGATGCTTATATGTGTAATAAGAAGCCATGGTGAAGTAGATTTATAAGTAAATAGGTTGGGTTTGAAATTTGAATTAGGAGATAGATAAGGACTTGGATTTACAGCTGGGGGGTAAAGGACTTTTACAATTTACAAAAGTTTCATAAGTAAACAAGGGTTATTAAATTTTGTTTAACCCAAAAGGGAAGGCAATAGGAAAAAATTGAACATTTTTATATTTTGGAAAGGTTCAATTCAAAGAGGTGCTGAGGAATTGGAGATGAAAAGGGAAAAAGGCAATGGAATTGGAGATGAAAGGGGAAAAAGGCTATTTATGGGAAGATATCGAGCTGAGTTGTGTTGGCTGTGTGGAGGAGATATCCTGAGGCAAGCTTTGTGTTGAGAAGGTGCAAAATCTGAAGCAGCCACCAGGGAAGGCTTTGGCTGGAATCTTGTGTCCGTTCATGCAGGTGAGATGTTCCCAGCCCATTGTAGTGAATGGAGATTTGGCTGGGTGCCAAATTCTCCGACCTCACTGCAACTGGAGCATGGGATGAATGGCCGGTAAGATCGCACCCTTTGTTTCAGAAAGCTGTTTTGTTCCTGAATATTTTTGGATTTCCACAGCAGATGTAGAAGTCATGTGGTATACCTTTGGACCAAAGAAACCTCTGTGAAATCAATGGTATTTTGTGCCGACTTTATATATAGTCTTGACATGTCTCACATCTCTTGACAACAACTTGAATGTCATTGTTCATACCTGGCCAATAAATTGTCTTCCCGTCCGATCAATGCCCATGTGTGAATGATGAAGCTGTTTAAGAATATCAGGTCACAAAGATTCCAGTATGATGACCAGCCTGCCTTCAGAAATTACTCCCCGGGAGATGCCTAGATCATCCTGTTAAGGCCAAAATGGTCTCACGTTTTCATGGACACAATGAATTGAATCATGCCATCCATCTATGACGTTTTTCCACAGTTTCTGTCATGTAGAATCTTTTGCCTTTACTTTCTGTAGCTTCTGATATTTGTTTTGCACAAAATGTATTAGGGCAGTTTGGAGAATATCCTCAAATTCAATGCCAATGAGGTCAAATTGTAGATCTAAGAATATATCTTCTATTTTCACTGGGTTCGGCAATCTGCTAAGTGTATTCAATATGACCATCAAGTTACCTAAGCTTGAATATTTATCAAGAGACATTGTAATCTTAGTGGTACACTAGTCAATGGTTTTGATCAAATCATCTCCAGTAGCTTGTGGTCAGTCTCTGTCACACACATCTTTTGCCAAATAGATAGGTATGAAAACACTTAATTCCAATCACTAAAGCTAATGTTTCCCATTTGATGTTGGAGTAGCTGGGTTATGTTACAGACAGGGATTTTGAAGCAAGTGTAATTGGTTTGCCTTTTTGTAGCACGCATGCTTCCAGACCTTTTTGTGAGGCATCTATTTCCAGAGTGGTTGACTCCCTCAGATCATAAAATTGCCATGTTGATGCTTCTGATAATAATTGATTCTGTGCTTTGAAGAAGTGTTGGTAATTTTACTGCGTCCTTTTTCAATAATTCCATATGCGAGGAAGATTTTTGAGCAAAATATGGAATGTATGGAGACAAGAAATTAAAGAGACCTGGACACCTTCGAAGTTCTTCCATATCTTAAGAGGGCTTTAATATCCTCTACCTTACTTGGATCTGGACAAATGCCAACACTGAAATAAATGGAACCAATGAAATTGATGTCGTATTTCAGACAGTTGAATATAAATTCTTCATTATGTGATGCATCCATCAATTAATTCAGATTGTCACCATGTTCTTATTTTGTTCATCATGAAACAGCAATATCACCAGTGACGCAGATACATATTGGCATCATGTATGTAAAGTGGTCTGTGTGAGCTTAAAAGAGACGTTGGCTAACAGATAGCCCAAAAGGAAGTGGTTAACAAGAGTATCACCTGAATGGGGTACAAAATGTGGTAAGTTCTTGGGACTTTTCCTTAAGATTTAGTGACAAGTAACCATGCTTGGCATCAAGCTTTGAGAAGAATTTTCCACCTGCAAATCTCAGATTTAACTCTTCTAATGTGGGTATTTCAGAAGGACAACATTTTAAAGCTGTGCTTAAACATCATGGATCAAGGCATACTCTGAATTACCCCTCCTTCTTCTTGACATGTGAGTGAGCTGCACAAATCTGTGTGCTCTTACGCTCTTCTAAATGATTCTGTCCTGCTCCATTTTGTATAGTTCGACTTTCAGTTTGTCTTGTATGTTGTATGTGGATCTATTGACAGACTTGCATTCTCTTGCAAGTGTAATGCTCCCTTGAAACTGCCAATTTTGTCAAAGCATTCTGGATATTTCAATGTTAGGTCATGAACTGAAGTGAAAGGAGTAGTTCCTGAGCTTCATTTGACTTGTGATGTCTGATTTATTCCATCAATTGTTACTTGTTTGAGGTCACATGCCAGTAGACCGGCAATCACTGGGCCTTTAGTATCCATGATGTAGAGCATCAGTGACACCGAGGAGGATTAGTTGTACATGCACTCCAGGACTGTGGATCCTGCACACACAATTACAGTACAGAGTTTTCAAATGTTGGGACTCCAGATTCCATGTGATCCAAAAGAGAACTCCCTGCTGCCCAAGGTCAGCAGTTTACTGTCCACCTGTGTGGTGGACCTCAGTTGTGCCTTTGTCCTATATGGACCACCGTTGTGTGTGCTCGTCATACCTGGACACATCCCCTTCCAGTTTGGTTCCTCCCCTCGGCACCTAGTATAAAGGTGGCTGTCTCCTCCCCCTTGTTCAGTCCAGGTTGGTTATATGTTGGGATCTGCTCCTGATTCTGTTGTGAATAAAAGCCTACACTTATATTGGCATATCGGTAGTCTTTCGCCTTATTGATAGCACATCAATTTTATTCACAACAGTTACTAGTATGGAGCAGTTTCTAAAACCCGACAAGTTAGCATTAGACCCTCAAGAGGTTGGAGCCTCTGATAAATTTGATCATTGGTTGGACTGCTTCGAAGCATTCGTCGACATCGCTACAGCCATCGACACCGCTAAACTCCACGTGCTCCGCGCCCGGGTAAGCGAAGCGGGACGCTGCTACTTACGCGGACGCTATCGAACTCCTAAAAGGGCAGTTCCAAAAGAGCCCTAACGTGGTTTACGCCAGACACCTCCTAACTACCCGCAAGCGGCAGCCAGGAGAATCGTGCGCCCAATTTCTGCGCGCCCTGCGGGTCCTAGCTCGAGCTTGTGACAGTAAGGCTGTTACAGCAGCTCAGAACATGGAGGACCTGATCCGCGACGCCTACGTTGCGGGCATTGAGTCTACATACATCCAGCAGCGTCTGCTGGAACAAGATGACCTAGATCTCCGGAAAACGGCCACGATGGCTGAAACGTTAGAAGCGGCCTCCCATAATCTCGGGTCATACCTTGCATCCCATTCCACCGACGGCTTCACCGCGACGGCTGTTCCGGCGGGGCCCAAATGTTACTTTTGTGGCCTACCTAAGCACCCTCGGCGTCGCTGCCCGGCAAAGGACGCGATTCGCTCCGGATGCAGTAAGCTAGGCCACTTCGTTAAAGTCTGCCGAGCAAAGCCGCTTCCGAAGCCTCGTGGAGCCATGTGTGCTCCGAGGGCGCAGCCATCTTTGATGCAGGCGGCGGCTGCGCGCGAATCGCCATCTTTGATGCGGTCACCGGAAGTGCGGGAATCGCCATCTTTGATGCGGTCACCGGAAGTGCGGGAGTCGCCATCTTTGAGACTGGCATCAAGGCAAGCTGAGCAGGAAGCTTCATCCGTGACGTCATCAGACGGCGACGAAGATGGATTCTTCTTTAATTCAACAGTGGCATCGATTTGCCTGGACCAGTCGCAGCCTCATCAACTCTCCAAGTCCATAATGGAGATCAAGGTAAATGGTCATGCAGAAAACTGCCTGTTTGACTGTGGGAGCACAGAAAGTTTTATACACCCTCGCACAGTGCGTCAATATGCCCTTCCCGTGCGACCCTGGAGCCAGACCATCTCCATGGCCTCGAATTCCCACTCAGTGGAGGTCCTCGGCTGTTGCTTGGTGACGCTGACGGTACAGGGCACAGTCTATGAGCGTTTTTGGCTCCTCGTGCTGCCGCGACTCTGCACAGCTGTACTGCTGGGGTTAGATTTCCTCAGCCATCATAGAAGCGTCATCCTGCAGTACGATGGCCCTTATCCCCCGCTCTCCGTCTGCCAGGCGCCGTCACTGCAGCGCCCCCCGCGCACCACCTGCAGTCTCTCGACCCTCAAGATCACCCCCCCCCCCTTATTTGATAACCTCACCCCGGATTGTAGGCCTATAGCCACCAAGAGTAGGCGCGATAGTGCGGATGACCGGGCCTTCATTCGGTCCGAGGTATAATGGTTGCTCCGGGAAGCGATTATCCAGGCCAGCACCTGCCCCTGGAGGGCGCAAGTGGTCGTAGTTAAATCGGGGGAGAAACACAGCATGGTGATTGACTACAGCCAGACCATAAATAGGTATACACAACTAAATGCGTACCCTCTTCCCCACATCGCGGACATAGTCAACCGCATCGCGCACTTTAGGGTTTTCTCGACAATCGATTTGAAATCGGCTTATCACCAGCTCCCTATCCGCTCGGAGGATCGCCCATATACTGCCTTTGAGGCGGATGGCCGCCTCTACCAGTTCCTCCGAGTCCCCTTTGGTGTCACCAATGGGGTCTCAGTCTTCCAGCGGGCCATGGATCAAATGGTAGACCAGCACGGGCTACGGGCCACTTTCCCGTATCTGGATAACATCACCATCTGCGGCCATGACCTGCAGGATCATGATGCCAACCTACAAAAATTCCTTCGTACGGCCACTCTCCTGAACCTCACATATAATGAGGCGAAGTGTGTTTTTCGGACACGCCGCCTCGCTATCCTTGGGTACGTGATAGAAAATGGTGTCCTTGGCCCCGACCCAGCCCGTATGCGTCCCCTTATGCAGCTTCCCCTCCCTACTACCCTCAAAGCACTGAGGAGATGCCTGGGCTTCTTCTCCTATTATGCCCAGTGGGTTCCCCGTTACGCAGATAAAGCCCGTCCACTTCTAAAATCGACCTCTTTTCCCCTGGCGGAGGAGGCCCGTCGGGCCTTCGACGACATCAAAGCGGACATTGCGAAGGCCGCGATGCACGCTGTGGACGAATCCATCCCATTCCAAGTGGAAAGTGATGCGTCTGACTTTGCCCTAGCCACCACCCTTAACCAGAGGGGCCGTCCGGTGGCCTTCTTTTCCCGGACCTTACAAGGCCCTGAGATTCGACACTCCTCGGTCGAGAAGGAGGCCCAGGCCATCGTGGAAGCCATCCGGCACTGGCGCCATTATCTCGCGGGCCAACGATTCACCTTAATTACGGACCAGCGGTCAGTTGCCTTCCTGTTTAACACCAGGCAAAAGGGCAAGATTAAGAATGACAAGATCTTGCGGTGGAGGATTGAGCTCTCCACCTACAGATATGACATCATGTACCGGCCCGGGAAGCTCAATGAGCCCCCAGACGCCCTGTCCCGTGGATCATGCGCCAGCGCCCAACTAGACCAGCTACAGTCCCTCCATAACGACCTCTGTCATCCGGGTGTCACCAGATTTTTCCATTTTGTCAAGTCCCGTAACCTGCCCTTCTCCCTCGAGGATGTCCGGACGATTACCAGGCAATGCAGGGTCTGCGCTGAGTGCAAACCGCAGTTCTACCGGCCAGGTAGGGCGCACATTGTAAAGGCCACTCGCGCGTTCGAGCGCCTTAGCATTGATTTTAAAGGCCCCCTCCCCTCCTCTAACCGCAATGTTTATTTCCTGAATATCATTGACGAATACTCACGTTTCCCTTTTGCCTTCCCCTGCTCGGACATGACCATGGCTACAGTGATTCGGACCCTGAACAAGCTCTTCACCCTGTTTGGCTTCCCAGCCTATATTCATAGCGACCGTGGGTCCTCTTTCATGAGTGACGAGCTGAGGCAGTACCTGCTCGCCAAAGGCGTTGCCTCCAGCCGCACCACTAGCTATAACCCCAGGGGCAATGGTCAAGTAGAGCGGGAGAACGCAACCGTCTGGAAGGCCGTTCTATTAGCGTTATGGTCTAGGGGCCTTCCAGTCAGCCGTTGGCAAGACGTCCTTCCAGATGCATTACATTCCATTAGGTCACTCCTGTGCACAGCGACCAATACGACCCCTCACGAGCGGATGTTTTCGTTTCCCAGGAAGTCCTCCTCAGGTACTTCGCTCCCAGATTGGCTGATGTCCCCGGGGCCCGTCCTGCTTCGGAAGCATGTCCGGACCCATAAGGCGGATCCCTTGGTCGAGGAGGTCCAATTGCTCCACGCTAATCCTCAATATGCTTGATGGGCGGGAGGACACGGTTTCTGTCCGTGACTTGGCACCCGCGGGTGCCCCTGAGGTCACCACATCCTTCCGCCCCACGGTCCCTGGTGTTGTCCACTCGGAGATTGCTGCGCCTCTTCCTCCCTCAGTCCCTGTCTCCAATGTAGTGCGCCCAGAGCCTGTCGCGGCCCCCCACCCCCTAGCTCCGTTTCCCACTGTTCCCCATACGCCACCAGGGCCACTGCTCACTCCTCTCGCCCGTGTACAGCTCGCTTGAGTCGCCGGAGCCGTCGCCACGCAGTACCCGACGACGGATCGGTCCGCTTCACACCACCTAGCGCCTTCTCTCGATGCTCACTGTACGGAGCTTGGGCCGACATCGCTCCCTGCTCGGACGACTCTGCGACCTGCACTACGACGATCGTGACGGCGGATCAAGCCACCGGTTCGCCTGGACTTGTAATATTGTTTCTGCTTCACCCCAGTGTTGTTTTTTTAAAGGAAGGGGTGAATGTGGTGGACCTCAGTTGTGCCTTTGTCCTATATGGACCACCGTTGTGTGTGCTTGTCATACCTGGACACATCCCCTTCCAGTTTGGTTCCTCCCCTCGGCACCTAGTATAAAGGTGGCTGTCTCCTCCCCCTTGTTCAGTCCAGGTTGGTTATTTGTTGGGATCTGCTCCTGATTCTGTTGTGAATAAAAGCCTACACTTATATTGGGCTATCGGTAGTCTTTCGCCTTATTGATAGCACATCAACCTGCCATGAGGCTTCTGAAGTATCTTAACCGTATGAATTTATTAGCATGTTATTTGTGCTGCTGCGCATCTTTACAATTGTAACTTTTTGTTTCTATTGTTGATGCTGTCTTCCAGGTTTGGACACCACAAGTGCATCTGTTTTCTGAATCACCATGTGTTAATGTTGGCAGCGTACCCAATCCAGAAATTTGAAAACCACTCTGTACAGTTGATAGTGAGATGGGAAATCGCAATGAATTTCAATCCTACCATCTCCCAGCATCCACATGTGTACTTTACAACAAACAGTATTGGAGTCCTAGTCCAGGATTCTCTAAAGGTAAACTTGCAGGTTGAGTCCGTAATTAAGAAAGCAAATGTAATGTTGTCATTTATCTCAAGAGGCTTGGAATACAAAAGCAGGGATGTACTTCTGAGGCTTTATAAAGCACTGGTTAGGCCCCATTTGGAGTACTGTGAGCAATTTTGGGCCCCACACCTCAGGAAGGACATACTGGCACTGGAGCGGGTCCAGCGGAGATTCACACGGATGATCCCAGGAATGGTAGGCCTGACATACGATGAACGTCTGAGGATCGTGGGATTATATTCATTGGAGTTTAGGAGGTTGAGGGGAGATCTGATAGAAACTTACAAGATAATGAACGGCTTAGATAGGATGGACGTAGGGAAGTTGTTTCCATTAACAGGGGAGACTAGGACGCGGGGGCACAGCCTTAGAATAAAAGGGAGTCACTTTAGAACAGAGATGAGGAGAAATTTCTTCAGCCAGAGAGTGGTGGGTCTGTGGAATTCATTGCCACAGAGGGCTGTGGAGGCCGAGACGTTGAGCGTCTTCAAGACAGAAATTGATAAATTCTTGATTTCTCGAGGAATTAAGGGCTATGGGGAGAGAGCGGGTAAATGGAGTTGAAATCAACCATGATTGAATGGTGGAGTGGACTCGATGGGCCGAATGGCCGTACTTCCGCTCCTATGTCTTATGGTCTTATGGTCTAAACCCTGAATGAATTTCCCCCTCTCGAACGGACTTTCAGTGTCTCTACTCCCTAACAGGATGTCAGAGGTCAACAAAGCCAAGGACAAACCTTGGCATCTCTGTTCCACACTGGTTTATGCAATTACAGAGCCAATGAAGTATCAAGGATACATTTTTAAAATCAATAAATTTGGTACCGGGATTGTAATACTAGCATTCAACTAACAAAAGCAATTAAATTATTTCTTTGAACCCCGTCATACTAGGTAAAATTGTTTTTCCTAATTGCCACCATAAATTACCTTTGTGAGTTAATAGCGAAGAGTAAATATGAAGTAAACACATAGCTACAGCCTACAAATTTAAATATGCATTATCAGGTTTACAATCAGGTTTTGTTATTTATTCAGTTCATTATATGAGCATCCTTCACAATTACCCTTAAATGTCAATGGTGTAAGTTAACAAATGTTGAGATTTACTCATCTGCATACGTTACACTGCAGACGAGCAACTCCTACAAGATTCACAATGTGAACGACAATAATTAGCAGGAACAAAACAATGTAGCTTTTCTTTATTTGATTACCAAATATATGCATCTAGAATTACTGCAGTCAAAGAAATATTGTTCTGAATAAAACTTAAAGGTATACCAATGAGTTCCATTTCTTTTCCAGCAGAGGCAATTAAACAATAATATGGATTCAAAAAATCTAAGATCGTGCAGGTCCAAATATAAACAAAAATCACCTAACTTGTAACAAATGTTATATGATTACAATAGCAAGGGAGCCTTCAATTCACTCAATCATGAATTCACTTTCAAAGAGAACTCACCACAAAGGAAATTCAGGCAGGCAGCATTAGATTAGATGGGACAAAGTCAACAAAACAGCTGGTTTTAGCACAACTGCCATTGAACAAGCTAGAAACTCTTCATTTAAGCAAATTCCTCATTTGGCATTATCCCACATGGAAATCAGGCTACGAGTTTCAGGCTGTGGCCTGCTGCCTGCTGAGATTTTCCAGCATTTTCTGTTTTTGTTTCAGATTCCAGTATTTTGATTTTATTTATGAGTTGACTCTGATCTTTTAATAACTAAATTTCAATAAAGAAAGGATTACGACTGTCCCTTCAAAGACAATATAGAATTGATTGCAACACCATTATAGTGAGTTGTAGTTACTGGTAACAAATAAGGCTGTTGGAAGATCACTAGCTTGTCCAGTGTCCCCAGTGGAAAGCAAGTGTCAAGTGAATTATTAACCATTAAAGAAACAATTTTACTTTATTTTCCCAAATGCACACACTATTTTTCAAAAGGTGCCAGGAATTCGATCAATACACAATCCTTTTGTAGTTTAATTTTCTGAAGTATTTTTTAATAGCTAGCCAATGACAGATGTTGGTTATTTGCTGCAGTCATGCTGCCTGTTATAAACAAAGTACCCGTATTCTTACAAAATAAGGTTTCTTTAACATGCCTATATCAATTTTTAAAAAAAAATAAACATGACACGTGATAGATTGTCCAATTATACACCCATTGGCTAAACAAGTTTCAGGAAATAAGCCAAGCTGTTACATAATGTAATGAAGCATCAAAGATCACTTGGAAAAATCTGTTTTTTGACCTTTCTGCTATAGGTCAAAACAAGCTCTTGCACAAGATTTCATTTCTGAATCTCTCTCATCTTTCTCTCTCACGGGAGAGAGAAATTAGAAACAGTATCATACGAATAAATGTACAAATGAAAAAAAATACAAATTGACTGCATGTAGTTAAAGCTCAGGAGAAATAAGGAAATCATTAGAATTAGCTCAATATTATGAGGGAAAAATACAAATCTAAAACCTAATAGCAACAATGGACACAAAAGATCATTCGGATATATCAAAATCTCATTAAAATTTGGCTGCACCTCCAACCAGAATTCTCCAAAGTGATACATGTATGCTATAGAACACAAATAATTATAACTTAAGTTATCAGCATCAAGCCCATATCTGCTATTACTAGAACTACGGTATTCATTTATATATTCTTGCATAAAAATTACAACAGAGACATATCTTTACCCACCCAATCCCTGTTGCCCTTTAAGTTCTAGCCAAGCAGTAGCCTGAATCTCATGTGTCTCATTCTGTTCCCTTTACTCACCCCTTTCCTTCAATCATCTGCTAATATGCATGAAATACACAAATAACTTCTTGTGTGCAAGATAAAGAGGACATCGTCTTGTCAAGATATTTGGCATGACATAATATTCCTGAATTAAAACTGTTGAAACTCAGTATATTTGGCTGTTGAAGCAGATTCACAATGCAACATACACTACGTCATAGCATGAAGTTTTGCAATGCACTGTTTTTCAAAAACTGACTCCTTGGCATTTCACAGAAAGCAAGACATGCATGTCGCTATCGGCCACATATCCATCCAAGATACTTTCAGGACCTTAAGATGTGATACTGTACCATGAATTCTGCCATTGCTTACATGTTTATCAAATAAATAAATCTTCATAACTTGAAGATAGTGATGAATTTTGAATTTTGTATTCAGATACAACATTTCAAAAAGGCTCTGTCAGCAATACAATGACAATCATGTCACTATGTATTTGCAGGAGCAGAACTAATAGAATCTTTTACAGTGGTGCTCCTTTAATATTAGACTCCTGTTCAAATATATCTCCTATACACTGTCACATACAAACTTTTAAAACCAAGATTCAATGCACAGTTTTCTACTTTGATTGTGTCTCCAAATTATTTTCTGTATTTTCTGTAATCAATCATTGCACGCTTTTTCTTGGCTTGACATCACCTAATCACAATGTCTCTCCCTCCCTTTTACTGTTTCCACTGGTATTGGTCTTCTACTTCATTTGGGTTTCTCAATATTACAAAAGTTATCTCATGTTCAGTTGGTGCACAGAGACAATAAAAATGTGAGTAAAATACTTGGTCAAAATTGCTATGATCATTGGATAATTGCTTTTCCATAAAAATAAAAAGCACAGAGCGCATTGTGTGGAATAAAATAACACAAATGGGATTGGTGAATTTGAGAGAAATAACTCACTGCCACAATGTTATTCATTCTATGTTTGTGTGTAGCATTGTTATGACTAGGAATAAAATAACTAGGAAGCAGTTGTAATGCAAAAATCTATAAACCTAATAACATTTTACAAGCATGAAGTTAATAAATCTCAGGAGAATCTATAAGCATTACAAGGCATGTTTACTTTCACATAATAATCCTTACTTCTGCAATGAAAAATGTTATAGTAAAGCCCTGTTAAATTATCTCCTCCTCAATTGAGATTTGGGGCAGGATGTGGGTGGAATCAGGAAGACTCCATGGACCTTTGAAAATGGTGGGCTAGGCCCAGATGTGGAAGTCCTGCCCCATTTCCACCAGGGCAGCACGATGGCACAGTGGTTAGCACTGCTGCCTCACAGCGCCAGGGACCCAGGTTCAATTCTGGTTTCGGGTAACTGTCTGTGTGGAATTTGCATATTCTCCCTGTGTCTACATGAGCTTTCTCCGGGTGCTCCAGTTTCCTCCTACAGTCCCAAGATGTGGAGGTTAGGTTGATTGGCCATGCTAAATTGACCCTTAGTGTCAGAGTGATTAGCAGGATAAACATGTGGGGTTAGGGCCTGGGTGGGATTACTGTTGGTTCAGGCTCGATGGGCTGAATGGCCCTTCTGTACTGTAGGGATTCTATGATATCCAATTTTTGGCAGTAGAAGGAAGAGGTCAGAGTGGAAATGATTCACACAGTAGGGAAACCCAAAATTGGCAGAACCACTGGAACTCAGTGCTGAGTCCAAACAGACCGCATTTTGGCTGTTGCAAGGACTTGAACCTGCAGTACAGGAGTCATAAGTTGATGGAGTAGACATAAACACTCTTGAAGGGTAGATAAGGTCTGTATAATTGTCATGATATGAAGTCTATTTAAATCCCCTACTCTTTAAACTTATAAAAAAGGCTGTAACTGTCACTCAAAAGTTCATAAAACCCTCTGTTAGACTGTTTTGATGGACAGGACTACAGTTGCTGTTAGTTGGAAAAAAATAGTAACATCTGGTCCTGCAGTATCAATAGAGCTCTTTGTCAATATTTCACCAAGGGTTATCATTATGTCAAGTTTCAAATGCTACCATGATCTCAGAGCGTCCCGAGTTCACAGTTTGATTGACAGTTTATAGAGCCTATTAAAGAATTAACTGTCTTTGATATGGGATCTGAATAGAAGTCTGTGTTTTGTAAGAGATTAAGCACTTGACGATATTTAAAAGCATTTGAATTGATTTTTTGAATGGGGATTCTTTTCACTATCAAGTGTGTATGACTGAGAACCATATTAGATCGTTAGATGTTTTCTCTTTCATGTTCACATAGCCCCTAAGTTCTGTCTATAGTGGATACTAGATGAGTGACGATGCAGTTGGCATGGAGGGTATGAGAGGCCGTGGGTGATGGGTGGGGGGATGAACTGCCATTAAGTTGGTGGAGAAGTATGAAGGGCCACGAGGACGTAAGAAGGTAATGGAATGGGAGTGGTTAGGGCAACCTTCCAAAACAACTGGGACAAGGTCTCAGAGAACCAAGGTGGGTCTTGTAACTAGTCCTCTTTGACATTTGCACACCCCATAGCTGACTAAGCACTGCTTCTGATGTTAGTGAGCCCAAATATATCCTACCCGCGCCGCACCCCCCCCCCCCCCCACCCCCGCTAAGATAGTAGAATACTATCTTAACAGGTACAAACATTTGACTAGATTTTTAAAAGGTTTATCTGTTATTTTGGTAAAGGAAAGCTGCAAAAGTCACAAGGCATAAACATACCATGTTTGATGGCACTAAAGTCTTGCATTCTGACAACAATTGTAACTCTTCACAATGGAAAATGCAGAGAAGATATTGGAAAGTGTGGGGAACCAACGATCTAATAGAACCATAGAAAATTACAGCTCAGAAACAGGCCTTTTGGCCCTTCTTGTCTGTGCCGAACCATTTTTTGTCTAGTCCCACTGACCTGCACTTGGACCATATCCCTCCACACCCCTCTCATCCATGAACCCGTCCAAGTTTTTCTTAAATGTTAAAAGTGACCCCGCATTTACCACTTTATCCGGCAGCTCATTCCTCACTCCCACCACTCTCTGCGTGAAGAAGCCCCCCCTAATATTCCCTTTAAACTAATGGGTAAAGAACCTAAACTAATTAATATTAGTGAAGAAAAAATACTAAAGAAGTTAGTGGGACTAAAACCAATAAAGTTAAAGTTTATTTATTAGTCACAAGTAGGCTGACATTAACACTGCAATGAATTACTGTGAAAATGACCAAGTCGCCACATTCCGGTGCCTGTTCGGGTACACTGAGGGAGAATCTAGCTTGGCCAATTCACCTAACCTGCACATCTTTGGACTTGGGGAGGAAACCCACACAAACACAGGGAGAACATGCAAACTCCACACAGAAAGTGACAGAAGCCACGAATCAAACCTGGGTCCCTGGCGCTGTGAAGCAGCAGTGCTAACCACTGTGCCACCGTGCCGCCCCATAAATCCGCTTGATCTCATGTCCTACACCACTGGATACTAAAAGAATGACTGCAGAGATAGCAGATGCACTGGTTCTAATCTTCCAGAAAGCCTTAGATTCTGGAACGGTCCCAAGAATGAGAAGATTATAAATGTGATTAGCTGTTCAAGAAAGGAGAGAGAAAACAGACCAGTTAGCCTGACATTGGTCATATTGGAATGCTAAAATGTGATAACAGGGCAATTGGAAAATGATGAAGGTATCGCTGACAGGTTAACTGAGGGAGTCTATGGATGTAGCATATTTGGATTTTAAGACGACATTCAATAAGATCCACCAAAGGGACTATTACACAAGATTAAGGCTCATGAAATAAAAAACAAATAGAAACAGGATTGTACTCTCACAATGGCTAGATTGTGTAGAACACAGCAGCCCACCATGAATCATGAGACACCCTCCTACAAGCATTGGACAGTGTTCTCCACTTGAGCTGCTCATGCAGTGGAACTGTCGCTTCAAGATACCAATGGTCTGCTCCATGATGCTCCTAGCTTCAGCCTAGTTCTCAGGGTAGGAATGCTGTCCACATCTGTCTGGGTCACAAAAGGAGATCAGCCTCATGTACAGCCAATAGCTCATGTCACCATACAGCTACCCTGTGCTTCAGCACAATGGCTCAAAGTTAGTTAGGATAGCTGACTGGTGCAGGATGGCAGCATTGTTTCTGTTACCAGGTTTATGGAAATTCACCAACATGATGGTCTGGGCTCATCATGCATCAACTGCATAGACAGAGAATGGAATCCTTTGCAGTCCATCTCCCCATCGAGAAACAGCACTCACAAGGTCACATATGTGCAATCAATGTTTCCAATACTGTGGGCAAAAGCAATGTGCCCACTCCTCCTGCTTCTGCCTAAAGAGGAGTAAACAAACCCTCTCTTGGGCCACAATTACCATCCAAAAATGTGCAGATTAGGTTGATTGGCCATGCCAAATTGCTCCTTAGTGTTAGGGGGATGTCAGGGGGATTAGCAGGGTAAATGTGTGGGGTTACAGGGAAAGGGCTAGGGTGGGATTGTTGTCGGCGTCGGCTCAATGGGCTGAATGGCCTCCTTCTGCACTGTGGGGATTCTATGCTTCTATGATGGAGACATAGACAGCAAACTGAGATACGCTGGCAGTGGCACGAGCTCCAGTCTGGAAGAATTCGCTAGCAAAGAAATTGAGGACCATGGTGACCGATACAGCCACTGGCA
This sequence comes from Mustelus asterias, assembly GCF_964213995.1. Classification (NCBI taxonomy): domain Eukaryota; kingdom Metazoa; phylum Chordata; class Chondrichthyes; order Carcharhiniformes; family Triakidae; genus Mustelus; species Mustelus asterias. Next base: position 88,731,395 of record NC_135802.1, read on the forward strand.
GCACCATCCTCACCCTGCTCTGAAGTTGCAGGTCTGATTTCAGGAGTTAGCTATATAACACCACGTTCTATGGGTTTAAAGCCAAGTCCCCACTAATGATTTCTGAATGCTTTTTTACTTTAATAAGTACTATACCAGAGGATATCACTGCTGTGAGGTTAAATTTTTGGTAACATTGTAAATCAAAAAATGAAAAGGGTTGTGAAAAACAAGTGGAAAGAAAACAGAAATAATTAGTGGCTTAGATTCTAATGTGGGTGGGGAATGGGGAGTTAAAAGTACACAACTGCTGTTTACTGTCATTGCGCCTCTGATACTTTCCATATCTTCAGGATGTCGGGCATGCATGGATTAGAACAGAAGTGAGGACTCGTGAGAAGGCCAGCGAGTGAGAAACAGCGAGAAGGCCAATGAGTGAGAAACAGCGAGAAGACCAGTGAGTGTGAATCAGCGAGAAGACCAACAAATGGGAGGTAAACACAAATAGCAGCAAGTAGTAGCAGTAGTGATCTGGAAGATAGTGATTTGTTACTTTTGTATTAGTATGCAATTGTGTCAGTGCACGCAAGCCTAGTGTCATATTCACAATTATTGCAAACAACTTGAAAATTTCATGAGGAACAAAGGTATTTGGGCTTTCTTATGTATCTAAAAAAGGAAACACTGAAAAAGCTCAACACAAATACGAATGGTAATATTACTACATGACCGCAGTACCTAATAAAGGAGTTAGTGAAAATGGGAAAGGAGCCCTCAAAATCCAAAATGTAGCCCCCAAAAATCAAAACAGCCCTTGAGAAAACTAAGCTAGGAAGATTTTGCCCTCAAAAATTGTCGAGTAAGTATAATTTTGAGCCCTGTTCGGAGGATTACATTTTTATACTCTATCCACACAGACACTGCACTCATTGTGGATTCACAGCACAATCAAAGAAATGAGGCAAGAATAAACAGCAGGGAATTCATTTCTAAGATCCAAATTTCATGGCAAATATGTTTTGCCTCCCGCTCAAAGCCCTGTGTGGAGCTACTCACATCGGAATGGTATAAATGTGCTGTAAATCTCCTGAGAGTTTAAGCAGGAATTCCACCATTGGTCCTGTCATGCATCAATGCAAATAATGTCGGTGCCTTCATTATAATGCTTGGCAGAAATCTCAACCAGGCTGCTTTTATCACAGCCCAAAATGAATACTATCTTAACTGGTATAAGCATTTGACTAGATTTTTAAAAGATGTATCTATTATTTTGGTAAAGGAAAGCTGCAAAAGTCATAAGGTATAAACATACCATGTTAGATGACACTAAAGTATTGCATTCTGACAACAACAATTGTAACTCTTCACAATGGAAGATGCAAAGAAGATATTGGAAAGTGTGGGAAACCAACGATCTAATGAGTGAAGAACCTAAACTAATTAATATTAGTGAAGAAAAAGTACTAAAGAGGTTAGTAGGACTAAAACCAATAAAGTTAAAGTTTATTTATTAGTCACAAGTAGGCTTACATTAACACTGCAATGAATGGCTGAAAATCTCTTAGTTGCCACACTCCGGCGCCTGATTGGGTACACTGAGCGAGAATTTAGCATGGTAATTTCACCTAACCTGCACATCTTTGGACTGGGGGAGGAAACCAGAGCATCCAGAGCAAACCCACACAAACACAGGGAGAACATGCAAACTCCACACAGATAGTGACCCAAGCTGCGAATCAAACCTGGGTCCCTGGCGCTCTGAGGCAGCAGTGCTAACCACTGTGCCACCATGCCACCCCATAAATCCGCTTGATCTCATGTCCTACACCACTGGATCCTAAAAGAATGACTGCAGAGATAGCAGATGCACTGGTTCTAATCTTCCAGAAAGCCTTAGATTCTGGAACAGTCCCAAGAATGAGAAGATTACAAATGTGATTTGCTGTTCAAGAAAAGGAGAGAGAAAACAGACCAGTTAGCCTGACATTGGTTATATTGGAATGCTAAAATGTGATAACAGGGCAATTGGAAAATGATGAAGGTATCGCTGACAAGTTAAATAAGAGAGAGTCTATGGATGTAGCATATTTGGATTTTAAGACGACATTCAATAAGATCCATCAAAGGGGTTATTACACAAGGCTCATGAAATAAAAAACAAATAGAAACAGGAGGAGGATTCTGCTCTGTCATTTATGAAATCAGAGCTGATCCTCAAAGTCAACTTTTCCACTGTTGCTCACTTGATAGCTGAGTCAGAAGGTTTCAGGTCGAAGTCCACGCCAAGGTTTAAGCATAAAAATAAAGGCTGACAGTCTAGTGCAGTATTAAGGGAGTGCTTCACTGTCAGAGACACTGTCTTTCAAGTGAGACACTAAATCAAGGCCCTGCCTTCTCTCTCAGATGGAAGATCCCATGGCACTACCTTAAAAAAGGGCAAAGCAGTTATCTCTAGGACACTGACCAACATTTACCCCTCAATCAATATCACAAAAAGTATCTGGCACTTATCTGATCATGATCACATTGCTATTTGTGGGAATTTGAACAAATTGGTTGCCACGTATGTTCTCTAAATTATAATAAGTGACTGCACTTCAAAAGTACTTCAATGGCTGGAAAGTGTTATGAGACATCTGAGCCGGAATTTTCCAGCCATTCATGCACCGCCGCAGCTGCCAGCGAGGGTGGAGAATTTGGCACTCAGCCAAATTTCCCTTCACTGCAGCGGGACTAGAAAATCCCAGCAGCGAAAATGGCCGGGAAATTCCACCCTTGGTGTTTGTGGAAGTCTTTCTTTGTTTCAAATCCCTTGATTCCCCCCTTAGAGTTCAGAAATCTATTGATCTGAGCCATGAATAAAATCAATGACTAAGCATTTACACCCATCCGCAATAGAAAATACCAATAATTCAAAACTCTCTGGCTGAACAATTGTTTTCTCACCCCAGTCCTAAATAGCCAACCACTTATCCTGAAGCAATGTCTCCTTGTTTCTCCTAAAGAAGGCCGTCAAGCCTTTGAGAATCCTCTTGGTTTCAACTAGATCATCTCTTACTTTCCTAAGCTCCACAGACAATAGTTGCATTCTATTCAACTTCTTCTCATAGGACACTCCGCTCATCTGAGGGATCAACCAAGTGAACATTCACTACATCTTTCCAAAGCTAAGATATCCTTCCTTAGGTAGGGAGAACAAAACCACACAGTACTCAAGGTGTAGTCTCATCAAAGGTCTGTAGAATTACAGCAAGACTACATATTCATGTACTCCAACCATATTGTCTATATTCTCTGAAGTTTAGAAGAACAAGCAGTGAAGTCAATGAAACATGTAAAATTCTTAAGAGAGTTTGACAGGGTGGACGCTGAGACGCTAGTAATTCTGGAGCTAGGAGTAGTCGTACCAAGCTAAGAGGTTACTGTGAGTTGAAGAGACATTTTTTCGGAAAGAAGGTTATGAATCTTTGGAATTCCCTGTCCCAGAGAATAGTTGATGTTCAGTCATTGAGTATTTTCAAGGCTAATACCAATAGATTTTTGGGTGTATATGAATGCAGGGGATACAGGGATAGAGCAAGAAAACAAAATTGATATAAAATGTCTGCAACGATCTTGATGAACGATGGAGCAGACTTAGAGCTGTATGGTCTACTCCTGTTTCTTGTGGGGTTTTTTGCCCTGTTTACACTGGTGCCCTCTACAAAGGTTCTGGGATCACAGTGCATCAGACATCTGACTACAGTAAGTTGCTGCTTAAAAGCCCAGAAAAACTTAGGAGAACTGAGCAAAATGAAGAGCAAGCTCCTGTCTTTCACTATTGGCTGCACTTTGTGGATTTCCAACCTCTAATTGCCCATTTGAGATTTTAAAAAACCTTGCAGTCTCTGTGACAGTCTGTTATTCAAGATAAATGTCTTCTGTGAGGCTAGCTTTTCCATTTCGAGAAATCAATTTCTTTATTTGATCGTGGCACAGAAACATCAGTCAGTAACATGTCTTGCCACATTTTGAATTAGTCATTAATTGTCAAAAACATCTAAGTAGCACACCTGTGATACATAAAATAGCAATAATGCATTCAATGTAATTACTCCTATAATCTTTGATAAAAGCGAGTTTACTTCTACCTCCTTTTAAAGTAAACAAAAATGTACGGTACTGAAGTCTCAAGGCTGCAATAAAATCCTACACTCCTCCAGTTATTGTTTTTTTTATGTTTATTTATTAGTGTCACAAGTGGGCTTACATTAACACTGCAATAAAGTTGCTGTGAAAATCCCCTAGTCACCACACTATGGCACCTGTTCGGCTGCATTGAGGGAGAATTTAGTATGGCCAATGCACTCAACCAGCACGTCTTTTGGACTGTGGGAGGAAACCGGAGCACCCTGAGGAAACCACACAGACACGTGAAGAACGTGCAGACTCCACACAGACAGTGACACAAGTCAGGAATCGAACCCGGCTCCCTGGCACTGTGAGGCAGCAGTGCTCACCACTGTGCCACCCAATTCTCTACAGGAACTATCGGATGTTGGGAGAGCAATTTCAATTTGAAACTTAGCTTGATCATAGTTACAAAGCCAAATCCAAAAGTGTAGTCTGAATGGCTGGTGTGCACTTCCACCCATTAAAAGGAAAACAATGTATTCTGCCTCTACCATACACTTCCCAGTGATAACCACAACTGGGGAAAATCAATACATACTAACTTACAGATTTCCAGACACTTCCAACATCCTCTCAACAGCAACAACTTGCATTTATATAGCTCCCTTAACAAAATAAAAACAATTCCTCAAGACATTTTACTGAAGCATGATGAAATGTGACACCAAACCATGAGATAGTCAGCCAGATTATCAAAAGCTTGATTTACGGGCCACGTTAAAGGAAGAAAGAGAGGCAGCAAGGCCAACAAATTTAGGAAGTGAACTTCATGGCTTAAAACCAAGGCATAACCTAGTTGAGGACACCGTCACCCACTGTGGAAGGATTAAAATCAGGAACACGCAAGAATTGGTTGAACACAGAGATTTAACAGGGTTGTGGGGCTGGAGGAGATCACAGGAATAGGGAGTTGCAAAGCTGCCATGGAGAGATTTTTAAACAGAAACAGGAATTTTAGAAATGAGGTATTACTTCATGGAGAGCAAAAGTAGATCAGCAACGGTGGAAATGAGAAGACAGGATTTGATACAATTTAGGACACAAGCAACAGCATTTTCAATAGCCTCAAACTTGTGGAGGATCATACTAGGTAGGCCAGTAAGGAGTGCATTGGAATAACCAAGGGTGGGATTTTCCAGCCCCTCCTGCTGGCAGGGTCTTCCAGTCCTGAAATCAATGGGGATTTAAATGAAATGCCGCATCTGCTGCAGGAAAACCTCCCACAGGTGGAGCCAGAACGTCTCAGTGCAAGTCAGAGATAGCAAAAACATGGAAGAAGATTTCAGCAGCAGAAAATCTGGCAATGTTATGGAGGTAGAAACTAGCAGTCTTAGGAATGGTGCATATTTGTAGCAGGAAGCTCATCTCAACAACAAATATAATACCAGGCTGCAAACAGTCTGGGTCAGCCTCATACAATTACCAAGGAGGGGGATGGGGATGGAATTGGTGGTGAGGGAATAGATTCTGTCACAAAGACCAAAAGCTATGCTGTGGAGGTAGCTTTTGCTCACCCAGACAAGCAAGCCAATAATTTAGAGACAGTAAACTAGCCAACATTTATGGTGTAGAGTTGGGTGTTGCCAGTGTTCACGTGGAAATTGACACTGTTTTTGGATGATGTTGCCAAGGTGGAAAATTTAGGTGGAAAATAGGACAGGATCAAGGGATGTCTGTAACAAGGGAGAAAAGCCCTTGCAGGTGGTTTTGCGACTATGGCCGGAAAGACAGAAATGTAACAAGACAAGGACAGTCTCATCCAGTTAGACCATGGAGGAGAGGTTTTGGAGCAGAATTTCATGACTAACTTTAATAAAAGTTGTAGACATACCAAGAAGAGGGGACATAGTTTACTGGGTGTCACAGGTGACACAGTGGCACAGCGGTTAGCACTGCTGCCTCACAGCACCAGGGATCTAGGTTCAATTATAGCCTTGGGTCACTGTTTGTGTGGATTTTGCATGTTCTCCCTGTATCTGCACGGGTTTCCTCCGATGCTCCAGTTTCTTCTCACAGTTCAAAGATGTGCAGGTTAGGTGGATTGGCTCTTAGTGTCCCAAGATATATAGGTTGGGGGGGGGGGGGGGGGTTAGCGGGGTAAATACATGGGGTTACAGGTAAACCTGCATATGAGTCGGTGCAGACTCGATGTGCCAAATGGCCTCCTTCTCCACTGTAGTGATTCTATGAATCAGGGTAAGCAAATATTCTCACAGTCACATCAGACATAATTTGTGACTTTGACAAGAGTTATTTTGGTACTGTGATGGGGGACTGGTGGGATCCAAACGTGAAGTTCCAAGAAAGACAAGCACAGAATCAGGAGGCAACAAAAGGTTATTACTAAGGTAAAACCCCAGCCAATTCCCTGCAACAACAATAATAATTTCCACTAGAACATCACCTGAAAATACTTTTCAGGATACAGAGATTGGAGTGTGCGTCAAGGATAGAAAGGAACTTGCAGTTCAGATATTGGTAAGCATGGAAACATAAAAAATAGGAGCAGGAATAGGCCATTCGGCCCATCACGGCTTCTCTGCCATTCATTATGATCATGGCTGATCATCCAACTCAACACTACCTCCCCCCAATATCATTTGATCCCCTTCGCCCCAAGGGTTATATCTAACTCCTTCTTGAAAACATACAGGGCCTGATTTTACCATTTTGAGTCTAAATGCCGAATCCGGGCATCAAATAGATCCGAGCCTGGAATCCTCTTTCCAGCGCGCCCATACGCGTTTTGCCGGCTCCGGTCCAATTCGCGCTGTGGGCGGGGCTTAGCGCTGGCGGACCGATCGGAGCTCTGAACTGCGCATGCGCAGTTCGAAAAAAAGCTGACAGAGCGCGCCCGGGCGCGAAAGAAAAAAAGCAGAAAGCGGAGAGAGCGGCTCTCTGACGGTCACCTCTGGGGGGGGTGGGGGGGGGGAAGAGGAGGGGGGACGGGACCCATATCATCGTCTGGTCGAGGGGTGGGGGGTGGGAGGTGGGACCCAGATCATCCTCTGGTCGGGGTGGGGAGGGGGGCGGTCCGCTACCAGTCTGCGGCCGATCGGTTGGGGGGGGGGGGGGTGGCGGGCAGGGGGGACCGCCGCCACTCTGCGGGCGATCCCTCCTCCCCACCGGAGGAACGAATCCCTCCTGCCGGAGTGGACGTGCGGCCATGCCATCCCACAAAACCTTCAGGATGAAGTGATTCCTCGCTAAGAAGATGAAGCAGAACCGGCTGATTCCACAGTGGATCCACATGAAAGCTGGCTACAAGATCAGTACAAGTCCAAGAGGAGACACTGGAGTAGGACCAAGCTGGGCCTGTAAAGGGATACACCATCACTGGTACACTACCAGCCACAGCCATCTCTCCTGCTCTCTTGCCCCTGCAGGGAAGAGTAATTTGTGGCTGGTAGTGTACCAGTGATGGTGTATCCCTTTACAGGCCCAGCTTGGTCCTTCTCCAGTGTCTCCTCTTGGACTGGACTGATCTTGTTGCCGTTTTTCATGCGGATCCACTGTGGAATCGGCCGGTTCTGCTTCATCTTCTTAGCGAGGAATCACTTCATCCTGAAGGTTTTGTGGGATGGCATGGCCGCACATCCACTCCGGCAGGAGGGATTCATTCCTCCGGTGGGGAGGGGGGATCGCCCACAGAGTGGCGGCAGACCCCCCTGCCCCCTCCCTCCCCACCGATCGGCCGCAGACTGGCAGCGGACCCCCCCCCCCCCACCACCCCCCCAACCAGAGGATGATCTGGGTTCCCCCCTCCCCGACCAGAGGATGATCTGGGTCCCACCCACCCCCAACCAGAGGATGATCTGGGTCCCAACCCCCTTCCCTCCTCCCACCCACCCCCCAACCAGAGGATGACCTGGGTCAGAGAGCCGTTGGACGCTCTGACCCCGCTCTTCGGAAGCTGCAGCGACGACTTCAGACTTTTATTTTGCAGGTCGCTTACAGCGCGGATCCGGAACGGACCAGAAGACGGTAAAGTGGGATTTGGCGGTAGAGTTGGGCGCGCAGTTCATTAAGTCGATTTAAATGCATGCAAATGCATTTAAATCGTCGGGCCGCCCGATTCGGGCGTGGGCCAGACCCACGCCCGAATCAGGTGACAGTAAAGCCGCGATTTGCTCGGAATCAGGTGCAGAATGCGATATGGGCCCGCGCCCAACTTTACCGCGATTTTGCGCCCACAACAGGCACAACGTTTTGGTAAAATCGGGACCACAATGTTTTGGCCTCAACTGCTTTCTGTAGTAGTGAATTCCACAGGCTGACCACTCTCCGGGTTAAGAAATGTTTTCTCTGCATCTCAGTCATAAAAGGCATACCCTGTATCCTTAGACAGTGATCCCTGGTTCTGGACTCCCTCACCATTGGGAACATCCTTCATGCATCTACCCTGCCTAGTCCTGTTAGAATTTTATGGGTTTCTATGAGATCCTCTGTCATTCTTCTGAACGCCAGTGAATATAATCTTAAACAACTCAATTTCTCCTCATACGTCAATCCCAACCCAGGAATCAGTCTGGTAAACTTTCGCTGCACTCTCTCTATAGCAGAACATCTTTCCTCAGATATAGACCAAAACTGCACACAATATTCCAGGTGTGGCCTCACCGAGGCCCTGCATTATTACAGCAAGACATCCCTGCTCCTGTATTCGAATACTCTTGCTATGAAGGCCAACATGTCATTTGCCTTCATTACTGCCTACTGCACCTGCGTGCTTACCTTCAGCGACTGGTTTATGAGGACACTAAGGTCTCATTAGACATTCTCCTCTCCTAATTTATAGTCATTCAGATAATAATCAGATAGTAACATTCGCCTCCCTTTCTGGAAAGCATTATTTCTGGTTGTATCATAACTTGATACAGAGCTCCTGCTCTGTCCAAGACCACAACAAACTACAAAATATCATGAATGAAGCCCAATCCATCATGCAAACCAGCTTCCTATCCATTGACTCTGTCTACGTTTCCCACTGTCTCGGAAAAGCAGCCAGCATAATCAAGGACTCCACGCACCCCGGACATTCTTTCTTCCACCAGGAAAAAGATACAAAGGTTTGAGGACACGTACCAACCAACTCAAGAACAGCTTCTTCCCTGCTGCCATCAAACTTTTGAATGGAACTACCTCGTATTAATTTGATCTTTCTCTATATCCTAGCCATGACTGTAATCCTACATTCTGCACCCTACCCTTTCCTTCTCTTTGTCAGTAAAGCGTACAAGAAACAATACTTCTCACTGTATACTAATACATGTGACAATAATAAATCAAATCAAATTTCAAACGATAAACACCTGCTTCCTCCCTATCAATTGTAAGCCTAATTCTTTTGACCATCCTCCTTATTTTTCCCCAGTTCTCCCCCAAGGAAGCTGCTGACTCTGGGGTTCAGTTTCACACTGAATTATTCCACTCCCCAATATGTCACCAGGTGTCTAAATTTTTACACTTGAATTTAACAAACTGTTTTGCTACGTGGCGTCACTATCAATAGAAGTGACTACCCAGATGTAGTCAGTGAGGACCCTGATGTAGTCAGTGATTACCCAGACGTAGTTCTGGTCACCCTATTATGGAAAGGATATTATTAAACTAGAAAGAGTGCAGAAAAGATTTACTAGGATGCTACCGGGACTTGATGGATTGAGTTATAACGAGAGGCTGAATAGACTGGGACTTTTTTCTCTGGAGCGTAGGAGGCTGAGGGGTGACCTTATAGAGGTCTATAAAATAATGAGGGGCATAGACAAGGTAGATAGTCAATAATCTTTTCCCAAAGGTAGGGGAGTCTAAAACTAGAGGGCATAGGTTTAAGGTGAGAGGGGAGAGATACAAAAATGTCCAGAGGGGCAATTTTTTCACAGAGGGTGCCAGAGGTAGTAGTAGAGGCGGGTACAATTTTATCTTTTAAAAAGCATTTAGATAGTTACATGGGTACAATGAGTATAGAGGGATATGGGCCAAATGCGGGCAATTGGGATTAGCTTAGGGGTTTTAAAAAAAAGGGTGGCATGGACAAGATGGGCTGAAGGGCCTGTTTCCATGCTGTAAACCTCCGACTCTAATATGCCTCCTTTTTTTGCAACCAAAGTGGATAATTTCACATTATCCACATTACACTGCATCTGCCACTCACTCAGCTTGTCCAAGTCACACTGAAGCATCTCAGCATCCTCCTCACAGCTCACCCTCCCACCCAGCTTTGTCTCATCTGCAATCTGAAGATATTACATTTAATTCAATCATCTAAATCATTTTCTGCAATCTCAATATGCTACCACCAATCCCATGTGTTTTAATTTTACACGCTAATATCTTCTGTGGGACCTTGTTGAAAGCCTTCTGAAAGTCCAAATAAACCACATCCATTAGCTCACCCTCATCAATTCTACTAGTTACATCCTTGAAAAATTCCAGTAGATTTGTCAAGCATGATTTCCCTTTCGCAAGTCCATGCTGACTCTGTCCGATTCTCCCACTGTTTTCCAACTGCCCCGTGGTGAATGCTATGCTATCATGTCAAACCTTGAATACCTTACTGCCTTTCAATATTGCAGCTAAAACCAATGATTAAATAAAATGTGGGGTTTACCGGAGGTCCAACTATATGACTGAGGTTAAGTTGCAATCACATATGGTACAATAAGTGGAGCTGTCCAGCTGTAACTATTTACCTCTTGCCTAGCTGTGAAGAATGAAGAGTGGGAATGGTAAAGCGACGATATTAGTTTGTTTATTTATATAGAGTGCCAAAAAAAATCTAAGCTGCCTCCTGCGTTTAATATCAGCGCCACCTTTGAACCTGATACTGACTTGTAACACAAGGCTATGTGTCAGAGCCTGCACTGTGGCAGTCCAGTCTATTTGGCCTCTTCCCTATTTAATTCCCCGGTCAGATATTTACATATCGAAAGGGAATCTGGAACATTTTGTTGACCGGAACTCCCAGTTCATCAAACTTGCTTCGGAATAGTTCGTCTTGAAAACGAACAGCCAAAACAAAAACCGACCTGCTGACAGGTTGGAGCAAAGCGGGCAGCTCACCTGTTGGACGTAGTCCTGTACTTGCCCCATCTCTCTGAATGAGGATTCACTGGGGGTCAAGCCGTAAAACATCAGCCTGGCCCCCTGCGAAAGAGTCAGGTTGGACTGCAGATGTAGCACCATGTTCGGTGGAGGACTAGAAGAGAAACTCAGGACACTCTCTCGCTCACAAGTGTTTGCAATGGATCCGCTTTGTGGGAGACTGGGTCTGGAAGCAAAGAATAATTCCTAATCGCGCAGTCTCAGGAAGGAGGGCAACAGGGAAGTGAGGACAGGAGGCGGGTCGGAGCTGGGCAATTTCCAATCATGTACACGGGTGTGTGGCCGCTGCAACATGACGTGCCGCTGGATAGCAGAGTAAACACGAGTTGCACCATTAACAAGATCATTATCTCACTAAATGCATAATGATTTTGTTTACATGTTGTATTGAACATTTCTTTCACCCTCACAACTCTTTGTCCAGAGAGTAGTTAGAACATGGAACCTGCTGTCACAAAAAGTAGTTAAGAGAGAATGGAATAAAAGTATATATTGATGAGGTTAGAGAGTGGTTCAGAGGGTGGTTATGTAGGTAAATGTAGGTTAGTGAGAGGGAGGATCTGAAGAAAATCAGGAGGGAAGTACGAAATGTTGTTGGAGAAATTGATGGGAGTGAAGGCCAATAAATCCCCAGGACCTGATAATCTATATCCCAGAATTCTTAAGGAGTAGCCCGAGAAATAGTAGATGAGTTTGTGGTCATCTTCCAAAATGTTATAATATCTGTAACAGTTCCTACAGATTGGAGGGCAATTAATATAAGCTCACTGTTTAAAAAGGGAGGTGGAAAGAAAACGGAATTATAGACCAGTCAATCTAACATCGGTAGTGGGGAAAATGCTAGTGTCCATTATAAAAGATTTAATACCAGAGCATTTGGAAAACAGTGGCAGGATCGGACAGAGTTATCATGGATTTACAAAAGGAAAATCATGCTTGACTAATCTGCAGGAATTCTTCGAGGATGTAACTAGTAGAGTTGATGAGGAGGAGCCAGTGGATGTGGTGTTTTTGGACTTTCAGAAAGCTTTTGACAATGTCCCACATAAGTGATTAGCATATAAAATTAAAGTGTTCGGAATTGGTGGTAGTGGATTAAGATGGATAGAAAATTGATTGTAGACAGGAAACAAAGAGTAGGATTAAATGGATCTTTTTCCAAATTGCAGGCAGTGTCTAGCGGGGTACGCCAGAGGTCAGTGCTTGGACCCCAACTATTCACAGTGCATGTTAATGATTCAGATGAGGGAACTAAATGTAATATCTCCAATTTTGCAGATGACACAAAGCTGGGTGGGAGGGTGAGCTGTGAGGAGGATGCAGAGATGTTTCAGTGTGATTTGGACAAGCTGAGTGAGATGGCAAATGAATGGCAGATGCAGTATAATCTGGATAAATATGATCATAAGAACTAGGAGCAGGAATAAAAAATTCAGCCCCTCGAGCATATTCTGCATTTAATATGATCATGGCTTATCTCATGTTGGCTTATCTCCACCTTCCTGCCTACTCGCTAGAATCCTTCATCGCTCTGTTATTTAAAAGCCTATCTATCTCCTCAATTTTGTTCAGTGTTCCAGCATCCACTGCACTCTGGGGAAGAGAATTCCACAGATTCACGAGCCTTTGAGTGAAGTATCCCTCTCTCATTTCTGATTTAAATCTGCCACCCCTTAGCCTAAAACTATGGCCTCCTGTTCTAGAATGTCCAACAAGGGGAAACATCCACCCTATGTGTACATTGTCAATCGCCTTTAGCATCTAATGTCCCTCAATTGGATTTTCCCTCATTCTTCTCAATTCCACTGAGTATAGGCCTAAACTGTTCAATCTCTCTTCATAAAACCAGTCCGTAATCCCTAAAACCAATCTAGTGAACCTTCTCTGAACAGCCTCTGATACATTTACATCCTTCCTCAAGTAAGGAGACCAAAACTGTGTGCAGTGCTCTAGATGCCATCTCACTGATGCCCTATACAATTGCAACAGCACTTCCCAACTTTAATACTCTATTCCATGAGCAGTGAATGCCAAAATTCCATTTGCCTTCCATATTACCTGCTGCACCTTCTTACTAACTTTCTGCAATTTGTGCACAAGTCCACCCAGATCCCTCTGCACTGAAGCATTTTGAAGTTCAGATAATATAGTTGCCTTTTTATTTCTTCAACCAAAATGGACAACCTCACACTGATCAAGGTTAAATTCTGTCAAATTTTGGCTCACTGACACAACTTATCCATATCCATTTGTAAATTTCTCATTTCCTCATTGCAACTTGCTTTCCCACATGTTTAGTGTTGTCTGCAAATTTGCCGATTGTACATTCTATCCCTGAATCCAAGTCATTAATATAAATTGTAAATAGTTGGGGCTCAAGGACCGAACCCTATGGCCCACCACTAGTTACAGCTTGCCAACCAGAAAAAGACCCATTTATCTTCACTCTCTGCTTTCTGTTGGTTAATCAATCTTCTTTCTGAGCTAGTATATGACCCCAATCCCAAGGGATCTTTCCTTGTGCATTAACTTTATCAAATGCGTTCTGGTAGTCCAGATACACTACATCTACAGGACCCCATTATCCACTTTGCATGTTACATCTTCAAAAACTTCCAGAAAATTAGTCAAACACCATTTATCCTTCATAAAGAACAAAGAACAAAGAACAGTACAGCACAGGAAACAGGCCCTTCGGTCCTCCAAGCCTGTGCTGCTCCTTGGTCCAACTAGACCAATCGTTTGTATCCCTCCATTCCCAGGCTGCTCATGTGACTATCCAGGTAAGTCTTAAACGATGTCAGCGTGCCTGCCTCCACCACCCTACATGGCAGCGCATTCCAGGCCCCCACCACCCTCTGTGTAAAAAACATCCCTCTAATATCTGAGTTATACTTCGCCCCTCTCACCTTGAGCCCGTGACCCCTCGTGAACGTCACTTCTGATCTGGGAAAAAGCTTCCCACCGTTCACCCTATCTATCCCCTTCATAATCTTGTACACCTCTATTAGATCTCCCCTCATTCTCCGTCTTTCCAGGGAGAAGAACCCCAGTTTACCGAATCTCTCCTCATAGCTAAGACCCTCCATACCAGGCAACATCCTGGTAAACCTTCTCTGCACTCTCTATAACGCCTCCACGTCCTTCTGGTAGTGCGGCGACCAGAACTGGATGCAGTACTCCAAATGTGGCCTAACCAGCGTTCTATACAGCTGCATCATCAGACTCCAGCTTTTATACTCTACACCCCGTCCTATAAAGGCAAGCATACCATATGCCTTCTTCACCACCTTCTCCACCTGTGTTGCCACCTTCAAGAATTTGTGGACTTGCACACCTAGGTCCCTCTGTGTTTCTATACTCCTGATGACAAAGAACAAAGAACAGTACAGCACAGGAAACAGGCCCTTCGGCCCTCCAAGCCTGTGCCGCTCCTTGGTCCAACTAGACCAATCGTTTGTATCCCTCCATTCCCAGGCTGCTCATGTGACTATCCAGGTAAGTCTTAAACGATGTCAGCGTGCCTGCCTCCACCACCCTACTTGGCAGACTCTGCCATTTATTGTATAACTCCTCCCTACATTATTTCTTCCAAAATGCATCACTTCGCATTTATCCAGATTAAACTCCATCTGCCACCTCTCCGCCCAATTTTCCAGCCTATCTATATCCTGCTGTATTGCCCGACAATGCTCTTCGCTATCCGCAAGTCCAGCCATCTTCGTGTCATCTGCAAACTTGCTGATTACACCAGTTACACCTTCTTCCAAATCATTTATATATATCACAAATAGCAGAGGCCCCAGTACAGAGCCCTGCGGAACACCACTGGTCACAGACCTCCAGCCGGAAAAAGACCCTTCGACCACTACCCTCTGTCTCCTATGGCCAAGCCAGTTCTCCACCCATCTAGCCACTTCTCCTTGTATCCCATGAGCCTTAACCTTCTTAACCAACCTGCCATGTGGGACTTTGTCAAATGCCTTACTGAAATCCATATAGACGACATCCACGGCCCTTCCTTCATCAACCGTTTTTGTCACTTCCTCAAAAGACTCCACCAAATTTGTAAGGCACGACCTCCCTCTTACAAAACCATGCTGTCTGTCACTAATGAGATTGTTCCGTTCTAAATGCACATACATCCTGTCTCTAAGAATTCTCTCCAACAACTTCCCTACCACGGACGTCAAGCTCACCGGCCTATAATTTCCTGGGTTATCCCTGCTACCCTTCTTAAACAACGGGACCACATTCGCTATCCTCCAATCCTCAGGGACCTCACCCGTGTCCAAAGAAGCGACAAAGATTTCCGTCAGAGGCCCAGCAATTTCATCTCTCGTCTCCCTGAGCAGTCGAGGATAGATGCCATCAGGCCCTGGGGCTTTGTCAGTTTTAATGTTCCCTAAAAAACCTAACACTTCCTCTCTTGTAATGGAGATTTTCTCTAACGGGTCAACACCTCCCTCCGAGACACTCCCGGTTAACACGCCCCTCTCCTTCGTGAAGGAGTACCGATGCAAAGTATTCATTTAGGATCTCCCCTATTCCCTTGGGTTCTAAGCATAATTCCCCTCCTTTGTCTCTGAGAGGTCCGATTTTCTCCCTGACAACTCTTTTGTTCCTAACGTATGAATAGAATGCCTTAGGATTCTCCTTAATCCTGCCTGCCAAGAACATCTCGTGACCTCTTTTTGCCCTTCTAACTCCCCGTTTGAGTTCTTTCCTACTCTCTCTGTATTCCTCCAGAGCTCCGTCTTCATAAAACCATGCTGACTCTTATGGATTGCGTTTTGACATTCCAAATGTCCCATTACTGCTTCCTTAATAATGGATTCCAATAACTGATGTTAAACTAACTGGTCTATAGTTTCCTACTTTCTGCCTTTCTCCCATTTTAACACGGGCATTTCATTAGCCTTTTTTTCAATCCACTGGAACCTTTACAAAATCCAGGGAATGTTGGTAAAAAATAACCAATGCCTCCACTATCTCTACTCCTACTTCCTTTAAGACCCTAGGATGTAGGCCATCAGGCCCTGGGGACTTGTGAGCCTTTAGTCCCAGTAGCTTGCTCAGTAATTTTTCCCTAGTGATGGTGACTGTTTTAAGTTACCCCATTTCAACAACCTCTGCATTACTTGTTGCTATTGGGATGGTTTGATTGTCTTCCACCATGAAAGCTGAAGCAAATGAAAGCTGAAGGAAGAGGGAAGCTTATGTAGGGATGAGGAAACAAGGTTCAGTTAGCAAGGAATGAGCTGAAAAAGGGGCTTAGGAGAGCTAGGAGGGGACATGAGAAGTCCTTGGCAGGTCGGATCAAGGAAAACCCCAAGGCTTTTTACTCTTATGTGAGGAATAAAAGAATGACCAGGGTGAGGTTAGGGCCGGTCAAGGACAGTAGTGGGAACTTGTGTATGGAGTCAGTAGAGATAGGCAAGGTGATGAATGAATACTTCAGTGTTCACCAAGGAGAGGGGCCATGTTTTTGAGGAAGAGAAGGGATTACAGGCTAATAGGCTGGAGGAAATAGATGTTCGAAGGGAGGATGTACTGGCAGTTTTGAATAAACTGAAGGTCGATAAGTCGCCTGGGCCTGATGAAATATATCCTAGGATTCTTTGGGAGACAAGGGATGAGATTGCAGAGCCTTTGGCTTTGATCTTTGGGTCCTCACTGTCCACGGGGATGGTGCCAGAGGACTGGAGAGTGGCGAATGTTGTTCCTCTGTTTAAGAAAGGGAATAGAAATGACCCTGGTAATTATAGACCGGTTAGTCTTACTTCGGTGGTTGGTAAATTGATGGAAAAGGTCCTTAGGGATGGGATTTACGACCATTTAGAAAGATGCGGATTAATCCGGGATAGTCAGCACAGATTCGTGAAGGGCAAGTCGTGCCTCACAAATTTGATTGAATTTTTTGAGGAGGTAACTAAGTGTGTTGATGAAGGTAGGGCAGTTGATGTCATATACATGGATTTTAGTAAGGCGTTTGATAAGGTCCCCTATGGTCAGCTTATGATGAAAATGAGGTGTGGGATAGAGGGAAAGTTGGCCGATTGGATAGGTAACTGGCTATCTGATCGAAGACAGAGGGTGGTGGTGGATGGAAAATTTTCGGACTGGAGGCAGGTTGCTAATGGAGTGCCACAGGGATCAGTGCTTGGTCCTCTGCTCTTTGTCATTTTTATTAATGACTTAGAGGAGGGGCTGAAGGGTGGATCAGTAAATTTGCTGATGACACCAAGATTGGTGGAGTAGTGGATGAGGTGGAGGGGTGTTGTAGGCTGCAAAGAGACATAGATAGGATGCAAAGCTGGGCTGAAAAATGGCAAATGGAGTTTAACCCTGATAAATGTGAGGTGATTCATTTTGGTAGAACTAATTTAAATGTGGATTACAGGGTCAAAAGTAGGGTTCTGAAGACTGTGGAGGAACAGAGAGATCTTGGGGTCCATATCCACAGATCTCTGAAGGTTGCCACTCAAGTGGATAGAGCTGTGAAGAAGGCCTATACTGTGTTAGCTTTTATTAACAGGGGGTTGGAGTTTAAGAGCCGTGGGGTTATGCTGCAACTGTACAGGAACTTGGTGAGACCACATTTGGAATATTGTGTGCAGTTCTGGTCACCTCACTATAAGAGGGATGTGGAAGCGCTGGAAAGAGTGCAGAGGAGATTTACCAGAATGCTGCCTGGTTTGGAGGGTAGGTCTTATGAGGAAAGGTTGAGGGAGCTAGGGCTGTTCTCTCTGGAGCGGAGGAGGCTGAGGGGAGACTTAATAGAGGTTTATAAAATGATGAAGGGGATAGATAGAGTGAACGTTCAAAGACTATTTCCTCGGGTGGATGGAGCTATTACAAGGGGGCATAACCATAGGGTTCATGGTGGGAGATATAGGAAGGATATCAGAGGTAGGTTCTTTACGCAGAGAGTGTTGGGGTGTGGAATGGACTGCCTGCAGTGATAGTGGAGTCGGACACTTTAGGAACATTTAAGCGGTTATTGGATAGGCACATGGAGCACACCAGGATGATAGGGAGTGGGATAGCTTGATCTTGGTTTCAGATAAAGCTCGGCACAACATCGTGGGCCGAAGGGCCTGTTCTGTGCTGTACTGTTCTATGTTCTATGTTCTAAAATATTGATTTAGTGTCTCTGCCATTTCTGTGTTCTCCATTATTGTCCTTTAAGGGACCACTGTTGACTTTAGCTTCTCTCTTCCTTTATATATAGCTACATGACAGGCTAGTCTGGAAGTTTAGGTTGCATGGGATCCAGGGAGACCAAGCAAAATGGATTCAACATTCGCTCAATGGTAGGAAGCAGAGGGTGATGGTCGAAAGTTGTTTCTCAGACTGGAGGCCTGTGACGAGTGGTGTGCCTCAGGGGTCAGTGGTAGGACCCTTGTTATTTGTCATTTATATGAATGATTTGGATGTGAATGCACGAGGAATGGTTAGGAAGCTTGCAGATGATACTAAATAAGGAGGTATCTTTGACAGTGAAGAAGGTTATCAAAAATGACAGGTGGATCTTGATTCGTTGGAGAAGTTGACCGAGGATTGGCAAATGGATTTCAATACAGATAAGCGTTGAGGTGTTGCATTTTGGAAAGTCAAAGCAGGGTAGGACTTATGCAGTGAATGGTAGGGACCTGGTGAGTGTTGAGGAACAGAGGAACCTCAGAGTACAAGTACATAATTCCTTGAAAGTGGCATCACAGGTAGACAGAGTGGTGAAGAAAGCGTTTAGCACACTGGCCTTCATCAGTCAGTGAAGGTGACGTCACAGGTGGAGAAGGTGGTGAAGAAGGCATATGGCATGCTTGCCTTTATAGGACGGGGCATAGAGTATAAAAGTTGGGGTCTGATGTTGCAGATGTATAGAACGTTGGTTCGGCCGCATTTGGAATACTGCGTCCAGTTCTGGTCGCCACACTACCAGAAGGACGTGGAGGCCTTGGAGAGAGTACAGAGGAGGTTTACCAGGATGTTGCCTGGTATGGAGGGGCTTAGTTATGAGGAGAGATTGGGTAAACTGGGGTTGTTCTCCCTGGAAAGACGGAGGATGAGGGGAGACTTAATAGAGGTGTATAAAATTATGAAAGGCATAGATAGGGTGAACGGTGGGAAGCTTTTCCCCAGGTCGGTGGTGACGTTCACGAGGGGTCGTAGGTTCAAGGTGAGGTGGGGGAGGTTTAACACAGATATCAGAAGGACATATTTTACACAGAGGGTGGTGGGGGCCTGGAATGCGCTGCCACGACAAGGTGGTGGAGGCAGACACACTGGGAACGTTTAAGACTTATCTAGACAGCCATATGAACGGAGTGGGAATAGAGGGATACAAAAGAATGGTCTAGTTTGGACCAGGGAGCGGCACGGGCTTGGAGGGCCGAAGGGCCTGTTCCTGTGCTGTATTCTTCTTTGTTCTTTGTTCTTTGGCACTGAGTATAGGAATTAGGACATTATGTTACAGTTGTATAACTTGTTGGGGAGGCCGCACTTGCAGTATTGTGTACAGTTTTGGTCACCTTGTTATAGGAAAGACATTGATAAACTGGAAAGAGTGCAAAGAAGATTTACGACGATGTTGCCAGGAATAGTGGGCCTGAGTTATAGTGAGTGGTTGGCTACGTGAGGGCTTTATTCCTTGGAACGTAGGAGAATGAGGGGCGACCTTATTGAGATGTATAAAATCATGAGGGGCATAGATAGGATGAATGCATATAGTCTTTTTCCCAGGGTAGGGGAATTGAAAACTAGAGGTTATAGGTTTAAGGTGAGAGGGGAATGATTTAAAAGGGAACTGAGGGGCAACTTCTTCATGCAGAGGATGGTGTATATGTGGAATGAGCTGCCAGAGACAGTGGTTGGGGAAGGTTCAATAGTGACATTTAAAAAGCATTTGGATAAGTACATGGATGGGAAAGGATTAGAGGGATATGGGCCAAACACAGGCAATTGGGGTAGCTGGGAGGGCACCAAGATCGGCATGGACCGGTTGGGCCAAGGACCTGCTTCCGTGATGTATTGCTCTATGACTCTATGATACTGTATACTTATAAAATCTTTTACTATCTGTTTTTATATTTTGTGTGAGTTTTATTTCATAATTTACCTTTTCTCTTTTTAATTACTTCTTTAGTAACCCTCTGTTGGTCTTCAAAAGTTTTCCAATCATCCAGCCTGCCACTGAACTTTGCAATGTGGTATACCTTAGTATTTTCTTTTATGTTATCTTTAACCTCCTTGCTAAGCCATGGATGTATTTCCCCCCTCTTACAATCTTCCAGTCTGAAATATTTTTTAGTTGGGAGGAATCATATCTCTCCTTAAATATCTGCCACTTTCATCACTGTCCTGCCTTTTAGTCTTTCTGCCCAGGCCACTGGGGCAAAATCTGTCTTCAAGCCCATGTAAATACTTTAGTTTAACACCAAAATACAAGTGTGGGACTCAAGTTTATTGCCCTGAAACTGAATTTGAAATTCAAGCATGCAGTGAACCCTCTTCCCTGGAGGATCCTTTGCTACAAGATCATTAATTAATTCCATCTCATTACACAATACTAAATGAAAAATAAGCTGCTCCCTGGTTGGTTCAACAACAAATTGTTCCAAGAAACAATCTCTGATACACTCTATGAACTCTCCCTCTAGGTTACACTTGCCAATTTGATTAATCCAGTCTATATGCATATTAAAATTATGCACGATTATTGTGGTACCTTTCTTACAAGCTTGGCTGGAATTGCGGATAGCGAAGAGCATTGTCGGGCAATACAGCAGGATATAGATTGGCTGGAAAATTGGGCGGAGAGGTGGCAGATGGAATTTAATCCGGATAAATGCGAAGTGATGCATTTTGGAAGAAATAATGTAGGGAGGAGTTATACAATAAATGGCAGAGTCATCAGGAGTATAGAAACACAGAGGGACCTAGGTGTGCAAGTCCACAAATCCTTGAAGGTGGCAACACAGGTGGAGAAGGTGGTGAAGAAGGCATATGGTATACTTGCCTTTATAGGACGGGGTATAGAGTATAAAAGCTGGAGTCTGATGATGCAGCTGTATAGAACGCTGGTTAGGCCACATTTGGAGTACTGCATCCAGTTCTGGTCGCCGCACTACCAGAAGGACGTGGAGGCATTGGAGAGAGTGCAGAGAAGGTTTACCAGGATGTTGCCTGGTATGGAGGGTCTTAGCTATGAGGAGAGATTGGGTAGACTGGGGTTGTTCTCCTTGGAAAGACGGAGAATGAGGGGAGATCTAATAGAGGTATACAAGATTATGAAGGGTATAGATAGGGTGAACAGTGGGAAGCTTTTTCCCAGGTCGGAGGTGACGATCACGAGGGGTCACGGGCTCAAGGTGAGAGGGGCGAAGTATAACTCAGACATCAGAGGGACGTTTTTTACACAGAGGGTGGTGGGGGCCTGGAATGCGCTGCCAAATAGGGTGGTGGAGGCAGGCACGCTGACATCGTTTAAGACTTACCTGGATAGTCACATGAGCAGCCTGGGAATGGAGGGATACAAACGATTGGTCTAGTTGGACCAAGGAGCGGCACAGGCTTGGAGGGCCGAAGGGCCTGTTTCCTGTGCTGTACTGTTCTTTGTTCTTTGTTCTTTCAATATTTCCTGTGTCCAACTGTGGAACTACTATTAGAGGACCTATAGATTACTCCTACCAGAGACTTTGTTTCCTTGCTACCTCTTATTTCTACCGAGACTGATTCTATGGGGCAGAATTTTCCCGTCCCGCCCGCCCGCCACAGGAATCGTAGTGGGCGGGACACAGACCGTGCAAAAGTCCGTTGACCTTGGACAGGATTTTCCAGTCCTGGGGCGAGCGCGGCTGGAAAATCCCGCCCTATGCCTTGATGTCCAATGCTAATATAATTTCTCACTACAGCGCTGATCCCTTCCTTTACTAACAAAGCTGCGCCATCTCCTACTCCTTTCCATCTATCCTTCCGAAATACTGAGTACCCTTGGATATTCAACTCCCAGACCAGATCTCCTTGTAACTATGTCTCAGTAATCGCCACCAAATCAAATCCTGTTGTCTCTATTTGCAATATTACCTCATTAATTTTATTCCAAATGCAATGCACGTTCAGATACATAGGGCGGGATTTTCCAGCCACACTCACCCCAAGGCCGGAAAATCCCGCTTGAGGTCAACGGACCTTTGCATGGTCCGTGTCCCGCCCGCCACATTAGCCTCATCATTAATCTATACTCCTACCTGCTCCTTACACTTTGATTTTTTAAAATCTCTGTGCAGCTGAACACCCACCACCCCGTCCCGAACCCCGGTTTTTATTTTAAAGTCCTATCTACAGCCATAGTTATTCGATTTGCCTTCACACCGGTCCTAGCATGATTGAAGTGAAGCCCATCCCAAAGGAACACTCCCTCTTTTCTGATGTTAATGTCCCATGAAATCAATCCCGTTTCTCCCACACCAACCTTTGAACCGCTCATTTACCTCTTTAATCTTATTGACTCTGTGCCAATTATCTTGTGGCTCCGGTAGTAATCTGGAAATGATAACCTTTGTAGTTCTACTTTTAAATTTAGCACCCAGCTGCTCATATTCCCTCTACAGAAACTCCTGCCTCATTCTGCCTATATCATTGGTACCTACATGGACCACGACAACTGGATCTTTCCCTTCCAACTCCAAGTTTCTTCACAGCCCAGATGGGAAATGCTTAACCCTGGCACCAGGTAAGTAATCATGATGTGGAGATGCCGGCGTTGGACTGGGGTAAGCACAGTAAGAAGTCTCACAACACCAGGTTAAAGTCCAACAGGTTTATTTGGTAACACAGCCTTTGGGGCTCTCTATCCTGGCCACAGGGAACAGTATCCATTCTCCTAACTATACTAACACTTACTATGACTGCATTTCTCTTTTCACTCCCCACTTGAATGACTCCCTGTACTATTGTACTATGGTCAGTTTGCTTATTCTCCCTACAGTCCACACTGTGGTGATATAAACAGGGCCTAGTTTTAAGGCTGATAAAATTGGATATCCTAAATTAAAGAATTGGGCACATTGAAATCAAACACAGTCAAACCGCAGGCAGGCCAATTGTACAATACACAAATGTGTCTGGGCCTGACCCATCAACCACCCATCAAAGGTCGTTACACTCTACTTGAGACTTAGCAGGAGATCATGGCACCTCATTGAAATGCATCGGTCTATTGTTAGAAGCCCAGATCGGGCCAGACTTTCTGTCACCAAGAGATCCTGTAGAAACCTTACCTGATAACAAGTTTAACAACATGGAGATGGACACCTGGTGGGCGGACCCTGGTGTCCTGTCAGGCAGACATCAAGAAACCCACTGGGTATTGGAACCCCCTCCTGGGACCTCATTGGCCGGAAGCCAGAGAGGTTTCTGGAAAGGCAAGCAGGCTGGGGATAAAGGGACACACTCAGAGGCACACAGCAGCGAAGACTCGACAGGGGAGACGGCCGTGACCATTCGGAAGACTGACCAGAGAAGGAAGGAAGGAAGAAGCTGCCATCGAGAATCACCTTCGTGACGACACACCAGAGGGACTCAGAGAATCGGGCCTGCAGTTTAACCAAACCATCTTTACGGGTAGTATACTTGAATCTGGGGTATCCTCTTGTTTTATGTGGGTAATTTAAGGGTTAATAGTGTTATTATTAATAAACTTGTTGAACCTTTACTTGTGTTTGTCCTTTGTCCACCTTGCAAATAAGGGCACCGGGGTAAAACCTTGGAGTAAGTAAACTGGTTGAAAGGATCTGAGAATTAACAGGTACAACAACACTCTCGTCCCCGCAAGGAACAAGAATCTCAAACCTGTTGGACAAAGGCATCGGCCGAGGTTCCTGCAGTATGACCTCTAGGAACTGTCTTTCTGCCTCACTCGTAGTCAAACCCTCCTGCCCCTGACCATTGACTGAATTCAAAGTAGTTAATCTAAGGGATAACTGTGAGGTTATCCCACCTTGGTGGCAAAAATAGGAAAGCAGATTATTATCTAAATGGCGATAGATTGAGAGAGGGGAATGTGCAATGAGACCTAGGTGTCCTTTTACACCAGTCACTGACAGTGAGCATGCAGGAACAGGTGAAGAAGGCAAATGGAATTTTGGTCATCACAGCGATTTACATCTATATAAACTGGCAAACATAGATAATGATTTCCATGTATTTACATTGCGGTCTTTCCCAAAATTTCACATCATATTCCAAATGTGATGTGAGAAAACACTTTTTCACACACAATAAGAGGTTCGGGTCCGGAATACATTGCCTGAAAGTGTGGTGGAGGCAGGTTCAATCGAGGCATTCAAGAGGGCATTAGATGATTATTTGAACAGAAATAATGTGCAGGTACAGAGAAAGTCAGGAAATTGGCAACAAGACATGATGCCCGTTTGAAGAGCTGGTGCAGACACGATGGGCAAAATGGCCTCCTTCTGTGCTGCAACAATTGTGTGATTCTGATTACACACTCTGATTATGCAACAGTTTTACAAATTTGAACATCGACATGATTAGTCCAAAATAGTGAGCCAGTAAATAATATCAAAGAATGTAATTTAATCTAGTGTAAATTGATTATTGATGAATGATTGTGTAAATTGCCATTCCCCTGCCTTCAAACATAGGAAGCCAATTACCCTTTTTATTTGCACAACGTTGGAGTATTCATTACAACAATAAATGTTTTATTGTAGTTATCATGTTGCAACAATGTGTTGATACCTGTTCTGTTTTTGCCATTTTTCATCTTTGGTATTGGACTCAATAGGCATTGATGAAACAATCCTAAAAGGTTGTCACTGTTGTTAGGAAGTTGGAATGAAATGTAAAGACTGGGATTAAAAGAAACTGATAGGGATTTAGCTGCACTGAGGACTTGTGAGATGCAGATTAGCCTAGTAACAGGATGACACAGATACTTTGTTAAGCAAAATGGAAACTGGCAGTCAGGAGACCAAAATCAAAGCCACACTCAGTTGCAAAGCAGAACTCTCTCAGAATCAAACTATTGAGCAAAGAAAGCAACAAAACTCTGTCTGTATTAGACCACAATAATTCTACTCCAGCTAAAGGAAGAGTTCCCAAAGGAAAGCTACAGGTCCTGTGAAGTAATTATTTGCTGGGATTGGCTTATAGTTTTTAAACCTATGGGATGTTGTTTTGGGGAAGGTGTATTCTTGGAGTTTAGGAAAGTAGATAGATTTAGATGGGGCAGTGGGGGGGGGGGGGGGAGTGATATAAGAATATCGTTTGGGTAACCATTATTGTAGGTTATTGTGAATGTTGTTCTTTGCTTTTGCCTTTCTTGTTGTGTGTTTTAAAGTTTAATAAATGTTCTCTTATTTGAATAATTTACAACATGACTGATGCCTTTCCTCACATGCTTTCATATCTTTCCTCACTTTTTTTTCCAAATCACAAAAATAAATAGTTAAAAACCAGCATTCCAAGTTTCCTTTCTGGGATTTGGGATGCCCCCGCATTGAACATCAGTGGGGTTCATAACACTGTCTTCACTTAGCATCATCACAACTTTAAAATCCTGAATTTTAAAAAATGTAATTCTGTAAGATTTGAATAAAAAGGATGTGAATAACTAATAACTTCAGATAAAAATGTAAGGGCAGCAATGGAACAAAAAGAAAACTCCTATGAAAAGGAGAATGTCAATTTGCAACGGGACGAGCACGCATACTTTAGGATAAAAGATGGACTTGGCACCATCCATGATCTCTAAATGGAAAAACAAACAGATGTTAACACTTCAGTGTAGAATGGTAACAAAGAGAGCATTTATTGCTGCAATGGACACAGTTCGCTATGAAACAATCTACAAATAATTAGCACATTTAATCACTTAATTTAAACACTTCTTATTATCCCAGCAGAGCAAATAGAACTTTTGTAGCACAGAATAATTTACCCACATTAATTGGAAGGATTACAATATCAATTCTTGCAAGCATCACCCTTTTGGGGTGGCATGGTGGCACAGTGGTTAGCACTGCTGCTTCACAGCACCAGGGACCCGGGTTCGATTCCCGGCTTGGGGGGTTACTGACTGTGCAGAGCCTGCACGTTCTCCTCGTGTCTGCGTGGGTTTCCTCCGGGTGCTCCAGTTTCCTTCCACAGTCCGAAAGATGTGCTGTTAGGTGCATTGACCATGCTAAATTCTCCCTCAGTGTACCTGAACAGGCGTTGGAGTGTGGCGACAAGTAACTCCATTGCAGTGTTAATGTAAGCCTACTTGTGACACTAATAAAGAAACTTAAACTTAAAACTTTCACCAGCTAAAAGAAACTGCTGAAAAAATAACCACTATGGATTTTTCCCTGATGAGAATATACTGATTGGCTTCTTGGCAATGTTACTAATTGTAATAAATTCTTTATGATATGCAGCCAATACAATTGCCTTAATTTTGTTTTGGATCAGCTAAATAACAAATACGCACAACGCTTGGAATTCTGTTTTTTCAGGTTCTTCTCATGCAGCTTAGAGCCTCACTTTGCAGTAGCTTGCTGAATAATCTCAGTTTTCTCCTATTCCCTTTGGCTAATGGCTGTCGGCTTCGTCTGTAGTTTGGCACGGTGGCACAGTGGTTAGCACTGTGGCCTTACAGTGCCAGGGATCCGGGTTCGATTCCCGGCTTGGGTCACTGTGTGGAGTCTGCATGTTCTCCCCATGTCTGCGTGGGTTTCCTCTGGGTGCTCCGGTTTCCTCTCACAGTCTGAAAGACGTGCTGGTTAGGTGCATTGGCCATGCTAAATTCTCCCTCAGTGTACCTGTGTTTGAGAATTCTGATTAATTCAAAATATCCAACATGAGGATAATTAGCAGCTAATGTTTTAATATGTGCTTTGTGAATAATGCAAAACATGTAAGTAACATCTTAATATCTCTAAGAAATGTTTTTAACATGCCATTAAAATGAAAGATGTATCAGCACAAGTCAGCACAAGTCAGGTACAAATAATGCACCAAAGTAAATTACCAATGCATATCTAAGCCGGGGAAAATATATCCAATAGATAAGGTGCCTTCAATAGAACCGGTTTAAATTGGTTAGAGAAAATGCTGAATCATAAGAAGCCATTTTTGGGGGAGAACTTCCGTAAAACAGACTGACTAATAACAGAGTTATATTTGAAGGTGTCAGAGATTTATTGATTGAAAGACATGCCATCAGTTGAAAGACAGATCAGTGAATGAATAAAATTGCTGTTAATTAAGTGCTGGGAAGATTAATCTGATTTTAAAAAAGTATAACTATTCTACTTTTTGGCATGAAATCTGAGATCTTTTGTGAAAGCTGCTAACGCATTAGCTGTGTAGGTGGAACCATTGATCTCCCATTTTGGCCAAAGTGAGATTTGTCTTGTCCTAATTGTATGTTTGTCTGAATATTGTTAATTTGCAATGTTTTTGATTCTAACATTTCAATGTTTTAATAAAAACGAGTTTAATTGAAGAATTTCATTGAACTAAATAAACTTTTTTTGCCTTTGTGAAATGAAATGTTTAGTGAAAAGATGTAGTCTTTAAATTAATCAGGCCACCTAAAAGAATTTCCCACAACAGTACCCAAACAGGCACCGGAGTGTGGCGACTAGGAGATTTTCACAGTAACTTCACTGCAGTGTTAATGTAAGCCTACTTGTGATACTAATAAATAAACTTTAAACTGAACTTTAAGAACATAGAAATCATCTGTGACGTGTTTTGACATGATGGCTGGAATTTTACCGGCCCGCCCACCATGGAATCGGAGCGGGCAAGGGGCAGAGAATGGGAAGGTCCATTGACCTCAGGCGGGACTTTACGGTTTTGGGATGAGCGTGGCTATAAAATCCCGCCTGATAAGTTATTGCATAAGTGCCTATATTATTTTACACTAATAATTATCCCTAAACTAACATTGCTAACATAGATTATGCAGTCATTATAACATTGTTGTTTGTGGGGCCTGGCTGTGTGCAAATTGGCTGCTGTGTTTCCTACAACACTTTATAAAGACTTCATAGACTGTCAAGCAGTTTGGTCATTAAAGGCACAAGTATTTCTGCAATTCGTTTTTCTATAGTTTGCTTACTTGGTGCAAGACTTTTTATACATTGTCTGCCAACCGGAGAGATTGACACAGTCTGAATGGCCATTTCCTCAATCAATACAACACTGTGATTGTCCAAAAGAGGCACAGTATAGGCTGAACAGAGGAAATAGTTTTGCAATTTCCTTCAACAGTCTACCCTTTGAGTTGGAACACTTCCCTGTCAGTTTGCTCCTGCATCTTGGAATCAGTTCAATATTTGATCATATTTATTCAGCCAAAACAAAACAATTTTGAGTGATGTGAAACTTTGAGTTTTATTACTTGAACCACTATATTGTCTTCAGTTCACACGGTTACAATTTTAGTTTAGTTGCCCCTGAAAATAACTTATTTCTATGAGTTATATGGATTTATTTGATTGATAACAGATGTCTTCAGGTTCCTCTAACTTGAACAGTTGAAGGCAAAATACTTCCACCCTAAAGTTCTGATATAACATGCATCCATTTTGACTATTTGTTCTCAGGCTTTTGTATGTCATGCTTTGTGTTTTTGCCCAGTTTAGACATTCCTAACTTTCAAGATACGAACTTTATTCAACACGTACTCTGAAATTAACCTTCTATTTTTAAAATGAGCAATATGCTGCTGAAAAGATGGCCACCAAAGGCCAGATGACCTGTCTTGTGTGTTAAAAAGCTGCCTCACTATCTAACAAGGCAAAAAGGATACATTCCAGACTAAGGAGTGTCAGCTGCACTTATCCTGAAGACATTCTTGAATTGAATGGGTTTTTTTCCTGAAACAAACAAGACAGTTGGCTTCACCATAAGACCATAAGACCATAAGACATAGGAGCGGAAGTAAGGCCATTCGGCCCATCGAGTCCACTCCACCATTCAATCATGGTTGATTTCAACTCCATTTACCCGCTCTCTCCCCATAGCCCTTAATTCCTCGAGAAATCAAGAATTTATCAATTTCTGTCTTGAAGACGCTCAACGTCTTGGCCTCCACAGCCCTCTGTGGCAATGAATTCCACAGACCCACCACTCTCTGGCTGAAGAAATTTCTCCTCATCTCTGTTCTAAAGTGACTCCCTTTTATTCTAAGGCTGTGCCCCCGCGTCCTAGTCTCCCCTGTTAATGGAAACAACTTCCCTACGTCCATCCTATCTAAGCCGTTCATTATCTTGTGTGAATGTCTTCAAACAATGGTGTGGCTAATCAACCCAAGACCACCACCATAATTGGAAAAGGAACTGCAAAGGTGAGGAGTCAGATGGTAAAGCAGCCATGTTTGTCCCTTTGTACTTTTTAAATGTCGACAGTAGAAAAAAAGATATAGCAGCAGCAATGGTGCCATCTGTGTCCTCAAGAACCAGAGCTTGCAAAACCATGTGATCTCCAAGCTTGTTGCTTTTTGGGTCCACCTGTACAGCAAACTGACCTTCTGGTCGCAAAATGACAAGCTTTGTGACCTGCAGAAAGGCCATCACTTTGAGAGAACCCCACAGAATGATTGTGGCTGTAGAATTCACCAAAACTACACTTCAAGATTGAAGACATCTTTTCATCAGTCCTCCAACACATGTTTTCCAGAACAAGACAATTTTTATATGTAACTTTAAAAGCACACTTTTCTGTCATTGCTTGTGTGTGTGCTTGTGTAATTGAAAGCTGTAGCATGAGTTTTTGGGGTGAGTATCTAAATAAACAATCATCTTAATGTAAACCCACAAAAACTTGCTGCTGGTTAATCAAATCATCCACACACTCAGGGGTTAAAATACATACACATATCCTCTTAAAAGTTTACTGATTATGGATGGTTGGGAAAGGAACAGGGATTTCAGCAATTCTCGTTCACCATTTTCACAACATTTAAAACTGTAGTCACAAGAAGCTAAGCTTGTCTCCTTCTCATAAAGACATACACACACACATTTACTAAATCAGTGACATATTGGGGTTTCTTAAGTTACCTATGAATGCTCTGTCACACATCAAAAGTATTTCATCAATTGTAAAGCACTTTGAGACTTACTGAGCTAATGAAAGATGTTAAATAAATGCATATATTTCCCTCTTTGCGAGTCTTATAGTGGCACAATATCCATTTGAATTAACCAATACAATGCACGTTTCAATACTTTACACAGTTAGCACATGTATATTGACCACAGTTGTGCATCTGTTTTAAATGTTTTTTTAATTACAAAAGCAGCATTTTGCTATCTTCCCAAATAGTCTTCCCCCCGAGGTTGCTCTGAATGCCAACTATTTGTTAGCCATGCTCTTAACCAGTCTTTCTATGGGGTTTTGCACTTGAAATTCCAGTCGGTCAACCACCCAAAGAGTGTATCATCCTTCGTGAGCATCTGCTACCGATAGGAAGAGGGAAAACAATTGGTTATCTCCTTAACCAATCAGATTGGAAAATTATAATTGAGCAGAGCAGATCCTAAATCATAGAATCCCTACAGTGCAGATGGAGACCATTCAGCCCATCGAGCCTGCACCAATGACAATTCCATCTAGGCCCTATCCCTGTAACCCCACATATTTACGCTGCTAATCCCCCTAACACTAAGAAGCAATTTAGCATGGCCAATCCACCTAAACAGTACATCTTTGTCTGTGGGAGGAAACCAGAGCACCCGGGGGAAACCCTCGCAGACATAGGGAGAATGTGCAAACTCCACACAGTCACCTGAGGCCAGAATTGAACCCGGGTCCCTGGCGCTGTGGGGCAGCAGTGCTAACCACTGTTCACCATGCTTCCCTTAGAATCCTTACAGCACAGAAGGAGGTCATTTGGCCCATCGAACCTACCCAGGCCCTATCCCTGTAATCCCACATATTTACTCTGCTAATCCCCCTGATACGAAGGGGCAATTTTTTGCACGGCCAATCAACCTAACCCTAACAGATTGGGGGAGAACGTGCAAACCCCACACAGTCACCCAAGGCTGGAATTGAACTCGGGCCCTTGGTGCCGTGAGGCAGCAGTGCTAACCACTGTGCCACCCAGGGGAGGGGGCAGAAGAGAAATCAGGAAAATGAGTTAGAAAGGTCAATCTAATACAGAAAGCAAACTAAAAAGAGGGAAAGATTGAATTATGAGAGAGAAATAAAAGATGTAAAGAAAAAGTTAAATTTTTTAAACATGTTTCAATCTCCAACAGTCATTTAAATTTGAAGGAATAAGGCTCCTCACTTGTAAAAATTAATCTTTGCTCCCACAGAAGTTGTTTGGCAATAATCAAAACTCACCATGTCTTTAAAAGGATTAATTATTCTGGAATGGGCAATCTCTAACTTGTCAGGTTAGAGTCTGGTCTGTATCTATGAGGTAATTATGGGAACTTAACACCATTGAATGGATTTGAATGGTGAGTCAGGTGGCTGGATTCCATTTTCATTAAACATTTGGAGGAGCAAGGCATCTCGGATAGAATGTCTAGGGTTCCCTGTCTAACTGCTCATACAGTCAGCAGTATGATCTGCCAAAAAAAAAGTGAGGGCTTTTAGCCTCCTCATTACTTTTGCAGGAAAATCCAGCCCATTTTAAAATGCGTCATGCACTGTCGCATAAATGCTTTGATGCTTTCTGCCACCTAGTGGAGAGCTATAAATTTGCAGTGATAATATTCCATTGACTGACTTCTCAATTCAAATAAGTTTCCAAGAGGAGACCACTGGCTTAGCCACGGGAGTGGAAGAGAAAACTGGAGACCACATCACCTGCACATTACTCTGATGTATCGTGTAACATAGCTACTGACAAAGGCGCATTAAGAAAATAATGAACATCCTTTTATATAACAACCTGAGGACATCTCAAAGTATTTTACAGTTACTTAAGTACTTTGGAAGTATAGCCATTGGTGTAACGTAGGGAAATGGCATCCAATTTGTATACAGAATGCCCACAGAAAGAACAATGAGATAATCACCGCATAATTGCTTTTAATGATGGCGGTTGTGGCATAAAGATTGGCAAGGACAAGAGGGAGAACTCTCCTGCATCAAACCGTGCCATAGGATTATTCATATGCCATCTAAGCGGGCAGACAGGGCTTTGTTTTAATGTTCCACAAGCGAAAGATGATACTGTCAGCAGAACAGCACTCCGCTGAAATGGCAGCCTCTGTTATATACTGAAATGTTGAGTGGAGGGGCTTGAACCCACAATTTTCTGACGCAACAAGAGCCAAGGCTGCAGTCCAGCACATCAGTCTACCTCTCATATCCAATGAATTGACCATAACCTTGGAGCCATGAATACAGTCACTTACAAAATTGAGGATAGGGATAAAAAAAGACTCAGTGATAATTAATTTGATTATCATCAGTTGTCACCAAGTTAATCTTGTTTTTGGCATTGTTTTGAGACTTTCACTTCAGCCAGAATTAAGTGAGAGTGAAGTATACCCAGATTTTAGAACAAATGCTTTCACTTAGCAGCAACAGAGTTTGAGTGTTAATTGTTCATCTTACACACTGAGAATTAACCAGCCTTTCAACAATCACAATTGATTCACAATCATCCTCAGTGCGATTGACTAGTGCTGGATAGAAAATGATTCACAGAGATGTCAAAATGATACTCTGCTTCAAATTGTGTTTAGAATGTCACTTTAGTATTGAAATTTTATGATGAAATAAATTTGAAAAAGATCCAGCATACCATTGTTTAAATAATGCTAAAGAACTTTTACCAAGGTTTAATATTTAACATTGCAGCAGATATGATGTTTTGTCAATGTGAAGATAGCTTTCATTTTCAAACAAAATATTCAATCATTTTAAGTCCCCCGTCATCAAAACATAATTTTACTTGAACATTTTATTTTAAATAGAAATGTTATGGCTAGCTGTGAAATAATACATATCTCTTTCTTAGTGAGGCTGACTATACCTTTGACTATTTGTTCATGAATGAACTAGCCAGCCTCACTGGTGGATTGTATTCTTACTATTTATCAATTTTGCCTATGACATTGTCTGTGTTTACATACAAAAAAGCCTTCCTGAAAAATTACACATGGTTCTAAATTGATTTTGAACCAATACTCACAAACATGGTATGCCAAAAATACATGTAGTGGTCCAAAT
Organism: Mustelus asterias; assembly: GCF_964213995.1. Lineage (NCBI taxonomy): Eukaryota > Metazoa > Chordata > Chondrichthyes > Carcharhiniformes > Triakidae > Mustelus > Mustelus asterias. The sequence goes on from NC_135802.1 coordinate 88,764,869, forward strand.
AAAACACAGGGCCACATGGACTCCTTATTAATCAATCCTTGACCATTCATGTATAATGGGGAGGATGTGGTTCCCTGTTTCGTGTGGCCTGCTATGTACATTTTGAGCCACCCCATACTGTATATGTGAACATTAATTCCAAACCAATTCAGAACCACAAGTATTTAACCATGAGTCTTTAAACATATTTTTATATATCAGGTACACAATCATTTTTATTGGTTTTGCCAACGAGTTCTGTGATTAAATTGATTTAATGAGCATGTTTATAGAATTAGAAAAGGAGAATAAATGGCAATGTAATTTGCAGGTTTATTCCATGTAGTTAGATCCTTCAATGTTAAATTATTATTCAGTGGTTTTTAACTGATACTATTTATGTCTTTCCCCTATGATCAGTGCTCCGGGAATTCAGTCTCTGTTAGTCAGAATTTCACACGCTAAGAAGTAAATCCAGCTTTTACAACATCAGTATTTATTTTGGAAGCAAGCCAGCCTGTCTGCAAAAGCTTACAGAAATTCAAGGCTGGCAGCTGAGAAACAGGCAAATATCAGTATCGTAATTAAGAAATTAACCTTCATCAGTAGTCCTTGGAAATATTACATTTCGTATTGAATATTTCCGAGTTGCATAGAAGTATTGAAACTGAATATAGGAGAGAAAGTTTAGTTGGATAATAGCACAGGGCTTTGTCAGACTGCATTGTGGAGTGATGAGGCAAAAGAGAAGTGACATGAATCGCTGAGAATCATCTGCAAAGCTCAGAATGAGTTCTGTGAGGCATTTAATATGACGACTGCCCAAAACAGCAAATTAATGTGTGTGATTGTTTTTGAATGCTGTTATGAAAGGCAGTATTTACATGAGTGCTGGTAAATCTGCCCACTTTATTCTGCATTAGAAAATGACTCCTGGCTTGAAGTAGATATTCAGCATTGAAAAGTTGAAATGATGTACTGGTGTTCTCAACTTGGTGCACAACTTGTGTAATATCCCACTTTGTATGTACAATGCTCTGAGGATGGTATTGCTGCCACCTCGGAGGAGGTGGTCTTGTCACTAGTAGTGACAAGACTAGTAATCGAGGAACCCAGGTTAATGCCCTGGGGGCCTGAGTTCAAATCCCACCATGGCAGATGGTAACATTTGAGCAAAAGTAATGTGAGGAAAAATCTTTTTCCTGAGTGATTCAGGTCTGGAATGTACTGCCTGGAAGTGTGGTAGAGGTAGATTCAATCGAGTCATTCAAGAGGGCATTGGATGGTTATTTGAATAGAAACAATATGCAGGAGTAGGGGAAAAGGCTAGGGAACGGTACTGAGACACAATGCTTCTTTGGAGAGTCGGTGCAGTCACAATGGGCCAAATGGCCTTCTTCTGTGCTGTAACAATTCTATGATCCTTCATTTTAGTTACAGCAGATCACCAACAAAAGCAAGGAAGAATTTTGACTGTCAGTGTTATCAATAAATCAGTCATACTGCAGTTAGCTGAGGAGGAACAGCAGAGTGCAGGACATGAGATGCCACTGAAATTGTATAGCAAGAAATCCTTACTCCTGTACTCAAACCTCCTTGTGATGAAAGCCAACATAACTATTTGCTTTTTTAATTACTTGCTGCACTGGTGTGTTAACTTTTAGTGACTCATGAACAAGGATATCCAGATCCCTTTGGACACATGCACTTCCCAATCTCTCATCATTTAGGAAATATTCTGCCTTTCTGTTTTTTCTACCAACGTGAATAACTTCACACGTTATATTCCAACTGACATGTTCTTGCCCAGTCACTTGCCTGTCCATGTCCTCTTGAAGCCTCCTTACATCCTCCTCACAACTTACATCCCACTCAGTTTAATGTCATCAGCAAATTTGGGTCTATTACAATTGGTGCCCACATCCAAATCATTTATATAGATTGTGAACAGATGTGGACCTAGCACTTGCTGTACCCCAGTACTTGCAGTATCCCTAATAACAGCCTGCCATCCTGAGAATGATCTGTTTATTTCTACTCTGCTTTTTGTCTGTGAACCAATTCTCAATCCATACTCGTGTATTTCCCCCAATCCCATGCACTCTAATTTTATTTACTATCCTCTTATGTGGGACCTTATCAAAAGCATAACATCTAGACCTACATGGAGGGGAAAATTTAAATGAGGCCCTGTCATTAAATTTAACCGGACGTCTTCAAAGCCCAGGTTTTCCGGTCACAACATCTCTTGCAGCTCCCTCCTGACTCCATGTAATGCATCTATCGCAGCCAACACTTTCAGAGATCTACGGAGAATCATCACCTTAGGAAGCTATGATTAAATTGTGCTATCTGATGAACAAAGATGCAGGTGCAAAGGAATAGCAGCTTGGAACTGCCAGTGGCAGGTAGATCTCCACGGCTTTACATTTCAATGCCTCTGTCTATGCCAGGCAAGAAAACAAGATTAAAAGTGAAAGGTGGAAATATGCAGCAGGTCAGGCAGCACTTGTGAAAAATCAGAAGTTAGTTGACATTTCAAGAGTTAACTCATTTCCTCAGGTTAGTGCTGACTCTTCACTTAAGTAGCAGATTTCCCATGTTAACCATTTCATACTATTTTAAATGGTGCAACAGCATCACCAAAATAAGGCAATATATTTAAATATCACTGCTGGCTTTCCAAGAGTTCAAATTCATCCATGCTGACATTCTTATTGCTGTTCACAATTGCTTGCCTTTATATGAACCAAAAGAGTTTTGCAAAAAATATGTTGCATTTTGTTTTATTCTTTTATGGGTTGTGAGTGCCTCTGGCGTCACCCAGCATTTGTTGCACATCCCTAATTGCCCGAGAGAAGGCGATGATGGGCTGCCTTCATGAACCACAGTAAGAAGTCTTACAACACCAGTCCAACAGGTTTATTTGGAATCATGAGGATTCGGAGTGCTGCTCCTTTATCAGGTGAGCGATGAAGGAGCATCACTCACCTGATGAAGGGGCAGCACTCCGAAAGCTCCTGATTCCAAATAAACCTGTCGGACTTTAACCTAGTGTTGTGAGACTTCTTACTGTGCCCGTCACCATTCATGAACCACTGCAATCTACCTGGTGCAGGTACACCTACAGTGCTATGTGGGAGAGAATCCCAGATTTTGACCCAGCAGCAGGGAAGGAACAGTGATATAATTCCAAGTTGGGATGGCGAGTGGCTTCAAGGGAAACATGCAGGTGGTGGTGTTCCCATGTGTCTGCTGCCCTTGTCCTTCAAGATGATAAAAGTCACAAACTGGAAGTTGCCGACGAATGAGCTTTGGCAAGTTGCTGCAGTGCATCTTGGTACACATTGCTGCCACTGGGTGCCGACAATGGAGGGAGTGAATGTTTAAGGTAGTGCATAGGATGCCCATAAAATGACCTGTTTTGTCCGAGATGGTGTCAAGCTATTTGAGTATTGTTGGAGCCGTATGAGTACTCCATCACACTCTTAACTTGTGCATTGTGGATAGTGGACTGGATTTGAGAATAAGGAGGTGAGTTACATGCTACAGAAGCTCTGCCGCAGACCTTGATGTATGCACAGGTCAGGACTATTTCATCAGCCAGTAGGCAGGCAGACTCCTCTGCCACATGTGCCACTCTGTTGAAAGCCTCATACACCTCTACCTGATGTTCCCTCGCCTCTTCCAGTTTCCCCAGCATCTTGTGCGTGACCCAATCCAGAGACTTATCATCTGACTTGAATGTCACATATGTTTCTTTTCCAGGAGTCTGCTGGGTGCAGGTGAGCCTGGATTTCCCTGCCTCCTCCTGCTGTGGACACATGTATCTGCGGCACCCTGCCTGAACTGCATCTCGTACCCATTGAGGTATCTGCGCCATTGAGGATGCAGATGACTGACGGCTCTACAGGTGCACTTTCTTCAAACTCCTCAATATCCTTGGTCCTTTGTGGAGTGGAGGAACTGCTGGACAGAACTTGCTCTCTCGCCTACCCCTCTTCCTGCTGGTACCTGTGAGTGAGAGACAGGAGAGACCAAGATGGAGGAACGCATTACCCTTAGGTTTCTATATGACCACATTATGCATGGATCCGTACTGGATGGAGGCCACTCGCTGATCTCTCCATCTACTCCGACTCTATCCAGTTCCTTTCTTGCCAACCAGGCCACCGGCTCCCCAAACACAGTGAGGTTCTTGAGGACAGGCCCAGTCCCCTCCCACCTTCCCTCGTTCTCTTTGCTGTTGTGCCTCAACTTGTCCTGTGCAAAGAGAGGATGAGGCTGAGAGCAGTTAGCTAACAAGTTTTCTTTCCCCATGCTTCCAGTCTTGCAAATAACCCACTGGATTGGGCACCATGTGATTGATGCACTGCAGGTTGTCCACAAGCGTTCTGGGGCAGCACCCTCCAGAGCAGTGAGCCCATGCAAATAGAAGGATGAGGCTCACAGAACATGTTATTAGTGGGGCTTGCTGGTGCTCTCAATGCCTAACCCCCTCTTTCCCCTCCACCCTGACCTCCCAGACATCTGAGCTCTCTGTGTGGAAGGGTCCGTGACCCACTGTAGCCTGTCCACCTGCAGACTAGATGGACTGCAGTGGGGCTCTGAGGCATTACCTGATAATGTTGAATAGCTCTTTTATGCATGGGCTGCATGGATGGTGTCGTTGCCACTGAGACCCATGCCCACTCTATCATTCAGTGAGATGATTTGAGCAGATGAGGGTTCACCTACCCTGAGGTCATTCATCCATTTCTGGCATTCCAGGGCAGTCTTCAGGTGGAGGCTGTGGGCACCTTGTCCACTTCCATGCACAGTTGGTCAAACTGCTCAGTCTCCTCCTTCCATCCTCAGGATAGGTGAACCCTCCTGGCCTCCATACTGAGTAGCACTTCGAGGGAAGCGTCATTGAAAAGAGGACCGGGGCTCCCTGTTGGCGGTGGATCATCTCTTTCTTCAATGGTGAGCACAGAAGAAGTTGATGTTTAAAAGGCACCCGAATATGACAGCAGAGTGCTAGTTATCCAGCCTGCCCTCCCATGCACAATGTCAGGAAAGCCCTGACTGCATGATTAATTAGCCTAGCATCTCGAGACTTGGGGCAAGTTCGCACCAGCTTTCATGGCTGGGAACATTCCTGGTTCCTGCCCTTGCCACAGGACTTAGGCCCGGAATGGAAAATTCTGCTCAGTGTGAATGAACAGTCAATTCATGTTGACACAGTCTTTTCACTGCCCAGTCTATTGGCAAAGGGTCTTTGCCAAGGAATGGGGTAATGCTGGTAATTTGCTAAGCTCTCACCTGCCTTACCTGGTTATCTGGACATTTTTCAATGCCAGTTATCCTGTATCTCTCTGAGTGAGAATGTCACTTGGTTCAGTTCTAACACACTCACCTCTGAGTTGGAAGGTTATGGGCTTAGGTCCCACTATAAAACTTGCCTCAGTGTAGTACTGAGCAAGTGTTGCTGGAGATGATTTCTTTTGGATGGGAGACCATATGGAGAACCTGTCTACCTACATTGCTAAGCATTAGGGAACCCAATTAGCTTTTTTGAAAAAGGGCAGAGATTTTGACTGTTGTTCAGAATAGAGTTCATCCCTCAACTAATAGCAGCAAAACAGATGAACTGGACATTTATCGTATAGTTGGTTGTCATGTTCAAGTTGGCTGTTGGCATTTCCCTATAAAACCAGTGACTTTGAAGACTTTGAAAGTAATTAATTGGCTCTGAGATGTTTCGACATGTCCTGAGGATGTGAAAGGCACCAGATACATGGAGGTTCTTCTATTTAGATTCTTCAACATGAGACCTTATTGAGCTTTACTTTTTGTGTCTAATATGAGGTCAACTCGCCAAGCAGTACTGGAGTCATAGTTGTTTGAAATTGGAGAAGACATGTGCTCTTTACGAAGAGAAGGTTTATCAGGAACGAAGGCTGTCATTTGATATGGTCTCATGCAGATGAAAGATAGTGTTTATCCTCAGTGAATGCAGTGCACAGCATCAGAAACATGATAGAGAAGATGTTAGCTTGGAGGTCAGTGATGTGTCAATGATGTCGGAGAATGCTAGCGCTATCAAGTTTCACTGTTCCCTTGATGATATTGAACTCTCATTGGAGACGTTGCCTTCTCCTTTATGCTTAAATGTCCAGATATTTAAAAAATATTGCTGCTTTCCTCAAACACTCCTTTGGATGTGAATTGATCGCTTGGTAATACCAGCACCATTGACAATTGCAAAGGATGCATCATAAATCATAAAAATATAACGACCAATTTTCCACCATGGTGTTTACCAAGCAGGACAGATCACCTGACTGCAGTAGAACTTGCCTGTTTTGATCCCATATAGATTTAAGGAGATGAAAGTCAGGAAGTTTTTACAGTAGGCAGGCAATTATAAGACCACAAGAAATAGGAACAGGAGCAGGCCACTTCCCTGCTCCACTATTCAATAGGATCATGGCTGATTCGACATTCCTCACGTCCACTTTCCTGCCCTTTCCCTGTAACCCTTACTGATTAAAAATCTACCTTTCTCAACCTTACACAAGAACTCTGCGCACACAGCTCTCTGTGGCAAGGAGTTCCACAGACTCTCAAGCCTCTGAGAGAAGAAATTTCTCCTCATCTCAGTCTTTATTCCTGGACTATACCCTCTGGTCCTAGACTCTCACATGAGGGGAAACACCCTCTCAGCATTTACCCTGTCAAACCCCTTCAGAATCCGATATGTTTCAATGAGATCAGCTGTCATTCTTCGAAATGCTAGTGAGTAGAGAACCAACCTGTTCCACCTCTGTTCATAAGACAATCCCTCTATACTGGGGATCATCCTTGTGAACATGCTCTGAACTGCCTCCCATGAATATCTTTCCTTAAATAAGGTGACTAAAACTGTTTACAGTACTCCAGATGTGGTCTTACAAGTACCTTGTAGTTGTAGCAAGACTTCCCTATTCCAACCCCTTTGAAATAATGGCCAACATTCCATTAGCTCCATCATTTTGAGGAGGCTCCACAATTATCCCCATCTTCAGTAATGGAGAAGGCCAGCACATCAGTGCAAAAGATAAGGCTGGAGCATTAGCAGATATCTTCAACCAGAAGTGTCAAGTGAATGATCCATCTCGGCCTCCTCCAGTGGTCCCCAACATTTCAGGTGCCAGTCTCCAACCAATTCAATTCACTCCACGTGATATCAAGAAACAGTTGGAGGCATTAGGCATTGTATACTGCAAAGGCAATGGGCCCTGATAACATTCTGGCAATAGTACTGAAGGTGCTCCAGAACTTGCTGCTCCCCTAGCCAAGCTCTTCCAGTACAGTTACAATACTGGTATCTACCCAACAATGTGGAAAATTGCCCAGGTATGTACTGTATATGAAAAGCAGGACAAATCCAACCCTGCCAATTACCACCCAATCAGTCTACTCTCAATCATCAGTAAAGTGATGGAAGGAGTCATTACCAGTGCTATCAAGCAGCACCTGCTCAGCAATAGCCTGCTCGGTGATGCTTAGTTTGGGTTTCGCCAGCTCCTGACCTCATTACAGCCTTGGTTCAAACATGGACAAAAGAGCTGAATTCCAGAGGTGAGGTGAGAGTGACTGCTTTTGACATCAAGGCCGCATTTGACCAAGTGCGGCATCAAGGAGCCCTAGCGAAACTGAAATGAATGGATATTGGGGGGCAAACTCTCTGCTGGTTGGAGTCATACCTGGTACATAGGAAGATGGTTGTGGTTGTGGAGGGTCAGTCATCTTAGCTCCAGGACATCTCTGCAGGAGTCCTTCATGGTAGTGTCCAAGGCCCAACCACCTTCAGCTGCTACATCAATGACTTTCTCTCCATCATAAGGTCAGAAATGAGGTGTTTGCCGATGATTCACAATGTTCAGCACCATTCACGACTCCTCAGATACTGAAGCAATCCATGTTCAAATGCAACAAGATCTAGACAATATCCAGGCTTGGGCTGACAAGTGGCAAGTAACACTTGTGCCACACAAATGCCAGGCAATGACCATCACCAATAAGAGACACTCTAACCACCATCCCTTGACATTCAATGGTGTTACCATCACTGAATCCCCCACTGTCAACATCCTTGGGGTTACCATTGACCAGAAACTCAACTGGACTCACCACATAAACACAGTGGCTACAAGAACAGGTCAGAGACTAGGAATAATGCAGTGGGTAACTCACCTTCTGACTCCCCAAAGCCTATTCACCATTTGCAAGGCACAAGTCGGGAGAGTGATGGAAAACTGTCCACTTGCCTGGATGGGTGCAGCTCCATCAACACTCAAGACGCTTGACACCATCCAGGACAAAGCAGCCTGCTTGATTGGCACCACATCTACAAACATCCACTTCTTCCACCACCGACGCTTAGTAGCAGCAGTGTGTACTATCTACAAGATACACTGCAGTACTATTGCGGCAATTCACTGAACATCCTTAGACAGCACCTTCCAAACCCATGACCACTTCCATTTAGAAGGACATGAGCAGCAGGTACATAGGAACACCACCACCTGCAAGTTCCCCTCCAAGCCACTCACCGTCCTGACTTGGAAATATATCGCTGTTCCTTTGCTGTTGCTGGGTCAAAATCCTGGAATTCCCTCCCTAACGGCATTGTGGGTTAACCCACAGAACATGGACTGCAGCGATTCAAGAAGGCGGCTCACCACCACCTTCTCAAGGGCAACTAGGGATGGGCAATAAATGCTGGCCAGCCAGCGACGCCCATGTCCCATAAATGAATTTTTAAAAATTAGCTTTCCTGATTACCTGTTGCATCTGTGCGCTAGCTTTCTGTGTTTTGTGCACAAGTACCCCCAAGTCCCTTTTTGCTGCAGCTTTCTGCAGTTTTTCCTACTATTCTGTTCTTTTGTTCTCCCTTCCTAAAAGAACAACTTCACATTTTCCCACATGATGCTACATTTGCCAACTTTTTGCCCACTTACTTAACCTAATGATATCTCATTATAAACTATTAGTATCCCTCCCGCAATTTGCCTTTCCATCTATTTTTGTGTTGTTTGCATATTTGGCTACGGTACATTCGCTTTCTTCCTCTAAGTCATTTATATATATTGTAAACAGTTGCGTTCCCAGCACTGATCTCTGTGGAACCCCACTGGTCACCAACCTGAAAAAGAACACCTTATCCCCACTCTGTTTTCTGCCCATTAGCTAATTCTCTATCCATGCCAATATACTACCTCCAACACCAAGAGCTGTGATCTTATCACTTAACCTTCTAAAAGTTCAAATACAACACATCTGCTGGTTCCCCTCTATCCACTCTGGTCGAGACTTCCTCAAAAAACTCTATTAGTCAGACATAATTTCCCTTTCATGAAGCCATGCTGACTCTGCTTGATTAGGTTATGATTTTCCAAATGTGCTGCTATTATTTCCTTAATAATTGACTCCAATATTTTTCCAACAATAGATGTTAAGCTAATCGGTCTATAGTTACCTACTTTTTGCCTCCCTCCCTTTTAGAATAGGGATGTCACATTGGCAGTTTTCCAATCCTCCAATACTTCTTCAGAATCCAAGGATTTTTTGGAAAATTACTACCAATGCATCCACATTCTCTGTAGCTTCTTCTTTTAGGATCCTAAGATGCAAGCCACCAGGTCCAGGGGACTTATCTGCCTTTAGCCCCATTAGTTTGTCTAATGTGGCTTCTCTTGTGATGGTGATGGTACTTAATTCCTCCTCCATATTCTCTACTATTAATGGGATGTTCAAAGTATCTTCCACCATAAAGCCTGATGCAAAATATATGTTTGTCTCCTCTGCCATTTCCTTGTTCCTCATAACTATCTCCCCAGGTTCATTTTCTAAGGGGCCTATATTTGTTTTGACCTTTCTCTTCCTTTTTATATATTTGAAGAAGCTCTTATTGCCAGTTCTTATATCGCTCACTGATTTGCCCTGAAAGTTTATTTTCTCTTTCTCTTTATTATCTTTTTAGTCCTCCTTTGCTGGATTCTGAATTTACCCAGTCTTTGGAGCTTTCATTGAATTTTGTCTCCTTATTTTAGGCAATTAGCTTTGCAGATTTACTAACCAGAGAATGAAGTTGAAAATTCCCATATTATAAATAAAGATGGATTCACACATTAAGAACACAAGTAATGGCCCAAAGTTTGCTATGGGCAGCCAAAAAAAAGGCACTTGCATCAATTCACTGATTGTTCCTCGGGTTTTCTCTGGGTTTCTCAATGTAGATTTCCTCTAATGCAGCATCTTTTCCAGTTTGGCACCCTCTACAGAGGATCTTTAATGTTTGTAAGCAGGGCAAGAGACAATGAGGCTCTTCACCAATCAGACTGAAAAATCTTCACTGAGACATCCAGATTCCAAACCAGGAAGTGTGAGGCAGAACATTTAAAAAAATATATAAACAGAAAGTAAAATTAAGATTGGAAAGTACAGAAGTGAATAAGAGAGATAAAAAGATACAGACAGAAAAAGTAAAAAAAGTAACTGTCTCTTTGAATTGTTTTATACATTACTGCAAAGAATTGATCATTTTAAATCTCATGGATGTGAACTCACTGAAGATTGCATCTTACATCAAACTTACCAAATGGACATGCGTCCAATATGAACAAAAGGTAACATAATTGCAAAAAGAAATCTATCATCCATGTTACGATTTAGAAGTGCTTCAATGGCTGAAGTTAATTGATTCAATTTCCCAATAATTGGATTAATTGGTCTTATTAAACTAACAATTGCCATATGTTATAACCCTATTAAGCCCATTGGGAAATCGCAAATCCCAAGAATTTGAGATACAATCAAGAAAACTTGAAGTCAAAATTAGGTAATGGGTAACTGGGATTAAAGCTAGCAACAGGTGCACTATCAAACTGACAATCATTTGACTGTGAACAGAACCTTCTTCTAAATCCCACAGAGGGGATTGAGACTCTGGCCGGAATTTTGCCACCTCAGCTGCCCCGGAATCGGATCGGGTGAAGCTCGCAGAATGGACTTCTCCGTTGGCTCAAGTGGGACATTTTCGAGCCTCGCCTGAGTGATATCGTAAAATTCTGTCATCTTTATCACCTAAAAAATATCTAAAAATATCAACACTCCAACTTGTGGACATTGCTGCAATAAACTTTTGGAAGACTTGGGCGGTGGGTACAGGTATATTGATCAGAGATGTTGTTATGAGGTTCAGACATGTTATCCTGAGATTAGAGATCATACGAAAAATGTTTTCACCTGGGCAATTGATATTGCTGTGTTAGAATACAGAGCTTGGTCAACATAAACCAAGTTTCAAATGTTGTTGTTTTAAATAGATTAACCATAATGAGCAAGAATTTGCATTCAGCCATTTGTTACATTTCTAATTTCCGCCAGATTTTCTATAGAGTTATTGCATTAGTAGTTGTTAGCAACCTATGTTGCCATAGTACCTTCTATCGGGATTCTGAAAACAATGAATGGCATGCAAGGCAAGTTTAACCATTCAGCTTAAACAACCAATAATGAGAGCTGCACTCTGAACCAGGAAGAATCCATTAGAATCATTAATTTAATGTCAAATCAGCTACACCAAGTGAAATAAAAAGAAGCAGAAAGAGAAAGTGAAACAAAGAGAAGCAGAGAAAATGGGATTAAGATAAGGAGACAGAAAGAAAAAGTTGAAAAATGTAAATCTCCAACAATAATTAAAATCTGAAGGAATGAGACTCTACGCTTGTAAAAATATGATTTCAGTGGCAGAGATGTGGTTTGACTGTAATTAAAATTTATCACACTGCTATCAATTTACTTACACTGGAAATTGACATCAGCTTTGATGTGTTGAGGGTATTAGGTGGGTAAATTCCTTTATTGCCACTGAGTCCCTCCCAGACAACACTGTTGGCATACCTATAAAACATGGACTACAGCAGTTCAAAATGGCAGCTTCTCAAAGGCAATTTGTGATGGAAGAAACTTTGTGACATTTTGTGTGTTTCATTGCTGAGTCTCTCAGTGATGTGCTGGTGTACGAAAGCTTCCAGACGAGCAGGACAGCTTCCTGATTTCTCCATTTAGCTGGCCATGTATGATAGCTGGAAGATGCTGTGCAATTTATGATTTGATCTGTTAGCCTCACCATTATTGCTACAGCAAAACCCTGTCCATTAATTTTTTAATTAAAATGAAAAGGGGTGTATCTGCTTTAATGCATCAACTGTAAGCAGTTTGTAGAATTTTAAAATGGTTACAGCACAGAAGGAGACCATTGCAACTATTATGTCCACACCGACTGTCAATAAGAGCAAACTCTACTAGTCTCACTCCCCTGTCTTTTCAGCACAGCCCAGCCATTTTGTTTTCACTTCAGGGTGCCGTGATTGAATCTCCCTCCATCCCAATCTCAGGCAGTGCATTCTACTCACCATGCAAAGCATTTCAATTTTGAGATCAACTCATTTATTTGGGGGTCCAGAATGTGTTTCTGTTCTGATCATGGAAATGGGTGGATCCTGTATTTACTCCATTGCAGTCAGCTACAGTGAAAGTTTTCTGATTGTTTATGGGATGAACACATTCCATGAAATGATCTTTGTTTCCCTATCAGTAAGAAGGAGGGAGAAAGTCTTACAGGGCTTTCACCCTGGGAAAAAACCTCTGACTATCTATCCTGTCTATGTCTCTCATAATTTTGTAAACCTTTATCAGGCCCCCTCCTCAGCCTCCGTCTTTCCTGATGAAAGGTCAAAGTAAAACATTGGGGCGAATTTTATCATCCCGCCCTCCAAGGGAATGGGAGCGGGCAAGGGGCGGACCGTGGACAGGTGCATTGACCTTGGACGGGATTTTCCGATTTTGGGGCAAGCGCAGCCAGAAAACCCTGCCCATTAACTCAGTTTCCCTCTCAACAGATGCCATCAGACCTGCTGATTATTTCCAGCATGATCTGTTTTTATTTCAGATTTCCAGTTTTTGCAGTATCTTGCTTTTATCAGAGTGAGAGAACACTCAGAGAACACGCAAAGCAGTTCAATTCTTTTAGTTCTCTTCAGTTTCCATTCCAAATAGATATTTTGTAGCTGCTCAGGTACTCCAAATGTTTAATTGAGTGGGTACATCATTATAAATATTATCAAGGGGCCGAGTGATCATTGTACACAAGTTGAATGTGCATGGACTCACATCCTATATTTTGCTCATTGCCTCCTTTGGGCTGTGCTGAATTTCTTATGTGTATTTTATGCCTCAGATCTCTGCATCCAATTAAATAAAGTATATCAATTGCTCCATATGATATTATTGGCCCAGTTATAACACATTATGGAAAAATAAAGCATATAATCAATTACAAATTCAACAGCAGTAACCATGAATTAATAATATGGGCATATTGTGTTATTTAAGTTGACTTTGAAGCCTTTCAAAAATTAAACTCTGAAAACAAAATGTGAACAAAAAGTGTTGGCCTGGATCATTGCTATTTTGAGATATGAAAAGAATCCTGTTTATCGGTCACCAATGTGCTGTTTGTTCTGTCTGGTTGTGTCTTAAACCCCTGTATATCTTCTTGGCAATGTGTCCCACATTGCTGCCTGCCTGAACCTATGTGCCAATGTATAAGACATGTATAACTCTAAATATTTATTTCTGGGCTGAAGATCAACTTGTCCACCAAACACAGGCTTAAGCTTGGGCTTCGGTGTCCACAAACAGGAGCTGTTTTATATGTCAGGTTGATTTATGCACCACAATCTATGATATGTCTGGTCAAGAGACTGCCAATTAAATTAGAACCTTGAAACTCAACCAACAGGAACTCTAGCTCAAAAACAACATTTAATGATAAATATTCCATGTTAGATTCCCAATTATGAAAAATTATTACTTGAAAAAGTATTATTGCCATGAGTAACAACTTGGTTTCAGTTTTTGTGTGACCTTTCATGAAAGGTTATCAATTTGAAATGTTATTCTGTTTGGGTGAAATCTTACCAGAAAATGGCAGAGTGTTGGTTCCGGTGTGAAAAATGGAGTGATTCCCGTTGGCGGTGCCGGTGTATTTTCAGGCCGAATTGTGTTCCCTCTGACTCGCCCAGCCAGCAAAGACTTAACTGCTGCAAGCACTGGGGAGCTCCATGTAAGTGGCTCCCAAGCACTTGTTCCACAACGACTGCAGAGGATGGCAGGTAAGAAGGCAGCACTCTGCTTTCCAGAGGAGGCCGTCACCAGGATGCTGAATGGAGTGGAGCAGAGGCAGGACACACTTGACCCTCACTCCAGGAGATGGCCTTCCAGCTAGATTACCACTCACACCTGGGATGCAGTGTCAACCCCGGTCGGTGCAAGCGCACTCCAGAAGTGGACAGGGCAGCAGTGTCAGAAGAAGGTGAATGATCTTCTTTGCTCAGTAAGGAGTCTAACAACACTTTCAGAACAAAGAATGATCTTCTTTGCTCAGTCAGGGTAAGTGAACCACCTCCAGTCTCCCACACCCCTCTCACCCCTAGCCTTTTCTCTCGCTCAGCCATCTTGGCCTTTGCCAACACCAGGCTCCAGATTTCCCCCTCCCTCCCACAATCACCATGTTTCCCCCCCCCCCCCCCCAACACTCACTCCTATGCTCCTCACAGTCCAGCTCCCACTCAAGCCCCATGCCTGCCACACCTCATCACCATCTTAAATGTCAACACTCCCATCTACACTCTTCCTCTCGGTGTCATTGCAGGACAAACTCAAACACAACAGGCATTAGTGGGCACAGCCAGCTGGAGTCATCCCTGAGCTGAGAACCCTCACACATTTTGAGGAGCGAACCCTCGACCTGGCCGGGGAGGAGGAAGAGCGTACCTGCACTGCTGGTGAAGTCGGGGCAGCCGAGAAACGTCAGAATCCTCAACACAAAGTCTCAAGTGAATAATCAACGTTCCCTCCGTATCCCCTGTAATGCACTGATAGCATCTCCCTTCTCTTGTAGGCTGACCAGCAGAACAGGCTGGACCATACTTGCATCCCCTAGACCTACTAGACACCAGCAGTTCAGGGGGGATTTCTCCAACCCCACTGTTGAAGAGGTATCGCAGCTGCCACCCGCACCCAGCACCAGTGCAGATATCCACACTTTGGTGGATCCAATACATAGGCAGGCTTCTGGGTCACTCACTGGTGAGCACCGCACAGCTGAAGATCCACAGCAAGTGGAGGCAGGGATGTCCCAGGGAACTGGAACACGGATGCCAGAGCCCAGGACTCTGCTGAGCCTCTTGCCAATAATGTGCCCCTGGGCCCGGTCGTCCCATAGCTGGAGCTGCAAAGGCAGAGTTACAAATATCAGGAAGGAATGACAGCAGCCCTGGTCAGAGCGCAAGGCTGACTGGAGGAGTCCAAGCGCCTTATTCGATGGTGCCATAAATGCAGCGCAACGAGACCAACACTGCGAGAGTGGCGTCAGCAATGGAGAACCTGGTGCAGGACATGCACTCCATGGCAGGAGACGTGGACACCTTGGTGCAGGGTTTCGACTGCATGGTGCAAGCACTGGTGGGTATCCACGTGTGTCAGTGCCGGAGGACAGCACAGCTTCTGAATCTCACTCCAGCTGCCCCCCCCCCATCCCATGGAGGAGCACAGGGGCCCCTGGGAATCCGAAGGGAAGAGGATCGGCAGGAATACAGCCCAGTGCACTCCATCCAGGGGACCCTGAGTGTCTCCAACCCATCTGACATCTCACTTCCTGTGAGCAACACACCTCACATCCTGACACCAAGGAGGGAAGCAGTCAAACGTTTGTGCTGCCCGAAAGCAGGCCTGGACCCCCAAGGTCTCACCCCCGTCCCCCCGTCCCCCCGTCCCCCCCTCAGGGGACGCCTGCCAAGGTCATCTCAGGCAAAAGGACATGTCGCCTCAACCTCAGCTGTGGATCCTGGGGATAGACCGAGACGTAGTGGGAGTGT